>NC_090930.1:627626778-627931608 GCF_040938575.1 Ambystoma mexicanum
AGTGTTAGAGCTTTGAATATGATTATTTCCCTTATTGGTAGCCAGTGGGCTAGTTTTCTGGCCTCAGAGATGTGTTCTCTTTTCATAATACCTTGGGCGGCGCGGAGGGCATTGTTCTGTATGATTTGTAACCTTTCTAGGTTTTTGTTGGAGGTTCCTAGGAAGAGTACATTGCAGTAAACTAGCCTGGAGCCGGTGATTGCTCTGGCTATGTTTGTGCAGTTCTCTTTGGAGAGGAAAGGTCTGACTGCGTTGATTAGTTTGGCGTGGTATGCAGCTGAGGAGGCTTTTGCGTTGACTTGTCTGTCCATGGAGAGGTTGGAATCCAAGTAGAAACCAAGAGTTTTGACCAAGTCTAGGAGATTTGACTCTAGGTTTCTATCACTAGGCCTACTGGCCTCTCTGCCCCAGAGGTGCCTATCGAACTCATAATTCAACTAGCTGAGCTAGCACTTACCAAGAATTTCTTTCTTCATAAAGAGTCCTTCTATGAGCAATGCTCAGGCACTGCTATGGGCGCTACTTTGCCCCGTCGTTGGCAAATTTGTATGTTGCTGAATTCGAGGAGACTCATATATACCAGCCATCCAATCCTTTAAGGACACAGGTCACTTTATAGACGCGGTATATTGATGATGTTTTGGCCATTTTTACAGGAACGGAAGGCAACTTCAAAGAATTTTTGACTTGGCTCAATTCTAAAGATAGATATCTCAAATACACACATTGCATTTCAAAAGAGATTATACACTTTCTCGATGTAGAAATCAAACCTAGATTGGTGGGTGTGTTAGTCACCACCGTCTTTTGAAAACCTACTGATCGTAATTCTCTCTTGGACTATACCAGCTTCCATCCGAGGAGTCTTTGCGAAAACGTACCGTTTGGACAGTTTTTGCAATATAGGCGTAACTGTTCAACGACGCAGGAATATGATTTACAGGCACAGGGCCTCACACACCGTCTTTTAGAACGTGGATATCCTAAAAAAAACTGTGAGAACAGCAAGGAAACGAGCAAGAAATATCTCTCGGGATATAACTCTGCAACAAAAAACACAACCAGCTGGAGAAAATACCATCACAGCAGTCTTCAGCTACTCAAGCAAAATCACCTCATCAAAAGGGAAATCATTAAGCTGTGGCCTATACTTAATGTAGGGCCAGTTAATCTGCCATTACCACGGTTTGCTATGAAAAAAAGAAAAAACCTGAGGGACACCTTGAAACACTCATGCACACCAGCCCAGGAGGCAACAGGGCAGACTACCTTGTGGAGTAATACCGCTCCACAGGGACATACACCATGTGGCCAGTGTAACGTGTGCATATTTATCAAACTATCACTAAAACTGTAGACCTTGGTTTAAAAACACTGTGGAAACAACTGGCTCTGACCAATTGTAATACACCTAATGTAATTTACATGATAAAGTGCCCCTGTGACAAAAGATACATTGGCATGACCACAAGGTCAATTAAGAAACGTATTCAGGAGCACTTATCATGTATTAGGAGCCATCGGGAAAATCCTCCTATGCTTGACCACTTTACTAGGCTAAACCATCAGGCCACCGATATTGAGTGGACAATCATAGAAAAAGTTAAATGCCCCAGGAGAGGAGGAGACATGAGCCACCTCCTACTGAAACGCGAACAAAAATGGGTTTTCCGTTTAAAAACTGATAAGGTTGGTCTTAATGAAAGTATACCTTGGCACTCTTTGGCTATGATCACCTAAGCCATTCTTTCAGTGTCATCAGTAGAACTCGTCCTGATCAATTGATGGCCAGAGAGATTTCAATTAGATATCTTATATCCCTGGGCCCATCCTGATTCAATATTAGATAGATCAGATGTAAACACATTAGCCCACACGATCGGGCTGTTGTGTGCCATTTTTTATGCCTTTTTCTTAGCCCTAGTGCGACCAATTAATGAGCCTTTATGGGTCTTTTACAATATACCTGTTCAATAGCCAGTAATACTTATTGGCCGGTTGTTTGATGGACCTCACTCCTCCCCTTCTCTCCTTCATAACACGGAGAGGATTACGCGGACGCGCTCGTGTTGGGCGTTTTTGTTGTAATCCAGGAGATGTGCTTGGAGGGTGTCAACAAGTAAGTGCTGAGGAACCGCTGAAATCCTGAATATTAAACATTCCTTTACCCGTGCTTTCACGGGATAACGTGCCCTTTCAAAATCAAGTTCCTGCCTTCTATAAGACTTTGCCAGGCTATGTCTCCCAGTCTGTTGCTTTTGGTCAAAATTTGTCCAATTTAAACAGAACTCCTAAATTCAGCAGTGACACTATTATCAGTGTCTGATACACACTGGCACACTTGAGAAATTAGTGCCTTAAATCTGATTATAACTCTGTATTTATCTACAGATGAACACCACATGGACTGGTCAGCTAAGCCGTGCCACATTTTGAGGCATACTCTGCTTTAAACCTGAGGGGAAGGAAAATTGAGGGTGAGTTTGTTCTCTGAGAACCGTAAATGAGTATCTTGCATGGATGTTAGAACATTTTTAATCCAACACCCTACTTCAAACATACGGTATGGTGTATATTGAATACAGGTGTCATGCTATGTGTGCACATGTACCCTGCCACAAACATGATTACTTCTGTCAGCTATTATTCTGATCCTGAGTTCTGATTTTGGTGTCTTCTTTGGTGCTCACACTATTTGTTGTAACCTGCCTGTTATTGCCAGCGGGCGTGCCCAGTTCATTTGCACATACAACACATCCTCACCGGGTCTATCAATCCCTGATCCAAAACTGTGGCACTGCCTGGAGTCTCCCACATGGCCTTCCACAATTTGGCGTGCTTCCAATATCTACCAGCTGCTGTTTTAAGCAATTGGTTTCCACCCAATTTAGGACCGTGTCAAGGGAATCCCGCCTTGGGTGGGCACCCTTACATGGGTGGCTCTACCCTCCAAGCAGAGCAAAAGTTGGCCCTCCTGACAGCTCACTGGTAGTCAGCTCAGAGTGAACAGGGTTGGGTGGTATCATCCCAGTGTGGGACCTTTCTGCCATGCTGTTCACCTTTCTCGACCGCACATGCATGTGCAGCGGTTCAAAACAGCCATTGTGTGGGGTGCCTATCCCTACTTTCACTGCACTAGTGGTGGGGTCTGCAATAAACCCTGCCCCGTTCAGTTGTCCTGAGCCCAGTCTCTCCCCTTCAACCATCACCCCCTGGTGCAGGCCGGTCCACCAGTGCACATGTGGTTGGCCTGTCCACCACCCCCAAGTGTTGGGGGGTGTATGCTCTGTTGCTTTTGTTGTGCAGACAGCCCTGAGGGTGTGAAGATCAGCCAGAAAAGGGTGCAAACCTCCCCCATTTGCAACCCTCCAGCAGATGCAGCTACCAGGTATATCCTGCCAGTAGCAAAGATTGAGCCATACATGTGTTTGTACACCTGGCCAGTGCATTGATACTACAAATGGCCCTTTGAGTTAATGATGATGCCTTTGATGGTTGCATCTGTTACTTGGATTAGTGTGGTTAATGTACGGCAAATGCATGCCGACATACACTGACCTCTTGGGATGCAGGCTTTAATTAGACAAAGATCAATATGGTGTGGCACTGCTAATCTGGTGACTGTAGCTACACTTGGTCTGTTTGCACCTCCCCATGACAGCAAACATACATTGTTATGTCTGCCTCTCAACTTCCCGTGCCTACCATCGTGATCAGCGGTAAGGGTGATGTGGGTTTCAAAACCAGAAAGTGAGCATGAGAAACAGCTACCACATCCAAGGAAGGCATCCAGCATGCAAGTTGCACACTCCCAGTTTGGGGAGATAGTGACTTCAATGTATGTCACAGGACTCTTTGGAGGCCCTGTGATTTGAATGTGTACACCTCATATTCTTTAACAAGGAATCATTGGAGGACAAGTCTGGTGGCAGCAGCAGTGGTGATTATAGCTCTAAATGTGTATGCATTGTTGCTGCACTTACAAATGCTTGTAGTTAGATCTTGTGATCAAGATGGTGGCCTTGCACGAGGCATGCTGGTGGTCTTTCACAAGGCACGCAAATGCATGTGCATCTTGTGCTAGGTACTCATACCTCTGAATGCTGCTGTTTGTCTTTGTGCAGGTAATGACACACAGGTGGGGAGGAGTTAGAGAAGGGGGAGGATCCACAACCATCCAACATTGCCGCCCAGGGTGTTGTCCCCAGTCAGAATCCCTTCCTGCTGTAGTCAATCCTCAGCAGGACTTCAGACTCTACAGATGATGCTGCCGAATCTGATGTGGAGGACATACTGAGGGTCACAGAGGACTGCAATAGGTAGTTAGTCTGCATGCCAATGAGCTCCCAGAGTTCCTTGAGGCTGCTGAGTGAGTGGTGGAGAGCCAGGAGACCCTGGGCTCGGCAGTGTGAAGCCCCTATGTCTGTAAAATTGTTTTTGCACATGATGGAATGAGCAGCAGAGGCTGGTGTTCAGTGTAGGGTTGCAGACCGCCAACCAGTGATGGTGCACTCACGGCGACAGGCTTGGGCTCCAAAATCCCAGCTTGGTAGGCCCTGCACACGTGGTCGAGTGGGAGCAGTAGATGATGCAAGCAACCATCCAACATGGCGAGGTCCTGCAGGAGATAACCAAGGACCTCCAACGCCTGACTTACCATGCCCAGCCCCGGCCACCGTCCCCATGTGGAGACCCATGAATCAGACACAGAGGGCAGCAGGCAGCCTTAACAGGCTGTCCACTGGGAGCCCATTTGTTATGTTCCACAATTGTCTTGTTGGACTCCCAAGTTGGGATGCTAAAAAGGGCATGGGTCCATCTCGCCATGCCGACAGGACGGTTGGCACTGCCTCGCCCAGCCTATTCTGCAACAGAAGATTCAGGCCGACATCTGGACTGATGAAAGTTGTGTGTGACTCTTGTCCGTGGATCACTCGTCTCAGGTGTCGAAGTTCCAAGCTAGCTGAATTTTATTAGTGTGAATTGTGGGACACATTGATCATCGTCATGTTGATCTCACCTTGCAGCTCCGGGTTCCTCCTGAGGCTACTCCTGTGTGAGGGTCACTTCAATGTCAATTGCCCCAAGGCCCTACCAGGGGCACAACTGGGGCTGCCCTGTTCCCTATGTCCCCCAAATGTCAGACTCCAATCAGCACCGTCACTGGATCCATGGTCCGGGTGTAGTTACTTTTATCCATTGCCTCCTGGCCTCACCATTTCACACTTCATGGGGTCAGGTGAGTCAATCACACAGCATGAACTTGGTGGTGGGGTGAACACCCCAACATACATTTCCGTACCCCAGGGCAGCTGGTTATGCCACATGTGTCTCTCTGTGGTATTCCACATCTGTCAGCACATGACTGGATTTGGGTGCAGGCCTCAGAGCCACATCCATCAGGCAACTGCTCCCCATGTGGTCTTTGTTGCAGAACTGGACAGCACACACTTGACAACACTAGAGGTGCCATGCTGGGCCAACACTCCAACTGCCCCGGGCCCAAGTCCAGCCACCCGAATGTTGTCTCCCCAGTATGTCCTCACATTACATGTGGCGAGCCACTAAATCAGCATGTCACCAAATGGCGGTGAAGTAACTAACCATGATTCCCTCAGTACCAGCACATGTAGAGGGAAGAGCGCAGGGCTGCATCCACATCCAGCGTCGGGTGCTGGAATGTGATGTTCACAAGACCGACTCACAATCATCACTCAGGAAGCCCAAGTTCTTCTGTTCAGGGCACACCACATGGACGTTGTCAGGCTGGTTGGGTCCCCCAGCATGGCAGGATCAGGTCTTCTCTGAGTCTGGTACTTGTGAATGCAACACAAAGTGGGTGGTTGACTACATCCTAGGAGGAGTATGGTGGTGCAACTGATAGTTGTTAAGTAATATTTCACTTACTGCTATTTTACCTCTGTATTTGTCCCCCCCCCGCCTAAATGTATTGCTTTTGTTTCCGACTCCTTTCCTAACTTTCTGCCAGTGGAGCACAGCCTTCAGTTGCACTCCACTGGGCTTTTGCTCTTCAATATGGGGAAACTGCCTTGTCCTTCAGGCAGTCAGTACTGAGAAACTTTGTTTCTCTTAGTCTTATGACTTTGTTGCCACTTTTGGAAACTGTATTTTAGTGCGTAAAGTATATTTCTGTACCGTGCACTGGGGGGTCCTTGTGTTTTCGGGCCCTAGTCATCCCTTAAGAATTTTTTGGTAACTGGACAATGTGCCTAGGAGTAGACTGGTGGCAGCAGAAGCTTTTCTATTTGTGTTTTTACATTTCTTTGTTCAGCCATACTGCACTGACCGCGTTTGGCTCATGACTGTGGCTAGTGTCCGCCATGGAAATGCCACAAGGTCTTTTGTCTTTTCCTTGGGCCATTTTGTCCCTTGGCCTTCCTCCTGGTATTTGTGACCCGGGAAGCCCTTATTTGGGCATGCATTCACCCGCAAAAGCCAGCACTTTTCACAGGCTAATGCATGTCATGTGTGTAGGTACCCAGGAAGTGAGTTGGTACTGTCTGGTCCCAATTCACACTACTGGTGTCAGGATGTCTGGTGTGCATGAGACCATGAGAACCGCAGTGGTCTCTGATTGTCCCACTGCAACAACCTCTTTCTAAATCTTCTTGCCTCTACTCTTTCACCTTTAGAACCTATCCAGAACCGGACTGCAAGACTTGGCCTTGGCCTAAAGCCCAGGGATCGTATCTTTCCAGCTCTGAAATCTTTTCGCAGGCTCCCCATGGCTGCAAAGACCAAGTTCAATACCCTCCACATGGCTTTCCAGGGCCTAAGACCGCTCTACCTCCAATGTTTACTTCCAAAACATCTTCCTTCTCGAACACCCCGCTCATCCACTACCAACACTCTGAGGGTCAGACGCATTTCCAAGCAGAGAGTTGGGGGCAGATCTATCTCCTCGGCCGGGGCCTCCCTCTGGAAAAGCCTTCATGCCTCACTCAAACTTAAGCAGAACCACCTCCTGTTCTGGAAGCAACTCAAGACCTTCCTTTTCAACACTTGTGTGCAGGTGCATTATAAATGTCACATCATATCATATCATGAGTGCGGCAGATCCCCTCATTGGCCAGCTAGGCGCGAGCATTCACTGGACTTTGGGATTTGAGGAGGGGCCTGAAATCAGACCCACAGATTACCAAATAGACCTATACATGAAGCCAAATATCTGGACTGGCTGGAACCACGCAGAGAAGGTTTGGCACTATGAGCCTGCTTTGTCCCAGTAGAGACTGCTTTGCGCTCGATCTTCAAAGACCTGCAAAGGTGCTTCAACCCTTTAGAGTGGTGGGACCAACTACTCTCAATGCCTCATTGGTGCCCTGCAAATGTGCCTTCTTGGAAGTATTCCTGGGCCCTGCAGTGGACTGACCAGCTTGTACCTTGGCACCCTTGCTGGAGCGTTGCTTTATCGAGTTTTGGCTTGAGCTTCAGGGAAGTCCTAGCACGCACTGTAAAGCAATGCCTTGCCAGGTTTCATCGTCCCAGCTGCTTGGGTGACCCTACATCACTGTTCGACAGTGGCAGTCACTGCTGGTGACTTTCCTGCCTTTCTTCAAGTGTCCTGAGCTGAGCTGCATCAGTTCTTGCTTTGTCCTGCATTCCTAATGAGAGATCCAGCTCCAGTAGTAAACCGGACCTGCATCTGTACCCACATCGCCTGTGCATTGTGATGCTTAACCAAGGAGGATATTTCGTACTCCAGGTGACCATCTACAAGCCTGCCTAGTTTGGACCTGAAGTGAACTAAGGGTGGGCAGTAATCATAACACTTAGCGGTCGCCCCTAGTTCTTCAACCCGTTTTTGTGTACGAAGGATCCCTTGTTGTGTTTGCCTTGGCTTGGGTGGCTCTTACTTCCTAAAGCCATCCGAAAGTTGGCGAGAGCTTTGTTCCCTGCAGCAGATCCTAATCTGAGTCTTGAAATCGAACTTCCACACTCCAGAATCCCCCTCTAACCTTTCCTCCCCGTTAAATATTGTACTTTGTAGCTTTACTCATCAGCAAGCGGTTTTACACACAAACTTGACACTGAGCACAAGTCTCCAATCTTCGAAGCGCTGGACTTAATAAGTAAGGTTTATCCTCCTCTGGAGTTGGCTAATGTACTAAGGTTTGTTTGCTTTTCCTGCTGTCAGGATTTGGTGGGAAACCACACTTTACTGCATTGACTGAAAAGTGACTTTACATATATTTCACATAGTGTGCGTTTAAGTATTGACATTACTGTGTTTACCTGTATTCACCTGTGTTTGCTCTGGGCCTAATACATTGTGTATTCTTGATATACTACTATTTAAGGTTTATTCTAGTCCAACTGTGTGTGCTCATCCAAGACCTCAGGTCACTCCCGATATTCTTGAGACTTAACCTTGACTGCTTTCCAAGATACCTTGAATTGTCCTGGCTAACTTTGCAGGAGTGTTCCCTGGTTCACTAACAAGGTTGGCCTCCTGAACATCTGTTCACCAGAGCAGAGTTTAGAAATCAATTCTAACAATAGCCAATAGGTACTGTAATTGGAAGATGAAGTGTACTTTGAAGAGTGAGTTAGAAAAAAATGATACCACTGAAAGGTAATCAGGTGGAATTTTATACGGTGGTCAATTTGGTCACCCCAAACATCAGATCACCGTGCAGGACCTCCATCCGGGAACATCCAGAACCGGATTGGGCACCCGGGATCTGGAGTGATATCGGTTACCCACCCAACCCATCTTGTAACACAGACCAAAGTGTACGATTTCGAGAGCCGAACCAAAGCCTGTAGCACTTTGGCGGTGAGAGCCAGTGCAAACCAGCTGAGGTGGAATCACATTGCACAGTGCACACCTCCAGCACATCTCGTCCAGTCTTTTGGGAAGGTGTCACATGAGCATGCATGACAGGACCTGAGACATGGTGCAGTATGCCTTGGGAGGGTGAAGCCAGCGGGTACTGTGGCAGCAGCCCAATGCATCATAACCAACCGAAATATATGATGCATGTTTTCCTCTGATGTATGTTTCCCTCTGATGTTTCACTCAGTAACACGTGTCTGGGGATTCTGTTGGTACTCTTGTTCAGAGGAGAATTGCTTAGCATTTCTGTGCTGGATTGCCCTAGGGCAGGACAAAGACTGATATGTTTTAAATATTTCTCCTCTGTGAAAAATAGTGAGCTAAAGACTCTGGGTAAGTCTCTCATAACCGGGACTAATGTCCGGCACAAGGACTCCCAGGACCCCCTTGTTTTTTGCATATTTAAGTAACTTTGGGTCTCACCCTAAATTACTAGAGGAATCCAGACGTGCACCCCTTGCTCACTATTCTTAGATAGGCACAGCTCCGCCCTACTGATGAGGTCAAACCAGACCAAAACACATGTCTGGGGTTGCTGTTGGTACTCTTGTTCAGAGGAGAATCGCTTAGCATTTCGTGCTGGACTGCCCTATGGCAGAAGAAAGGCTGATATGTTTTAGATATTTCTCCTCAGTGAAAGATAGTGTCTTATAGACTCTTGGTAAGTCTCTCATAATTGGTCTTCACCCTACTGGGGAGGTCCAACCAGACCAAAACATGTGTCTAGGGTTGCTGTTGGTACTCTTGTTCAGAGGAAAATGTCCAAGTATTTCGGTGCTGGACTGTTCAAGGGCAGGAAAAAGACTGATATGCTTTGGATAGTGAGCTAAAGAATCTGGGTAAGGCTTTCATAACCGGGACTAATGCAATGCAGTCCTCCCAGGAATTGATTCACGATCACATTATCTGTTGTGTCCTTCTACTTATGATCTCCTGTGTCTTATTGGGTGTCTGAGTGCACAATTATTTGTGGAAAGCAGGTCGAACTGGTAACAGGATGTTTTGATTGTGTTTTGTGAATTTGTTTCAACGACACAGATACTGTTGTTTCCACTTGCTATGACTGTGTCAGTGGTTTGTGTACTTTGATCTTCATATTTTATTTCAATCACGTTCCAACACAAGTTTTTCAGGGCGCGACTCAATTTGATGTATATGGCCACACACAATTTGCCTCTGCCAGACCCACGTTCTCAGTTTGGTGTTATCGGCAAGCTGGATTAGGCCTATTTCATCAATGAAGGGCATCAGCGATGTGTCTTCACTATATGTGCTCAACAGTGGATGCAAATCAGGTGTAGTATTTTTGTACAACCTGATTGCATGCCTTCTGTCCCTGTGCTCTTCCCTTCAGCTCCACTGCTATGCCACAGCGTGTGGCAATATTGTAAGGACACAATATGCCATGATGATCTGGATTACTACTGGTGGGATATATAGCATTCTGCCACCTGAGTGGTCAAAGGAGCGGAAGCATGACTTTGGCACTCGGAATGTGCTCTCCACTATGCCCCTAGTGGCTATGTGTGCTGCGTTGTACCTTACCTCCCTTGGGGTAACTGGATTCCTGAAGGGTGTGAGCAGGAGTGGTGAGAGCGGGTAGGCACTGTCCCCTGCAAAGGAGGAAATGGTTATTATTAACATTGGTTGTCATGGCTTATTTTTCAGTGTGTCATCTTACTGCTTGCATGTTGAAACTCACTGATGAGCCAGGTGTTCCCAAAGGTTCCCGATGCTAGGACATGGTATAGGGGAGAATTGTGGTAAATGTAGCTTTCATCCGTGCTTCCAGGGTAATTGCATCCACCTGCATGATGACTTACTTCCTTGGCATCACAGATCACCTGCGCATTGATGAAATGCCAATTATTTTATTTTATTTCTGGTTCCTATTGTTCTTAATGGCTTTTATACATTGTATGTATCTTATGTGATGAACTATAATGTTTTTATTGTTTTGTTTTAGAAAATGTGTTTTTAATGTATCTACTTTTAAAGCTCTGAGGCAATACAACGGTTATATTGATTGATTGATTGTAATACTAATGTTACTGGTTGAGATACATGGGTACAGTCGATGGCTCCCAGTTCCTGTGGAAACTGGGCAATGTCATAGAACTCCTGACTTGCCTGCAGTGTGCATGGCATGTAAATGTACCTACGCACACATGCTTTTATGCAGTACAATACCTGGTGTAGTCAACGGGATTACGTGGGCTGAGGTATGCACACAACAATGGCAGTGGTGTGCTGAAAATAGCCTGTTGCCAGAACATGTTGGGCTGTTAACACCTTTTCTAGGGGTGTCAGTGCATGAGAGCATATGGTGGGTGATGCAAGGTCATTCTCCCACTCCCTGACTAGGTCATGGATGATATGGGAAGGAAATCGGTATCTTGCATACACCTACTCGCCAGGCATTACAAATAATGATGTTCGAGGATGAAAGATTCAGGCCCTCCTCATCATGATCCTCCTTCTTGTTCCGTGATGCATGCTTTTATACTTAAGCTTTCTTTGTGCCTTGTACTTTGCGACATGTATTATGTGGCTCTAAGATCGAAATATGCGCATGCTCCTTTCACTGATTTTCACTGATCTCACTGATCAGGCTCTGGCCTGGCTGACTCTTTCCTCTCTGATTGACCCTCCCAGGTCCAACTTGTGTCCTTCCTTTCCTTTATCTCCCTTTCTACCTGCGGTGTTCCCCATGGGTCTAACCTCTCACCCTGGTGGTTGAAACAATACCTGCCAACTCTTGCCCACCGCATTGCCATTTTCTACTCCAATTTTCAGTGCTATGCCGATGACACTCAAGTCATTTGTAGGCTTCCCTCGGCCACCTCCTCTCCTTCTCTCATCTCTGATTGCCTATCTGCCATTCAGGATTGGTGTGCCGCCAACGATCTCTGCCTGAATGCCAGCAAGACTGAGATTCTCCTCATTGGGAGACCTTCACCCCCTTTCCTGTCACTCTCTGGCCGGCCTCCCTTGGCCCTTTTCCCACCCCCACCTGTGAGGCTAAGAACCTCAGTGTCATCTTTGTCTCTATGCTTTCATTCACTGCTTACCTCTCT
Source organism: Ambystoma mexicanum (assembly GCF_040938575.1). Lineage (NCBI taxonomy): Eukaryota > Metazoa > Chordata > Amphibia > Caudata > Ambystomatidae > Ambystoma > Ambystoma mexicanum. The sequence goes on from NC_090930.1 coordinate 627,638,716, forward strand.
GATGTCTCTAAAAAGTCAAACTTCCTACTGCACCTCCTCAGAGTTATTCTGCCTTTCCTCTCCTTCCCCCAGAAGCTCACTGTCTTGCAAGCTCTGGTTCTCTCTTGGTTGGAATATTGCAACTGCCCCTTTCTAAATCTACCTGCGTCTACTCTCCGCCCTTTGCAATTTATCCAGAACAGGACTTCGAGACGTGTCCTTGGCCTCAAGCCCTGGGATCATATCTCTTCAGCCCTGAAATCTCTCCACTGGCTCTCAGTGGCTGCAAGGATTAAATTCAAGACCCTTTGCATTGTCCACAAGGCGTTCTGGGACCTATGTCCAAAATAGCTTCAGCTGTCCCTCTGTAAATACCTTCCCTCCCGAGCTCTTCACTCCTCCACCTCCAACTCCCTCAGGGTCTGTCATTTTTCCAGGAAACGAGTTGGGGGTAGATCTCTGTCTTTGGCTGGGGCCTCCCTCTGGAACAGCCTCCCTGCAACTCTGAAATTTGAGGAGCACCATCTCCGGTTCCGGAAGCACCTCAAAACCTTCTTCTTTGCTTCTGTCCTCGCTCCTCCTCTCCCCTGCTGATCTGTTCTGCCTTAACATTGTGTCCCTTGTTACCCTCTGACTTTTGGGCCCAGGTACTTGCTCAACCTGCCACCCACCCACACTGCCTCTATTGGCTATCCCTTGCACTGGGGTCTGTATCTGTAACCCAACAGCCCCCCCTTTTTTCTGCACTTATCAGACATACCCTGTCTGTTGCCTTAAACCTTGCACTTGCCACTTGCTGGCTGCACTACCACTGCTTGTTTGTTTATTTATTTATTTATTTATTTATTTATTTATTTATTTATTTATTCCTTTGGTCAGCACTTTCCACTTCTCTCCCCTCCCGTGTACTTTCCTCTTTCCCCCTACCCTGCACTTGCGCGTTCTCAATGTCACTGGGCCTAGTACGATCATTGTTTTGTTTCTCCCTTGTTGCCATCCCTTGCCTCGTCGCACTCTGAAACACTTGTTGACAAGCGCGATACAAATAAAATATCAATATCAATATCAATATCCTTTGGACTCTGGGTTATTGCACAATTAAATCCATGATTTGGTTTTCTTTGCGCTTCATTAGGTGTGTATGGTGCTTGCATTGTGCGTACATCAACACTCCCACATTAATCCCTTCTTACTCATTTTACACAAATAATGGGGAATATGCATGTACCGTCCCTATTTATTTCTTTGCACTGACCATTCCTACATGTTGCGCTGTGTGTCATGCAAATCGCTCAGCCCAGTGCAAAGTAGGTAAGGACCAGTGCAAAGTAGATAATGACTAGCGCTAAGTCTGATCCATGAATCGGCAGCATAGGTTTTGCACGGCACACAGTGTTATTTTTGCCTTTGAGCCACGCAAAATGTTCTATGAATCTGGCCCATAGTGCACGGAAAGGCAGTCATAGTTTTAGCGCAGAATTGAGTTAGGGGGTTCAGAAGACTTTATGATCCATTCCTTATTTCTTTGCTGGACATACCATGAATATGTCATAGGATGTTAAATACGGGTTTATTCCTCAACATGCCAGTATATTGCTTTCTGGCAATTTGTACCTCAGCATCCAAATGAGCCATAGCCTACACCTGGCATTTCTTTAACTGTGATGCTATTGATTACGAACTGACACATGGTCAATAAAAGGAGAGCACACGCTCATGCGTTTCATGATTTAGTTTTAAGTCGCAGAGCTTCTGGCCTCCAAAATATCACAAGGAACTTCAAGCAAGCTTGCAAGGCTCTGGGAATATAAGATGTATATTCAGAATGCATGCTTGCTAGGAAACCCATATTCTCTGATTTTGTTTTTACTGTCAGCATGTGTGCAGTGTACTAGTTGTTCCATGGAATGCTTCTACAAGGCTTCCTACTGTTGATTGCAATGAATCATCATTGAAGATGCTTTCTGCTGACTATTTGTGCACTTTTCTGCTACTTTTTTCATATGGGACTGTCAGCTCCATTCATAATGCACCTTGGAACAGATCTACAGGGGCAAGAAGAAACAAAAAAGCTCTAAGCTAAGCATAATTGGCAGTGGAGGTATCGTATAGGGAGTAAGTACATGCTCAGAGCATCTGGGTACGCCATCTCCTAACGAAATTGTATGTGAAGTCTCTTATTTAAAATTATTTTCCCTGCTTCCACATACCTCTCTCCCTGAAACTCAGTGCTGGCATTCTTGGGGATTATTCGGTCGTTAGGCATGAGTAATTTTGAGTCAGTGTGCTGCAAAGGGCAAGTTGGCCATCCCAGGGGAGATATGCCTGAAGTTGTGATGAGGCGAGGTGACCATGGAGCTTTTAATACTTGAAGCATCAGGTACAGTTCTGGGATTGTGGGTTGTTAGCAGGTTGATTAACAAGATATTAAACCCTTAACAGTTTTACTTGGAAACTTTCTTTGAAGAAACATATAGGGCATCATCACGAGTTTGGTGGAACGTTAAGTCTCCATTCCCCATTGGACCCATTCGGGAATTTCCCATTCCCCATTGTTCTCAATGGGGAATGTTCAGCGCTATTACCGCCAGTGGTATTACCTCTGGCGGTAATGGCACCTAAAATCGGCAAAATCGCAGCAGATTTGCCCCCAGCTCAGAGCCATTAAATGCAGTGTTAATAGCACTACCGCCACATTTAAGGGTTACCATCAAACTCGTGATGAGGCCGATAGTCTGATTGTCCTGTCCTTGCTCACTGCACCATAGTTAACAAAGCTGCACCTCACAAATGAGGCCCAACAAGGATGAAACATGTCTGGTGTTGCTGGTCCTCCCATGCAGAGGTGATCTGGCCCAGCAGTTCGGGCTGGGTTGATCCCATTGGTGGCAGTACCTGACTGATTTGCATATGGCAGGACCCATTTTGCAATAGCACAGGTGGACAAAACAAAAACAGTGGGGTGGAAGGTTGCCCAGAGCAATGCCAGTGGTTCATATTAATTCCAAACCTTCTACCCATCACTTTTTTGTTATAGCAAACAGGAATGATAGCATTGCATCATCATTTTATTACACCCCCCTATTGCTTTCTAGCTTGACACCTTTATGGATCGGCATATTGATGAACTGTAGGGTTATTGAACTGTAGGATTATTGGTAATCGAACAACAGACATACTAAGAGACTGCGAGAGAGTGCCGACAGTCTGTCTTATACAGAGAACTTCGATAGTTCTGAAGAAAGGTTCTTTACAAGGGGATAATGGGAGTGAATATTATTTACCATTGTGTGGCCTAGTACAGATAAGACAATTGTGATATTTAAAGCAAACTTGAAGACACAGATAATTTCCTCTTTAGTACTACTAGCCTTAAAAATTAACATTTCCATATTTTCACTACATTGTAAAATATGTTTTATTCATTCAGCATTGTGCTTTATTTTATTGTTCTTAAATTAGTCATTATTGGTCTTTGGAAAATGTCTTTCCTCTTTGTGGCTATCAATGCTTTATTACTGTTTATGTGTACCAACATGTTTAACTCTTGGAGTGTGGCTTTGTGGACTGTTCCCCTTATATCTAAAGCATTGGATCAAGGACATGTATATTTATATGTTCCCCTTGTATTATTTTGTGATATAACCAGGCCACTGATACTCAAAGGCATAACCAAAAGTGGAGTGGGTCATAAGTCTGGGCATAACCGGAAACATGAAGATGAATAGACCAGCCTTCTTACAATCTTTGCTTCTGAGTGTATGCCTAGGCTACATTCTGGTCTCAATTTTCTCACAATGTTTATTCACCCCTCTAAAGCTGAGTCTGGTTTCACTTCTCTTGCACTCCATAGTAAAAGCAGTACTTCAAGTCATGCCGACTAGGAGAACAGAAACATGTTAAAGGGGACATTCACTCTCTCAAAAATGTTATAGTTTAAAAATATTGGCCATCATTAAAAATATATAAGTTTTATTTAAAGTTCCTTTAAAACATAAGGTGCAATTGTGCCTTCAAGTTCAGACTTGGAGGCATCCATTTTGCATGCAGAAATAGTACATTCATTTTTTTTTAATTCTCTGCTTTTGCAGCAGGAATCAAGCAGGATCCCCAAACTGGGAGTGTGAGCTTGTTACTTCCCAACAGCAGAGAATGCAAGCACACGTTCACAGGACAGACAGTCCTATGAATAGCAATCCTATTACAGCTAAGAAACACTTTTTCAGCAAAATAATAATGCTGAAAAGCGTTTCTTTACTGTTATAGGAGGGCAGTCACAGGACTGCCTGCCCTGTGAACTAATGAATGAGGCAACCACGTCCTGTTTATTTAAAAGGGTGTGTTTGCCTTGCACTCCCAAAAAGACTCCTGTGGCCCAGTGGAGATGGTTTGGCCCCTTCAACCACTCAAACTGAGTTTGAATTCCTTCCTGTCTTTTTTTTTATGCACCAGCGGTTGAAAGGGCTAACTCCGCCCCACTGGACCACACGAATCCCTGGCAATCACAGTGCTCTTTGGCAGGTTATTGTACAGCACAACAAAGGGCACTGTGAAAACAGCTAAGGAAATATACTACACGAGTCTCATCGTGCTCTCCTTTAAAAGGGGCTCATATAATTTAAATCCTTAGCTGTTAAATGCCAATCACAGTGCTCTTTTCTGTGTTGTTGTACAGCACGGCAAAGAGCAGAGTGTAAGAAGAGCACTGTGAAATCAGCTAAGGAAATAGACCACACTAGTCATTTTGGGGCTTGTGTGGTCTATTTCCTTAGCTGCTTCCACTGTGCGTTTTGCTGTGCTGTACAGCAACATGGCAAAGAGCACTGTGATTAGAAGGGAAACCTGTGGCCAGTGATGTAGGGATAGCGCCTACAGTCAAACAGCCTGGATTGGAGTCACTTCTTTTTTCTGGTTCTTCAAATATTGTTTTAAAACAAAATTTGAGGCATCCAGAAAAATCTGGGGTGGGAATGGAACCCATGTTTTTCAGTTGTAATGGCTAATCCTTCACCTCTGTTCCACAGGAGATCTTTTCTAAGAACAAACCAAAAAACCTCTGTTAAATAAACAGGACGAGTTCAGATGTTCACAGGACAGGCCCTCCTATGAATGCCATCTGAATCCAGAAAACAAACGCTTATCATATTTTGCTGAAAAGTGTTGCTGTATTAGGATTGCCATTCATAAGGTAGCATGTCCTGTGACCGTGTGTTTTAATTATCTGCGCTTCGGCAGTAACGTTCTTAAGCTCCCAATAGGGGGCTCCTGTTTGATTACTGCCGCAAGAGCAGAGAATTAAAGAAGCAGATGATACGGTTTCAACATACAAAATGGAAAAATGGATGCTTCAAGTCCTTCAAAAGCAGGACTTGGAGGCCTATTTACAGCTTATTTTTATAGGGGCTTAAAACAAATACTATTTTTTTTTTAAATTATGGGCATTATTTTCAAACCATAAAATTTTTGAGAGAACTTGTCCTTTAACTGCACATCTCACTGACAACAGGGGCTGGCTAAATAGCCAGATTTAGTGGATCATAAAAAGCCTGTGTTGTGCGGTGTTATGCGTGCAGGACCGCAAGAGACGCTGGCCACTTGATATGTTGCATGCTGCACTGTGTTCCTCAAATCAGATCCTTCAAAAACTGAGAATCAGACCCTCTGAGGCAAAGCCTGCACAGCTAAATGTGCAGTGCTGTGCAAGGCAGGACCGCAGGAGACACTGGCTGTTTGATATGTGGCACGCTCTGCTACATTGCATGAGCTGGATCCTTTAAGAACAAAGGATTGGACCTTCTGAGGCAAAGCCAGCCTGGCTAAGTGTGCAGTTTTGTGCAAAGCTGGACCACAGGAGACGCTGGCCGTTTGATATGTGGCATGCTGCACTACGTTCCATGCATCGGATGCTTTACGAACTGAGGATCGGACTCTCGGCAGCAAAGCCTGCACAGGCTAAGGACATGGTGTTGTGTACACAGTACCGCAGGAGACGTTGGCCGTTTCAAACATAGCATTTTCCGCTACGTTCCACCTATCGGATGCCTCAAGAACTGAGGATCGAACCCTGTGCAGCAAAGCCCACACACGATAATGGCACATTGTTGGGTGACACAGGTGTTTGGTGACGAAGAGTGCGAGTATGCAGCACAGCCGGCAACCATCAATGATGGTACAGTAAAAAAGGTGTGGCCAGGGTAAGCAGCCATTATTGCTCTCTACTAAACTGCTCTGCCCTCGCTCATACTCCCACTTAAATCTTGTCTCAACATACACTGTCTCTGCACACCCATTAGGTCTCCTCTCTCATGGTTGCCTCGATTTGTGTTCCCTGTTGTTTCTTTTGTGTTTTTTGCCCTCTAGGTGGGTTGTTCCTGTGTTGTTACTTTCGCTCTGTTTCTGTTGTGCCCCCTAGGCCCTTTTTGATCCTCTCTAGGGTCCACCTCTGTGCTTACTGTTGGTTATTGTTTGTGCCCACTTGGCCTTTCTCCCACCTTCTAGGTGCCTGCTCTTCTGTGCATCCACTTAGGCTACTGTTGGTTGTTGTTATCTTGCCCTCATCTCTTGTTTGTCCTGCAGCTCCCAGTTGTCTGCTTCCTCTGCCCTTGCCCCTCCATATTCGATCCCACATTGAGTCTATGTGCTTGTGCTTCCCTTTTGCATTCCTTACTTTGCCTCCATCCGTGTCGCCCCCCCCACGCTATGTCCCCACCCGGTGCATCTTGTGTGGCATAGTTCTGTGCTGTGCTTCCTCTCCTCACTCTTCTACCTCTAGATTTTACCTCTCCTGTTTACCAACACCCTTCTATGTTGCCTTTGGCCTCACTCATCTTCTCTAACTGCTTTTCTATCACCTACCCTATCTCTCTCACAAGGTCTGAAAGGAAGAAATTGAAGAAGGCAATCCAGGCCTTCCCATTGCTGACACCCACGTCAGTGCCTCCTCCAGACAGACTCACACTGACATCCTTTTTGTCATTCCCTCTCCTGACCTATTGACCCTACATATGCTCGCTGCTCTCTCTCCTGTCTCTTCATTTTCCATTAATGGTGGAACCTCTTTGACTCCTCCCTGTCCTGCAAAACCATCATTAATGTCTATCTAAATTGGACTGTCATGGTCCAGGGCACTCAGCCCAACTTTCTCCTTCTCGATAGGCATCTCCCATGTCGTTTCAATTTCCTCCCTTCTCCTGCTACTCTATCTACCACATCTCTGGCCCATCGGCCACCTTCCTCCACCTCTGCTACCTCCTCTGCGGTTCTTCCCTCTGCCTCCTCTCTGGGCACTTTGCCACCTAGTGCTACCTCTCCCACCTCTCTGGCTCCTCTGCCACCTTTCTCTTCTACCACTTCGGTTCCTCTGCCACTCACCGCCTCCTCCACTTCCTCCTCTTTGGCACCCTCCTCTTCCTCTTCTCCGGGCTATCTGCCCCCTCCTGATACCTCTGCCCTCTCATGGGCCCCTCTGCCTCTTCCACTGGGAGTATCTCTCTCGTGTACTGCACCCCAGAGGTCTTTCAAAAGCCCTGCTACCCTGCCTGCACTTCCACTTATACTGCTCCCCTGCACTTCTCACCACACCCTCTCGACTGCACTTCTCTTTGCACTTGCACAATCTGAATGTCACAAGGCCTAGAAAGATCATTTGTCTTGTTATCCCTCTGTTTCCCCTCCTTGTCTTGTGGCGCCAAGAAACATGTGTGTAAAGGCGCATTATAAATACCAAATCATATCATAACAAATCATATCGTATCATAAATAAATTCAAGACAATTGTCTTTGAAGAATTGAAGAGTCATGGATTGCCTTAAAAATCAAGTGAAGAAGATTGAGTAGGGGACAAGGAAAGTAGAAAGAAAACTATTTGTGGTTTCATAAAGGAATAATCAGGGCTCTGCAGAGTCAATAAAACCAATAATTTGTTTTATTATTTTAAGACTACAAATCATTGATGCTAGCAATGCCCAATGTCAAACAGTTTAGATCAGGTTTAGATTTAGTTTCTAAATGTGCCTATTACTCCTGTTTCTGGAGATAATGCCGGTATTATTCCATTGATTCAATTTAAAAGTCTTCAACTTGCCTTTGCTGATTGGGACATGATTTTAATTTCAGCTTTTCATTAGTTGGCAGACCAAAACATTTGTATAGGCAGGCCAAGATACAATAATTAAAGGGAGAGTGGGTTGCCATAATAATGGAGAGGATGGTGATTATTGCATATGGAGACACTATAAAAACTACTTGAAGTAGAGCATGTTTAATGGATGATGGGTAAGCCCTTAAAAGGGAAGACAAAGCAGTTATAAGTGTAGGGTCAGCATGGATTTTGTTGATGATTGAGAGTTTACTTTGTTTGCTACTCCACAACCACACAAGGGGACAACTTCAGGGGGTAAGAATTGTCACAGATAGCCTTAATAATCCACAGAAACAGTGAGACAGTTAAAAGGTTTTTATTAAATATATGCAAAGGACTGGTATGTTATTCTGGGTAGGGTAGGGTGGGGCCATTCTAAGGGTCATCCCTCTTTCTCTCATATCACAAGGGCTCCATCCACTCTAGCCAAGGCTTCTCTAGGCCACACAGTGGAAGTAAATTATGGGTAGGGAGCATCTACTAACTAAATATTGCAGGCTTGCAGTGAAGTCCTAAAGGCCAAAGCCTTATCTATGTGGCTTACTTCAAGGTTTCTCTAGGTGTTACCTTACACCAACACTCCCCAGATCTTCTCAATACAAGTAATGTGTTTTATGGTGCCAATAACAGGAACCATGGTCAGTTCTAATATTCATTTTCAACCATACTCTCCTTTCCCTCTATTACTCTTATTCGGTACCTCCTTTACTCCCCTCTCTCTCTACTTTTCACCTTCTGTCCCTCACTCCTGCCCTGTCAATATTTCACAATCACACTCTATCTCCTCCTGGCTCCTTTCCTGTCACCCTTTCTCACTCTAATACTCACACCCCTGCTCAATCTGCCATGCACTCTGCCCCTCTCATCCTGTCTTATACCATGTGACAAACTTATTTCTGCCCAGTGTTTCCCTTTGACAGTTCAAGCCAGGCCAGGACCCCTCCTTCAACTGCAAAAAGCAGCTGAGGGAGTGTTCAATGTTTAAACTGGGCTGGCTACTGGCTCCTCCATAATGGGTAGTGGTGCTGGTGCCGTCACACTCTTTATGGAGGAGCTGCCACTGCTGCGCCAATACCCCTCCAAGGCCGAATCCACACATTCATATTCACATAAACACACGCATTCATGCAGTCTCTCTCAATCATTCTCACAACACCAATCAGATCACTTCACTCAAACAGCCATATGATTGTGTTCATCTGCATGAGTGAAGTGTTTGAGTGGGTGTCATGTGAAGAATTACGAAAGCTGTATTGGTGCATACATGTGTATGTCCATGAGTATATGAATGTGTGGGATCGGAGGGGGCACTGGTGCAGGGCAATACCAAGGTAAGAAGACATGCATACAGTCAGTAAGAACATATTTTCTCACCTTTGTATTTCCTGCTCCAATGCCCCCTTAAAACCCAATCCCAGATACCATTCATATTCACATGCACCTGCACACAAGCAGTCATGCACCCAGGCAGCCTCACTCAATCATGCACATGAAACCCACAGAACACTACACTCACAGAGATATACACGTTCATTACATGGCCACGTTAGTGGCCATGTAGTTATGGTTAACTTGGTGTTTCCATAGGAAGAGCACTTTTTTGGGTGGCTTATAACTTCGCACCCCCTGGAGGAATCCTCACCAAACATTGCAAAAAAAAGTATATGGCCCACTCTGAATTTTTTTGCAAAGTTTGGTGAGTATTCGTCCAGGGGGGTCAAAGTTATAGTGGGGGTCCCAAAACTTATTTTTTTCCCATAGACTGAATGGGAAAAAAATGTTGCTCCCACCTACAGCCCAAACTACTGGACGCATTTTCACCAATCCAGTAGTTTTTTTTTTAAATTACCAAAAAGTAGGTAAAAACAAAATAGTGATATCTGTGTTCGGTCCGCGGACACACTTCCCTGTTCGCTCCGCGGACAGTGTCCTGATTGGCCGAGCGGCTTACGTCATGTCCGCGGACATGCAGCGTCTTCGCTGATTGGACCCTGTGAAGAATGAAGCACGTCAGATTTTCGGTAGCGCCCGCCATCTTGGATTCGCAGACGTCCGCGGACAGCGCGGTGAAAGTTTGTTCGAAATGTGTATTTAGTAGAGTGTGTTGGTGTGTAGGAGTGTTTGGGAAGGATGGGAGGGTATGAGATAGGTTAAATGTTGTGCTTTTTTATGTGGTAGACGTCCTTTTTGTGTTTGATTTGTCTGCGGACATCACGGGTGTTCTGAAATGTTCTAAATGGGGGTGTTCTGAGGACTCAATATGTGTCCCTTTTGTTCGCAAGCAAGCTGAAACTGTTCTAAGAACACTCGCAGTGTTCTGAAATGTTCGCAAATAAACAAAATGGGGGTGTTCTGAGGACGCTGTCCGTATTGTTCTCTGGCAAGCTGAATGTGTTCTAAGAACACTCGCAGTGTCCTGAAATGTTTGCAAATAAACAAAATGGGGGTGTTCTGAGGACGCTGTCAGTATTGTTCATTGTCAAGTTCAAAGTGTTCTAAGAACACTCGTGGTGTCCTAAAATGTACGTAGGGGGTGTTCTGAAGACGCTGTCCGTATTGTTCGTTGTCAAGTTGAAAATGTTCTAAGAACTCTCGCAGTGTCCTGAAATCTTCGTAGGGGGTGTCATGAAGACGCTGTTCGTATTGTTTGCTGGCAAGTTGAATGTGTTCTCAGAACACTTGCGGTGTCCTGAAATGTTCGCAAACAAACAAAATGGGGGTGTTCTGAGGACGCTGTCCGTATTGTTCGTTGTCAAGTTGAAAGTGTTCTAAGAACACACGCAGTGTCCATATTGTTCTTTGTCGAGTTGAATGTGTTCTAAGAACACTTGCAGTGTCCTAAAATGGTCGTAAATAAACAGAATGGGGGTGTTCTGTGGACGCTGTCCGTTTTGTTCTTTGTCAAGTTGAATGTGTTCTAAGAACACTTGTGGTGTCCTGAAATGTTCGCAAATAAACAAAATGGGGGTGTTCTGAGGATGCTGTCCGTATTGTTCGATGGTAAGTTGAATGTGTTCTAAGAACACTCGTGGTGTCCTGAAATGTTCGTAGGGGGTGTCCTGAAGACGCTGTCTGTATTGTTCATTGACAAGTTGAAAATGTTCTAAGAACTCTTGCGGTGTCCTCCAATGTTCGCAAATAAACAAAATGGGGATGTGTTCTAAGAACTCACGAGTTGTCCTGAAATGTTCCTAGGGGGTGTCCTGAAGACGCTGTCGGTATTGTTCAATGGCAAGTTGAAGGTGTTCTAAGAACACTCGTGGTGTCCTGAAATGTCCGCAAATAAACAAAATGGGGTTGTTCTGAGGAAGCTGTCTGTATTGTTCTGTGGCAAGCTGAATGTGTTCTAAGAACTCTCGCGTTGTCCTGAAATGTTCGTAGGGGGTGTCCTGAAGACGCTGTCCGTATTGTTCTTTGTCAAGTTGATTGTGTTCTAAGAACACTCATGGTGTCCTAAAATGTTCATAGGGGGTGTCCTGAAGATGCTGTCCGTATTGTTCGTTGTCAAGTTGAAAATGTTCTAAGAACTCTCGCGTTGTCCTGAAATGTTCGTAGGGGGTGTCCAGAAGACGCTGTTCGTATTGTTCATTGTTAAGTTGAAAGAGTTCTAAGAACCCACACAGTGTCCATATTGTTCTTTGTCAAGTTGAATGTGTTCTAAGAACACACGTGGTGTCCTGAAATGTTCGCAAATAAACAAAATGGTGGTGTTCTGAGGACGCTGTCCGTATTGTTCTTTTTCAAGTTGAATGTGTTCTAAGAACACTTGTGGTGTCCTGAAATGTTCGCAAATAAACAAAATGGGGGTGTTCTGAGGACGCTGTCCGTATTGTTCGTTGTCAAGTTCAAAGTGTTCTAAGAACACTCATGGTGTCCTAAAATGTTCGTAGGGGGTGTTCTGAAGACGCTATCCGTATTGTTCGTTGTCAAGTTGAAAATGTTCTAAGAACTCTTGCGGTGTCCTGAAATGTTCGTAGGGGGTGTCATGAAGACGCTGTTCGTATTGTTTGCTGGCAAGTTGAATGTGTTCTCAGAACACTTGCAGTGTCCTGAAATGTTTGCAAACAAACAAAATGGGGGTGTTCTGAGGACGCTGTCCGTATTGTTTGTTGTCAAGTTGAAAGTGTTCTAAGAACACACGCAGTGTCCATATTGTTCTTTGTCAAGTTGAATGTGTTCTAAGAACACTTGCGGTGTCCTAAAATTTTCATAAATAAACAGAATGGGGGTGTTCTGTGGACGCTGTCCGTATTGTTCTTTGTCAAGTTGAATGTGTTCTAAGAACACACGTGGTGTCCTGAAATGTTCGCAAATAAACAAAATGGGGGTGTTCTGAGGATGCTGTCCGTATTGTTAAATGGTAAGTTGAATGTGTTCTAAGAACACTCGTGGTGTCCTGAAATGTTCGTAGGGGGTGTCCTGAAGACGCTGCCTTTATTGTTCGTTGACAAGTTGAAAATGTTCTAAGAACTCTTGCGGTGTCCTGCAATGTTCGCAAATAAACAAAATGGGGATGTGTTCTAAGAACTCACGCGTTGTCCTGAAATGTTCCTAGGGGGTGTCCTGAAGACGCTGTCCGTATTGTTCAATGGCAAGTTGAATGTGTTCTAAGAACACTCGTGGTGTCCTGAAATGTTCGCAAATAAACAAAATGGGGTTGTTCTGAGGAAGCTGTCTGTATTGTTCTGTGGCAAGCTGAATGTGTTCTAAGAACACTTGCGGTGTCCTGAAATGTTCGCAAATAAACAAAATGGGGATGTTCTGAGGACGCTGTCCGTATTGTTCGTTGTCAAGTTGAATGTGTTCTAAGAACACTCGTGGTGTCCTAAAATGTTCGTAGGGGGTGTCCTGAAGATGCTGTCCGTATTGTTTGTTGTCAAGTTGAAAATGTTCTAAGAACTCTTGCGGTGTCCTGAAATGTTCGTAGGGGGTGTCCTGAAGAAGCTGTTCGTATTGTTAATTGTTAAGTTGAAAGTGTTCTAAGAACCCACACGGTGTCCATATTGTTCTTTGTCAAGTTGAATGTGTTCTAAGAACACTTGCGGTGTCCTAAAATGTTCGTAAATAAACAAAATGGTGGTGTTCTGAGGACGCTGTCCGTATTGTTCTTTTTCAAGTTGAATGTGTTCTAAGAACACTCGTGGTGTCCTGAAATGTTCGCAAATAAACAAAATGGGGGTGTTCTGAGGACGCTGTCCGTATTGTTCGTTGTCAAGTTGAATGTGTTCTAAGAACACTCATGGTGTACTGAAATGTTCGTAGGGGTTGTCCTGAAGACGCTGTCCGTATTGTTCGCTGGCAAGTTGAAAGTGTTCTAAGAACACTGGTAATGTCCGCAGACATTAAAAATTTTCATAGGCCATAGTTGAAATGTTTGACTTTATGGGTATGATATGCTGTGGCGGTTGTGGCCAGGGCATAGAGTGTCCGGTGCATGACCATTTGGTCATGCACCCAACACTCTATGCCCTGGCCACAACCACCGCAGCATATCACACTTATAGTTGCTTATAACTTTGGGTCAAAAACAAATTCATAAGGAATAAAGTTATAATATGTTATGGGTGTGATATGCTGCGATCGTTGTGGCCATGGTATAGAGTGTATAATATACTTACTGTTTGGTTTAGTAACTGGAGTACATGTATTTCTTGTTAATTTCTGTGATAAAAGAAAATAGCATGTTAGTATTAGTATTTTGTAATGACGTATTACATTGTATAATCAACATTTCTAATTTCTTTTTTTGGACCCTCAGATTTAGTAGATTACAAACCAGAGTACTGTGCAATTTGCTCAGTTTCTGTGTTCGTTGCTAAAATCATTGGGTCTGTGGGAGAAAAAAAAAATCCATGTTGTATTAAAAAAAAAACCTTTTTCTGTTATGCTACAGTTTATTTGTTTGTTTGTTTTCAATGTTCACTTGTTGCTTCTGGCTAATGCTTTATACATTGGGTTGTTGCATTTTTTGGAGCACTAACATATTATTTATTTGTTTGGATATTATGAAATTTTGGAGCAGTTAGATACCAGTAAGCGTATTCTAACTGTCTATTTTTTTTTATATATTTTAGTGGTATTGATTTATCTGTTTCGATATTGTTAAATTTTGGGACAGTTAGATACCAATTGGCGTATTCTAACTGTCTATTTTTTGCTCTAATTTAGTGGTATTAATTTATCTGATTAGTTGTTGTACAATCTTTGGGCAGTTAGATAGCTTTTGGAATATTCTAACAGCTTATAATTTTTTACTACAAGTTTACTTAAGGTTTAAGTACAGTTTAGTTATCAAATGTTGCTTTTAATAACATTAAATAAGCGTTTGTAAGATTTGCTGGTAATCTCTGCTTTAGAGTAATGGTACTATCATTATATTCAAACCATCCACATTTCTTTTTTATATATGCAGTGTAGTGCCCTGAATTGGTTGTGGCACCTGCGTGGTAGATTATACCTATTGTTGTGAAGGTTTTCTTACCAAGTGATATTTGACCATGTGTGAATCCAGTTAGCTTGCAGTTGTTTTTGGTACCATCTGCATTGTAACGTAGAAGCATTAGTATTACATATTTACTATGTGTTTCTATTACTAACATGGAGCGATTATCTGAATTGCAGGTAGAACATAATCTACCATGGTTTGTATTTTGTACAAGTTGCTGAAATTGAATGGATTCACAATTAGGTATTGATTTATATATGAAGCGTTCATTGGGGATTTCTTCTTGTGTCACATTGTTGCAGAGAGTGCATGTATGTTTCCACATTTATGAAATCTGGAAGATTTCATTTATAGGTATGTTTTTGTTTTCCAGTACTTGTAGTAAGTACATTAGAAAGTCTTGTGGATCTTCCTGTGAGTTTATAGTGAAATTCACCATTCCACCACAGTAGTCCAATTGTTGTCTAATTCCATAAACACTATATGTGTTGTCAGGATTGTTTGCTGCATTTCTGTGAAGTACTAACATTTGCATACACAATGGGTCTGTACTGTGTAAGTAAATGTTGTCAACAATTGGTGGTAATTGAAATAGAATATTCATTGCTAAATTTGCGTAGCAACTTACACCAACTATATTTGAGAGTTTAAATGGACCAGGTAGTTCTGTATCTGACTGATTTTTTTTGGAGTTTGTCTTCCTTCTTTGAAGAAGTACCTAGTTTACTTTCCCTAATTGATTCTTTTTTGTTTGTGGTACTTGATGAAGTATTACTTTCTTTTAGTCTCTTTGGAGGATTTGCAGTGACATCCTGTTGCATTTCTGTTTGATTTATTTTTCTTTTATAACGTTTTACTTTTTGTGGAACAGAATATGTGCTTAGATGGGGGGTGTATAGTGAGCGAAGTCTATTGTATTCTAAAATGCAAGGAATATCAGCTTTTATTTGACTTGCATCAAAGTTGATTAGAAACAGACCGTCAAGTGTATGTAAGCGTGATAGTGCTACGTAGTTCATGCCTTCTTTAAAGACTGTGTTACCAATATCTATCACTGCTTTGTCTAGGGTAAGACCTTGTGATTTATGAATCGTGACTGCGTATGCAAGAGTTAGAGAAAATTGTTCTCTGCGTACATACATGTCTTTGAAGAGAAGGAATCGAGCTGTTGAGCGTCCTACCCTTTTTACTTCTGAAAGTTTGCCAAAGAGTATATTGACAAACTGAATTTTGTTGTCACGTGGGTATGTTTGAAAGCCAACAACTGTACCCAGTGCTCCATTAACTAGCCCTTGGTCCATGTCAAGGTTACATTTAAGCATTACTCTTCAATTTAAGGATAATTTTAATATCTTTTCCGAGCCTGCTGTGTTTGAGATTGATTTTTGTAAACTATTTAGTCTTGTTGTGGCTTGGTCACACATCGGTAGTGTCATACCATGTACATCTAGTTTGTCTGTGGCGCTAATTTACATTATTGGTTGCATTTCTTTACTTAACATTATTTCATTGAATTTGAAACAGCTTGCAAGAGTTGGCATTAAGGCCATACAATTGACATTTTTGTGGCCTAATTGTTCCATAACATCTGTAGCACATGCATTATCGCCATAACGTGCATTAATTTGCCGGGTTTTCAATATTTCTTCTGCTTCTTTAGAAAGTATACCAACTCTGATACTTTTTAAGATGTTGGCATAAGTGAGATCCGCAGATTGCCGCATGTTTTCTGTTAATTCTCTGTATTTGAAATGTTGCCAAACGTTGACATTTTCAATGCTACCAACAGTTTTACGGCAGAGTTTGTGTCTTTACTGGTGTCAATTGAAGAAGATCTCCGAAAACAATAATGTGTTTTCCTGCAAAGATCTCTTCATAGTTTGTTTTGAGTACTTCTTGTAATCTGAGGTGAATCAAAGCCAACATTAGGTTGGAGACTATGCTCACTTCATCTATTAGTAGCATTTTCATTTGTTTCAATGCTCTATGTAGTTCCATTGCAGCTTCTGCAGAAAGTCTGTAATAGTCTAATGTGTTTTGGTGTTCTACTGACAATAGTAGTAATCAGTGTAAAGTGACACCACCTATGTTGTAGGCAGCTAAACCTGTGTGGGCAGTGACAACAGCTGACAGTTTGTTGTTTGTCAATTGTTGAAGGAACTTACTGATGATTTTGATTAGGAATGTTTTGCCTGAACCAGCTCCACCACTGACGTACTGTAGTATAGGTTTATAATTATAGCAGGAACATTCTTTATTTTCATGTTGCACACCATGTGCAATTTGTTTTGTTACTTCTTGAAAAATGCTACGTTGTTCATTGTTTAGTTTTGATTGTAGTATAGTTAAGTCTTCTTTATCTTCATACTGACACATGGTGTTTTCTACTTCTATCATAGCTAATTCTGCCTCATGTATTATTAGTGGTTCTCCCAGTGGTTCTTGGCTTCCTGTTACAGAAGGTTGACTACTGTCAGGAGTGTCCTTATCTAGTTGGGCCTGGAGTTCTTCTTTGTGTTGCTGTTCATTGTGCAACATTGTTTTGTATTGTGTAAAGTTTACATCAGTTATAGTGCTTTCATTTGCTTTGAAAGCATCTTCATATGAGTCATAGTTATCTAGTATTTCTTCTTCTTTTCTCCATGGTTTAAAGAGTTGTAGCAGAGACATGTAATATACTTCTTTATGTTGAGGAGTCTTTAATGACAATTTGATATGATTAATTAAATTTGGTTTAGTGAGTTTATCTAAGCTGCCTTCACAGTTTGTCACTCTGTATTTACCTTTTTTTTCATCAGGTTTTATATTATTTTTGTATGTGTAGTTTTGGGCTATGTGGTATAGACACATGGTTTCCAAAGTATTACTTCTGTTTGGGTAGTATGTGTCCAATAAATTATTTTTTAAAATGTCTTGGCTGTTGGGAATCACGTGTGGCTATTGTTTCTATATCGTCGTATGATTTTAGAACTCTTTTTCTAGATTTAGCTGGACCAAGACTTAGCCATACTATATTTTCAGATTTACCATACAATGCAGTACCAGTTAAACAATCAGCTATTTCATATGATACACATTTTCTATGGGAGAGCATTTTTATGCCCAAGCTTTATCATTTCTGAGACACTGTTTTATCTGATGACAGGCCATTCCAGAGGTCTTGGAGCTCTGTCTTTTCTGCTTTGGTTAAGTATGCTGTAACATATTGTGCAACTGCAGTAGAATTGTCTGCAATGTACTGCACAACTATGTTTGCATTCCATAAGTGGGCAAAGAGTGCATTATAATCATTGATATATTTTTCTTCTTCTTTTCTTTTTATGTAATATGTATTTTTAGGTGACTTACCTTTAACACTAAGTCTAACTGAAGACATGAGGTTGTTCACTTGACCTGTATTTGTAACTTGTCTAATCAGCATTTGGTGTAGTATATCCCTTTGTTTTTGTATTTGCGACAACAATATTTTCCAAATTTGTGTCTTTGAAATTGTAAAATTTGTACATGAAGATCACTATTTGTGGCTTCTGATGGAATTTCACAAGTGACATATTTTTCAATAAACTGTAAAACAGTGGCATCACTGTCTTGACCAAATTTAGGAGCACCTTTAATCCATAAAAGCATGTGGATATGTGGTGCTCCTCTGGCTTGGTATTCTTTTCTCCAAAAGAAGTGTTGCACTTCTCCAAGGGGAGGAACAGTTTTATTACAAATAAAATGTAGCATAGCAATGAAGCGATGTGAAAATATCTTGAAACATTAACAGGATCCAAAGAACAAAGTTCTCCAGGTGTTAGTATATCTATGTTTGTTTTGTTTTTGTTTGATATGCATAGGAAATCATGTAAATCATCCCATGAATATTCTGCACAAATTAATGTAACAAACCAAGTGGGTGGGCCAAGGTTTCTGATCATGCAACGTACATCTCCATGATGTCGAAACCAGTACTCTTTAGTACCATGCATATTTGCTAATAGATTTGTAATATTTGATTGTAAAACCTCATCCTTTTGTTGCACATTTTGTAATAATTATGTAGCTGTCATATTTTGAAAGTGTGATCCTGATTTTAATATGTGTGCAACTCCGTAACATAAAGTTGCTAGTTCACTTTGAAAGAGTAGGTGGAATATGTATTCCACATTTTGTCTAAATTTTGGATCTTCAGAATACATCCGTAATGAGTGGTATTCTGATGCTGATATTTGAATAGGTCTATCATTGTACCTTCCTCCTTTGCCAGTAGGAAAGAGTAGAGAAAAAGCATGTGCTTCTATACTTTTTTTCCATATGCTGATTGGTGATCCTTTTGTTTGACGCATTTGGTACGTTTCCAGCGCATCTTCTATGGTGTCATTAGAGTGCAAAGGATGAATTGTATAATGGTCTAACGTATTTGATATTGTAGCAGGATCTAGGAGCTCAAATTGACGAGTTTCTTGTGTTTCTTGAATTATTTTAGTTGTATCCTTCAAGTTTTATTCAATATTAATTTCTTTGTAATATTCATTATTCTCTTTAAGATATTGTAAGACTTGTCTAACTTTATGTAACTCTACCAGCTGTTGCCATTTTTTTTGTCTTTTGTAGGTACTCCATTTACTAAGATAATTAAAGATTGCTGCATTGGACGTTGCTCTCCTAGAGTATGCACATTTTATTTTAGATCTAATGGTAAATAAAGTACTTTTCTACAAATGCCTTTTACCAAATCAGAGGGAGGTAATTTTGCTGTTTTTGGTTGAAGGCGTATTATTGCTTAAATTATTTGTGATAGCACATGAAGGAGTTTGGTTGTTGTCAAGTTTTGTAGTGCAGTAACTGCAAAGTATCAAGGGTTCAGTTATTTCGTATTTGTTTTCTGCGGTAGAGAGCTAATTCAAACCATTTAGAATCTTCATTGTCTTCTATTTTGCATGATAGGTCTACAGTTTTTTTGTTACTTTTATAAAAAGTTCTGCGGCAACATACACACACATGGTTTGGTACTTCAGCTGATGTACTTTTAAATGTTATTATTTCTTTTTTGTATGTGTTTAATAAAAGGTTGCCATATGTAGAATTGTTGCTAATTTGGTTTAAAGCTATTTCATTCTGTAAGTGGCTTTCACTTCCAAAATATTTTTTCTGGATATAGTCAATTTCTTTAAGTAGGTCTTTTGCTGTGCCATGTAGAAGAATGTCATTTAAATTTGCTAATGCTAAAGCAGGACCTTTAGCATAGTACAGTTTATAGACTAGATTACTTATAGTTGAATGATGTGTTGATATCCTTTTGATATCTTGGAAGGTGGTTTTACAAGTAGGTCCTGTAATGCAGGCCAATGAATGTCCTTGTAGTCCTGTGTACTTGCGCACTGGACAGGTATCCATATTTTGCAATAGTTTAATTTTGATTTTGTCTTTGCTGTTTACATATTGATTGAGGAATTGGTGTAAAGACTTGAAAAATTGTTTGGGAATGTTACACATTGACGTGCATGGCCATTTGTACACTAGGGGGGGTAATTCATAGAATTTAGCGCACAAGTGGCGCAAACGGCTGGTGCACAGTGTGCGCGTGCGAATCTCTGTGCCAGCCGCGTGCGCTAAAATCCATTTCCGCGCACAGCATATTCATGGATTTTAGCCACCAAAACCAGCCGTGGGGCACAGTGGCGCATCGACCCTGCAGCAGCACCAGTTACGCTCCCAAGAACGCCCCTTGCGCAGGGAAAAGCCATCAAACTCCCCAATCCAGCGAAAAAAAGGGCTGCGCCAACCCTGTACCAGCACGGCAAGCGGGATACGTGTATTATTGGGGTTCGCGGGAAGTTTCACACGTGGTTCGCCCTGTGCAAGCGCGGTAAGTGTATTACTGGGGTTTGTGTGAAGTTTCACATGCAATTTCAGGAGGGTACGTGTATTTCAGGGGTGCGCGGGAAGTTTCACAGGCGATTTCAGCAGGGTACGTGTATTTCAGGGGTGCGCAGGAAGTTTAACATGTGATTTCAGCAGGGTACGTGTATTTCAGGGGTGCACAGGAAGTTTTACATGCAATTTCAGCAGGGTACGTGTATTTCAGGGGTGCGCGGGAAGTTTTACACGCGATTGGCCTGGGTACGTGTATTTCAGGGGTGCACGGGAAGTTTCACACGTGATTTCAGCAGGGTAGGTGTATTTCAGGGGTGCGCAGGAAGTTTTACATGCAATTTCAGCAAGGTACGTGTATTTCAGGGGTGCGCGGGAAGTTCTACATGCGATTTCAGCAGGGTACGTGTATTTCAGGGGTGCGCAGGAAGTTTCACATGCAATTTCAGCAAGGTACGTGCATTTCAGGGGTGCGCGGGAAGTTTTACATGCGATTTCAGCAGGGTACGTGTATTTCAGGGGT
This sequence comes from Ambystoma mexicanum, assembly GCF_040938575.1. Taxonomy (NCBI): domain Eukaryota; kingdom Metazoa; phylum Chordata; class Amphibia; order Caudata; family Ambystomatidae; genus Ambystoma; species Ambystoma mexicanum. The sequence goes on from NC_090930.1 coordinate 627,659,659, forward strand.
GCGTGGGAAGTTTTGCACGCAATTTAAACAGGGTACGTGTATTTCAGGGGTGCTCGGGAAGTATTACACGCAATTTTGCTGTCAGAGCGGGGAACGCATATTTCGGGGGTGCGCGGGTAGTCCTACACGTGAATTGGCAGTGTGGGTCCTCCCAGGTGTCCCCCTCCATGGCCCCTGCAGGCAGCCCACACCACAGGGGACTACCCTGCACCCCTGGTCATGTGCCCAGTACCCCCACCCCCCCATCATTGACAGGCACCTGCCAGCAGGCTCCTACACATGTCCCCCAGCACCCCCACCCCCGCAGCAGTGAGGGGCACCTGCCAGCAGGCCCGACACATGTCCCCCAGCACCCCCACCCCCCACCAGTGAGGGGCACCTGCCAGCAGGCCCAGACACATGTCCTCCAGCACCCCCACCCCTCCATGATTGACAGGCACCTGCCAGCAGGCCCCGACACATGTCCCCCAGCCAAAACGTCATCCCAATCTAGATCCCTGCTCTTTTGGCCACCCAAATCCCACCCCAGTCCAAACACCCAACCAAGCTTTACATCCACTCCAAATTGAAATCCCCATTACATGATAGATCATAAATAAGCAGTATGCGCATGAGTACACGTCTGTCAGACCCACACAATGGCAACACATGACTGAGAAAACCCACATTGTGACATGCATGAAACCAATGAAGTAAGAAGCAAAAATGTATTAAAGTCAAAATGAAGGGAATGAACTCAATACACACAATAATGCCAATAATAATCAAAATGCAGCATGTCCCAAAAAATTATAAATAAATAAAATGAGAATCCAAATTAATCCAAATTAAAATGTGTCGAAAGTCATCGTCCAACAAAGCAAATCCAAAGGGAAAGAAAAGCGTAATATCCATTGCTCCATGGTGAAGAACAAAAAGATGAAGGAGAAAAATCCACTGTAAAACTATGTACAAATAGCAAATCCAGGGTCCATGAGCCCAACAACATAAATTAAACCTACAATGAAACCTACCAAATTACTAACTATATACAAAAATGTGGGGCATAGTCCATACGCCCCAAATGAAATAAAAAAGAAATGAAACTTAACACTAATTAACTATATACAATGGCGGCGGGCAAGTCCAACGGCTCACTTGTTGATGTCATGGGCCAGGGCATCATCGAACTCCTGTTCAATGTCTTGGAGGCGGGCCTGTTCTCTGGCCCCATGGTCTCACAGGGATAACGCCATGTCCAGCTCCAACTCCCAGTGAATTCCCTCGAGGCACTCAGTCCGCCTCAGCACCCTGCGCATGGAGTTCTCCGCCCTGACCATTGTGAGCCATGCCCCCTCCGCCCGCCGCCGCCCCGCACCTATCTGCTGGCCCAACCGCTGCCACACAGAAGACACTGCCATTCCAGGGTCCTCCTGCCCTCTGGCCAATGCCTGCCTCTCTGATGTAGATGGCCCCGAGCCATGATGCCTCCCACGTTGAGCCTGCCGCTGCCTCCGATGCAACTGCCTCTGCCAGCACAACGGCATCCAGGCTAATGCAATCCACCGATGCCGTTGTGCACATTCCCTGCCCGATGATGCCGGCACATCCTCCATCTGCTGGGGTCCAGTTGCTGTGGTGTCCACCCCTACTGGATCAGGAGTGTCATATGACATGGACATCCCCCCTACCTGCGGACGGGCCTGGATGGGGCATCCCTGCTGGTGCATGGTGGTGCAGTCACAGTGTCAGGGACAGTGACATGCACAGGCCCCTCCACGGCGACCTGTGCTGCCTCCTGCCCCTGTACCTGGACTGCACCACTTGCACCAGCGGTACCACCCCCACCAGGCCCCATGTGTGGCTCAGTAGCAGCCTCCTCCTCCTCTGTGGAAACCACCAACCTGGATGGCTCCACACCGTCTTCCGCCATTGCAAGCCCCTGCGGGGGCTCACCCACCCCTTCCGCTGCAGCCATAGTGGCAGACGCACCAGTCCCCTCACTCCCGGACGATGGTAAATTCTGGGAGGGTGACTGGGCCTTGCGTCGCCGGCCGGTAGGGGCATCCCCGCTGCTTTGCTCCACAGCGCCGTCTCCGCCCTCTTCATCACTTGCCGCTGTGTAGAGGGAGACATAGAACACGAGCATCAGGGTACTGTACAATGGTCCGCTAGACAGGAAGCAATAGCAGATGAGTGGCACTGTCAAACATCACTTCCTCATGTCCCTCCACAACACATGGGTGAGTGCAGGTAAAACACATGCAGTAACAGGCATGGCACATGCAATGAACATTAGCATACATGTCCAAGGGACTCTTGAAATATACAATGCTGTTTTCAAACTCACATGCATCATGGGTCATGCCTATCACATGCACACACTTCACCGTAGTTTCATCCATCTGGCCTCGTACACCCCAGAAACAGTGGATACAAGGATGAGTAGGCTGCATCAGTGAATCTGAACATTGTCACAGACATGTGTCATGCATCCATGGCATTTACAAGTCACAGACACGCAAGTCAGACACACAGACATGGACAACATACATGTCCATGACCGCAGCACCCATCTCTCACACCCCATCCATGTCCAATAACAGAGACAGGCATGCATTATTGTGTGCATTCCGCATGCTGCTCCGCATGTTGCATTGTAACACATGCACCTACCAAGTGGTTCACACATTACTGGTGTCACATGCATGACCATGATGTCCCTGCACACACACATATGTACATGACCTATGTCACACATACAGGCAAATATCAGACAACTAGCACCCTGAAACATGCCCTGTCTCACAGAACAATGCTTGGCCACTTACCGCTCAACTCCAGACGGATCTGCCTCTGAAGGATCTGGGCGTAGAGCGCTGGGCCTACGTGTTCCAGGACCCTCATCTGGATGGTACTCATTCTGCCCCGGCCCACCTCCACGAGGCGCCGGGACTTTATGAGGGTCCTGGACCTCAAGTCCTCCCAGCGCTTCTTGACTTGATTGATGTTGTGGGTTGCCACCCCCTCCGCGTTGATGGCAACCACAAAGTCGTCCCAGATCTTATCCCGTCCTTCCTTGTTGGCGCGTAATGTTCCAAAGAGGGCATCATAATACCCCAGAATATGCTCCACCAGGACACCAACTTCCTTCTGACTGAAGCTGGTGGCCCTCTGCCCCTCTGGCTGAGGCTTGCCAGTGGTCTCAGATGGTGTTTGCCCCGACATGGTGACTCCCGAGGCAGGCGTGGGTGGGCAACTGGGTCCTGGGGCTGGGATGTAGAATGATGGTATCCCAGTCGGGAGTCTTCTGTTCCAGCAGGGGTGGACACAGCAACTGGACCCCTGCAGATGGCTGATGTGCAGGCACAAAATAGCAGGGCACGTGGGCAGCAGGCAGTCAGGCAGCAGCAGATGCCAGGTGGGAGTGTGCTTGGGGCTCTGGGCGGCTGGAAAACGTCCTTCAGGGCAGGAGCGTTGTCTTCTGTGTGTTTTCGCGTGGCCAGCTTGATAAGGAGTGATTTGGCACGTGAAAAAATTGCACGTCAGCGTGTAATTCGGGGAAAGGCCCTCAGCACGTAAGCGCGTCAGCACACGTACGCGATTGCATTGGACCAAAGGCCCTTAGTGCATAAGAGCGTCTGTGACATATCGCGCATGGGTGTTGCGCTTTCGCGTGTAAAACTTCCCGCGAACCCCAGGAATACACGTACCCCACTCGCACAGGGCCCTTTCGTGTGTGAAACTAAATGCGAACCCCAGGAATACACGTACCCAGGCCAATCGCGTGTGAAACTTCCCGCGCACCCCTGAAATACATGTACCCTGCTGAAATTGCATGTGAAACTTCCCGCGCACCCCTGAAATACACATACCCAGGCCAATCGCATGTAAAACTTCCCGCGCATCCCTGAAATACACGTACCCTGCTGAAATCGCGTGTGAAACTTCCCGCGCACCCATGAAATGCACGTACCCAGGCCAATCGTGTGTAAAACTTCCCACGCACCCTTGAAATACATGTACCCTGCTGAAATTGCATGTAAAACTTCCCGCACACCCCTGAAATACATGTACCCTGCTGAAATTGCATGTAAAACTTCCAGCGCACCCCTGAATTACACATACCCTGCTGAAATCGCGTGTAAAACTTCCCACGCACCCCCGAAATACACGTACCCCAGTCGCACAGGGCCAATCACGTGTGAAACTTCATGCGAACCCCAGGAATACACGTACCCCACTCAGTATATGCGTGCTTTTTATTTGTGCACACTTTTGTAATGCGCAGGGACGCTACCGCCTGCCTTCGTGTGGCGGACGTGTTTAGGCCTGTGTGTGTCTTTGCCCGTGCGCAGGTTTGCCCTATTTGATTCCATGAATACGTGTGGTTCGCATACGTGTGGGCGTTCCGTGTTCTTCCCAGCAGTACTTCCCCCGTTACGCCTTCTTTTTCACACGTTATTCCCCATTCTGCGTGTTACGCCCCCTGTTCCGCCTACTTTTGTTGTGTGCGCTGTGCTATGTGCGCTTTCGCTGTGCGCTTAACGCACGCTATTTAGAGACGTGTGCGCCAGCGTGCGCCATGCACGGATTTGGCGCACAACCAGTGGGAAAGTAACGCAGCGCCTTCCTTGAATCGCACGCGTGCGCGTGCGCTTGCTTTCTCACGCTTGCGCCTCCTTGCGCCTGCTCGCGCTGGGATTTTCAGCACATGTTTGTTCCATGAATCGGCCCCTAGATGTTCTGATTCAGTTGAATGGAGGGGTAATTCTAAGTTTTCAGGGCAAATTTTTGTAAGGAGTACTTCTACTTCCATTATGGTATTATTCACGTTTTCATAACCTCGACCACTGCTATGTATGGCAATTGTATTTGTTTGCTTTTGTTTGTACGCTTCTTCATTAAACTATGGTTCTGTGCTTGTAGTGTGATTCCATTCACCTCCGCATATACTTAAGAAGTTCTTTCTGTTGACATTTCGTTTATTGAGAACTCTTTTTTGTAATTTAGCTATTAGTTTTGTTAGTGGTTTCATTTTGTTTAACACTAAAATAAATACCTTTCTTTTGAGAAGAATTGCACTGTCTATCGATGCTTCTAAGATTAATTTCCTACGATAGGTTTTAAGGATTGAACCTGGTTTCTCTCCTGTTTTTATAAGATTTTGAAGGACTCTGTGACGGAACATTTTGGCTAAAATACTTTTCTTGATATGCTTACTTTGAACTTTATCAAGATTTATAGAAGCAGTTTTATCTGTAGTGATAGCTGATTTTTTGTTAATTGTTTTCTGGTTTGTTTTACATTTTGATAGATGAGGCAACGTTTTTCCACTTGAAACTTCTTTTGTTTCACTAAATGACTGTATTAGCTGTTTTGTTTCAACTTCGTTTACAAATTCTGCTAGATATGGATGCTTATCTTGGACACTTTTATTTTCATTTGCTCTACTTCTGTGTTGCTTTCTACGGACTTGACTTTTGAAAGGCATTCTTTAGGGTCTGTTGAAAAAAATAAAGAAGGTATGGGTTTGGGTGTTCTGCAATGTATGTGTGCTGTGTGCATGAGTGTTTGAGTAAGATGATAAAGATGTATTTAATGGTGTGTGATTGTGCATTGGGACCTACAACTAGTAGGGATGGGTATTCATGAATTTATATGCTACTAAACGGGGGTTCAGATGACAGAAAAAAGTAAGCTGGTGGTGTGGAGAAGTACAAATATTTAATCTAATGTATACAATTAAAACAGTTGTTTGTTCTATAATATCCAAATTGTAGCGGTTGAGTTGGGTAATTTGTGTGTCCAAAAATAGGAATGTGTGGGGCATTCTGTCTGTAAATCGCTGTTTAAGACATGGGGATTTTTGGACAGAATGCTGCACAATCTCTATTTTTAGGCACAGAAATAGCATGAATTAACTTTACAGTGTGTTTCAGTGATAATACAAATATTATTGTGATATTCTACTTACTTTTTTTTTAAAATGAATAGGTTAATTCTTAGTTCTTCTTTGTTCTTCAAATTTGGTTGCTTCTTTTCAGGAGAATGGTCTTCACTGCAATTGTAAAAGAAACAAATTAGTACTTTTTTTTGTATATAGCACTGTTTTTAATTTAGACATTGATTTTTTTAATAGAAATCCTCAGCGCCTTCCTCAAAACCATTAAAACTATCTTATTTACATAAGATACGTTGCACAAGTTCAATACACATGATATGTCCTTAATGAACACATTGTATTGTAATGACTAACTTTAGCAAACAAAAAATCTTTACTATGTTTGTGAAATTCATAATGTACCACTGAATACCACTATGTCTGGAACTAAGGTCTTCCAGGTAATAGTGTCTCAATGTCATGCTTAAATTAAAGTAATTGAATAAATAAAGAAATAAAACAAATATCTTAAGTCAGTTTGAAAATGTGTTCATGTATTGTACAGAAAATATGCATACCTGTAGTTTGTGTTCATGCATTTGGATATGCATGTTGCTGCAAGTAGAAATCTTGGAGACTTGTACAGTATTTCTTTTAGATGGTGCTTGCCAATTATATGACACTTGTACTCAGAGAGATTCACAGTACATTTGCAGTGCTGATCTATGATGATGCAGTTAGATGTAGAGGTCTTGAATGTGATTGGTAGATGGTCATGTGACTTCTTAGCTACATCCAATGAGGAATGGCACAGAAAGTGAAGTGGAAATGGTAGAAGGGCTGTTCATGTTACGATATATCTGCAGACATGGCGGTAGTTCGCAGACATCAGGTGTTACATCCGGGGATTTTTGGGTTCAGAAGTCATGCACATGAGAATGAGCACTGAAAGAGATTGGTCAGGTGTCACTGTATGCGGAAGTTCCTTCCCCCTGAGACTCCTCACCTGGATCTTCAGTGGGGTTTGATGTCCTCTGTCTCCTTCTTCTTTCCTTCGTGGAATTCTCTCCTTCGTCACTCGATTTGACAGTCCTTCTTCCCTTCTTGCGTTCGAAGAGGTAGGGACGGTCTTCCCCCGAGGCCACCTTGCCCGCCTGTGGATCTGGCAGTCAGGTGAACCCAAGGGAGTCCATCCCTTCAAACAGGGAAAAAGCCAGATATAGCAGAAAAAACCCTGTGTAATAGTAGATGGTATTGGCCGATCCGATGTGAAGATTGGAGAGGCTGGTATAGTCGTGTACCAAAATAGAAATTGAAAATTCAAATGAAAGCTGATAGAAGTCTCTGATCTTCCTGGACAGGGATTAGCTCCAAGCATATGCTCTGTATGGGAATGGGGATCGGCAGCACCCTTGGGACAAAGGAACAGCCCCAAACAGAAGGCAAACAGGTAAGATGACAGGAGGCTGAAAGAAATAGGGAAAGCCACCAAGGGAAATCCGGATGAATTAATAAGATGAAGATAACAAGCACGAGAGAGAACCAGAGAGAGCAAGAGAGAGAGAGAGAGCGAGAGCGAGAGAGAGAGCGAGAGAGAGAGAGAGAGAGAGAGAGAGAGAGAGAGAGAGAGAGAGAGAGAATGGGTGATCGATTGGAATGGAAAGTGAGTGAAACTCGGAATAGAATGTGACCGCTCCGAAAACACAGCGGATGGATATTTGGGAGCCCACTAGACCCCAAGGTAGAATATAAAAAAAACCAGAAAGCACAACCGGAACTGCAGATTAGTCGGGAAAAGCGGCAGCGGAGAGGCTGACCGACACCTGAGAGAAGCGAAGGGAAAAAAAAAAGACAGGAAAAGAGGCAGGGCAGGCGAAAAAAGGTATATGCACGAAAGGGGAAGACCAGGGAAGAAACAAGGCTCTGGGAAAATAGCAACGAGGAAATACTCGTAAGTGGGGCACTGCAGCACAGGCGAAAGTCCAAAGACCGACGAATGCGAGTTGCAACGCGACTCGCAGGGGGCATGGCCTCCTTATATACCTGCCGGTCCAAAAACGACTAGAGCGTCAAGCAGACCTGTAGAGGGGTCTAATACCGCCTCCATCTTGCCCAGAGTTTCCGCGGCCGCGGTGTGACATCAGGAAAGTTTAGTGGTGTGTTGTGCCAGGAGAGAGTTTCTCAGAAACTCTTTTTGCTGAGAGAACAACAGATAGCTATGGCTGTGTGTTTCAGAAAACAGATTGTTTGGATTTTGGGAGATTCATGGATACATTGGTTGAAGGTGAATGCAGACAGCTGTGGAGTAGCTGTAGATCTTGGATTTCCACACGTGGAAGTACACTGGCATGGAGTACGTGGAATGAAGTGGTTGGACTTGCTATCTCTTGTGCTACTTTGGAGACAGAGCAAAATCCAGACATAATTGTAATTCATTGTGGAGGGAACAGTATAGGACATGTGTCTGGAATTTCTTTGCAATTTTCTATGAAAGAAGGACTTGGGAAGGATATGGACATGTTCCCTAATTCTCAAGTAATATTTTCACGGATTGCACAGAGACAAATGTGGCTTCATTCTTCTTCATTTGGTCCACAGAGATTTTGGCATGTCCTCTATTCACAATGAAAATATTATGTTTCGTAGTACATACATTTTTCGCAGAGATGGAGTCCATCTTACTTATGCTGGCAATCAGATTTTTTTGAGAAATATACAAAATGCATTACGACCTTTTTTAGAATTACAGCATCCATTTTGAAGTAGGTGTTAAGTATTTATAATTTTTGACATACAAACACCTCTCAAAGGCTCTTTTCAGAGCCACCACTTCCTACCAGAGAAAATTACAATGATTATGATAGGGTAGCAACCCAATTATTTAGATGTCCGCAGACTGTCCGCGGACTTCTAAAAAATACAAAGGCGCCCTGCTTCATTTATTTTCACTTCTATTTTTTAACTGTGAAAGGCAGCTCTGAAAAGAGCCTTATTTTTTTGATTTTTGTAATTTTGTATTTTTTTTTGGTTTTTTATACACGACACACTAGGAGAGGAGAGGAAAGGAGGGTAAAGGGGGAACACCAACCACAGGGATAAGAAAGGGCGAGCTGAGAGAGGAAGATGTAGAGTGGGTTTTATTTGGGTAGGGAGCAGGTCTTCTCATGCTCTGAAACGATAGTCTCAAAAGCACTCCGAAGTCGCTCCCCCCTGCAGAGTACTGTGTCATAGTACATACATACAACTGTGACCCTCGAAAGGTAAGGGTCATCAGAATTCTGTATGGCCTGTGAGGCAGCTTGAGGAAGACGCTGTCGCACGAGGTGGTCCTTGTGGTGACAGGATCAGAAACAGAGGATGAAGTAGAGGAAATCAACCTAGTACGTTCTTCGCAAGCTGCAACCTTGCAAATAGCCACAGAGTGAAATGACCTGAGATGTCGCTTCATGGTAGTGGTCCCAAAGCAGTACGAACCGTGCCTTCCGCGACTGAGTATCGTTTTGCACTCATTGCAGGTGACACAGTTCGCACGAGCCTTAGGACCATTCCCATGAATGGTAAACAACCACCACACCCAAGACTCACGCCTAGTGCGGGTAGTAGGGATTTCCTCTACCTCATTTCCTCATCCTCTTCTTCCTCCTCTGCATCCTCACTCCTGTTCCCCTCTTCAGGCCCTTGGGGAGGTGGTGTTGGTGGAGGGGGTAGGAGTGGTGCTGAGGCAGACACAGCACCAGGTGGCAGCAGTGGAGCCACAGAAGCCATCAGGTTGAAGATGGAAATCTGCAGGTTGCAGTAAAAATCTCTGTGCTCTGTAGAATAGCCAGGAAAACAATGAGAATAAGCTCTAGGGCGTGGTCTTTTATAGGGGTGCTTGTGCACGGTCCGCAGACATGCGCGCTGTCCGCAGACAGATCAAACACAAAAAAGGGTTCAAAAGGTTTCAAAAAGTATGTATACACTTATAATTAGTATGTGGGACTTGTGCTATGGTGAGTTTTTATTGGAAAATATTGTGGATTACTTGAAAATGTACTTTTAAATTGTTCGGGGACATGAACAGTGTCCGCATTCAGAACACACGATCAGCGTGTGTGCGCGGTCACATGGTCGCTTCGCGAACATGTTCGTGAAGGAAGCGGCTGTCCACAGGACACCAAATGCACGGGCATTGGTTTGCGCATGCGCGTTGATCTTCTACGGACACTGTTCGGATCCTGAAGTAATTAAAAGTGCGTCAGACGTCAAACAAACAGTTACAGACAGGTGTTTGTTCTTAGAACAGTGTCAACTTGCTTGCGAACAATACGGACAGCAAAAGCGTCCTCAGAACACCTCCATTTTCGTTTCTTTACGAACATTTCAGGACACTGCGTGTGTTCTTAGAACAGTTTCAACTTGCTAACGAACAGTACGGACAGCTATAGTGTTCTTCAGGACACCTCCATTTTTGTTTATTTACGAACATTTCAGAACACCCATGCTGTCCGCGGACACCTACATTGTTTTTTTTTTTTAAACGGAAACTAATTACAACTCAATATAAAAATGTAACTTTATTTAACATATATTAATACTTTATGACAGAGAAGGTGAGGCAGAAACGGAAACAAAAACAAGGAGAATTAGGGGTTTCAACATTATTGTTATCAGACAAATAAGGGATGGAAGTCTCATCAAAACGTTTTGGGTTATGGAGAGGGTTTGGGGATAATTGACTGGGATATGGTTAGGGGGGACAAGTACATGTGGGGCAATGGTATGACGTTTTTGTTTTAAAATGATCTTCAACAAACATTTTCAAATTATTAAAATTGGTCAACAATAAATCATTTTTTTCTTTTATGCTGTCAAGCGTGTTTTCCATAACAGCTTCTTCAGAGGTATTTTCTATTTTGCTATGCTCTGTACAAAATATATATATATATATGTTAAATGTATATAAAATAATAATAATTAAATGGTTTATATTGTTTTTTTTATTTGCATTTAATCAATAAAAGATTTTTACAAAAAAAGGAAATGTTTTGTCTTTTTCTTTCAACTGTTTCTGATGAGCAAACTTAAAACACCGCTTTCACTTTCTTTCAATTAAATTCATTTGGTGTTCCGTAGCCCCACTGTTTTTTGTCCAACTAATCATTGTCCATCTAGAGATGTAGGGGTGGACACCAAATTCGCACGTATCAGGGCAATGTCTAGGAGTTTGGCTGCGGCCCTCGCCCATCGAGCTAAGTCTCCCGCAATAAGCTGAAACCAGCCCGACTCCTCATTTAGGGCCGATGGGTAGGATAATAGTGGTGTTAAGTATGCCTCTCATTCAGTATCCAATGCAGGGCAAGATGTCAAGAGATGCCTCACTGTTTCGACCTGGTCAATGTTCTCGCACAGACGACATGATGCTGTAGCTGATTCCGATCTGAAGGCCAGAATTTCTCTTGTATGTAGAGTATTTAGGCGGGCTCTCATGAAAGGTCTTCTCAGATTTTTTTCTGGGATTTTTTCACAGTATTTTAATGGAGTGTTAAGTTTGTTCAGACCTGGAGGAAGATCTTTCAGAAGTTTATATGAAAGAATTTTGTCATTTGTCAATATCCAATCTTGCTGCAGCAATTTTTTTTTCACTCTCCCGGGTTTTGAGACCAACAGATCTTACATACAGGCTATTTCTTCCAGTTTTTTCTTCCGTTTATTAGCCCAATTAGTTAGGGTTTTACACCCTCCTTTCTGGATTTCCTCTGCTACCACTTTGAAAATGGGGAGACCATCTGCAATAAGTGTTTTTCTGAATAGTTGTAGCGCCCCCTGTTCCACTGTAGATGGAAGCGACCCGAGACCGAGGTCCCTTCGAATCGCCACCATTGGGACTGACTTTGGAAGGCCGAGCGCCGACTTCCACACAAAACCTTCCAATTTTTGCCATATTTCTTCTGGAAGAGTTAGGTTTGCGCTCATTCCGTAGGTCAAGGCAGGAACTATCTTGGCCTTGTAGAAGCGAAGAGCAGGTGTCCAGGAAAACTTCCCAAATTTTTTGTCAACAGCTTTTAGTTGGGCTGTCAGATTTCTAGCTTTGTCCCACGGGGCTTTCGTGGTAGAATTGTCGTTCCGGGAGTTATCTATCCATACACCAAGATATTTATAGTTTTTCACCACTTCCAATTTGTTGTCTTCCAGGAACCAAGCCGGTGTCACTTTTGGGTCCAGTGATGCCTTTGTGAAGAGTAGGATTTTGGTTTTCTGAGTATTGATTTCAAGGTTATTTTCTTTCATGTACACAGAAAGGTTTGCTAGTTGTCATTGCAGACCAATTTTTGTCTGATCCATCAGGATCAGATCGTCAGCATACCATAACCTGGAAACTTTTGACAGTCCCACTCTTGGTGGAAATGAGCGGACTTTATCCTCAGTATACTGAAAATCTCCTATAAAGGCGATAAACAGTGCTGGTGCCAAGGGGCAGCCCTGCTTTACTCCACGTTCTGTTACGATTTTGTCAGACAGGAGGCCTTGCTGACTCAGGCGAACACGCACAGATGTGTGTGTATGTAATGCCATGATTGGATCTAGTAATGGGGGCGGACACTCCCAAGATCTTAATTTTTCCCAGAGTTTCTCACGATCCACCATGTCGAAGGCCTTAGATAAATCAACCAATGCTAGGTGGGTTTTAGGGGCGCCAGATTTTACCCTTGCTTTGATGATGTTTAGTATTAGTAGATTTATTGCTGTCCCAGCGCCCTTTAGAAAACCCGTCTGAAAGATGTCAACTGCAGGTGAGGATCTTGTCCACTTCTGGAGATGTGATAGTAGCATGGTCGTGAACATTTTTCCCACAATGTCCAACAGTGCTATTGGTCTGTAGTTAGTCGGGTTTTCTGTAGCCCCTTTTTTGAAGATTGGGACCAGTATAGCTTCTGTCCAGGACGTCGGGATCTGTCTGGCTTTATAGCAGAGTCTAAAGATTTCCCCAATAGCAGCGGCCCATTGTTCAGGGTGTTTTTTGATGTCGATGTTAGTTAGCCCATCAGGGCCTGGGGCTCTTGAAGTTTTCAGGTGAGTTATTATTCTTAAGATCTCGTCTACATCTGTTAGTGAGATCCAACTGTTGTTACAGTTCTGGACTTTTTTAAGTACAGATGAGTGTGGAGGTTGAAAAAGGGTCCCAAAAAAGGACACCCAGTTTTGTTCTGAGACCGCATTTATAATAGGGGTGGTCTTTGCCCAAGTGGTGGTTTTTAGTAGATTCCAGAAATCCCCTGTATGTCTTGATGTAAGAGACAGCTGCCTGGCTTCGGCATCATGCTGGTAAAGGCTCGCTGCATAATGTTTTATCCATGATTTGTACTGATTGGCTTCTTTTTGGAATTCCAACCATGCCTCAGGTGTCTGGTGTCCGATTGCAAAAAATGTTAGATTTCTTACTTTCCATTTGTTCGTCACCACCAATCGATCATAGATGTGTTTATGGGTGGGTTTCTTGCCCTTTGTTCCTGCAAAAGGCACCTAGAATGGAAACAGTAGTGGAGTGTAGTCAGGTCTGGAGGCGGCTAGGCTATTAGTTGTAGGGTCGAAGTCTGAACTCAACCTTTCCTTTATGGCCCTGATGTTTTCGGCCGTAAGGCGTAGTCGTGACTGCTGCTTGTTTGAGTCCAGTTCCAAAGTGTATGTTGGCCTTTCAGGTGTTTGTGCTCCCCATGTTAGTTGAAGCAAATTATGGTCGCTTTCCTGTGTTTTCACTACTTCGAAGGACAAAATCCATGGGATCAGGCCTTTGGTTATAAATATATAATCCAACGTCGCCAAAGATGCGTCTCTAGCCCAGGTTGGAATCAAGGGATCAGAGTCTTTTATTACGGCTGTGTTGTGCAGATTTCTTGATTTCATCAAGTTAGACCAAGCCTGACCTCTTTTTTCTGCCAAGGAGCCACTCGAAACGGATTTTTCACTTATTGTATGTATTTTGCATTTTGCATTTAGGTCGCCGCAGATTATGAAGTTATCAGTAGCAAAGTCTACATTGATGGTGTCGATGACTTCCGCCACCTCATTGAATTTTTTTTTTTATTGTTGTTCTCTCCGGATTCCAATATAGGTTTAAGATCGCCAAGTCTGAAGTAAGCCATGAATCCTGCAGTGGGTCGTATTGCTTCCAAGTGTTGAGGGTGCCTAATATACAAAAGTTTCAATAATTTTGGATTTAGGCGTGATCCCAGATCCTGAGCGAATAGCCGTTAGGAGGCCTGACTATGGTCTCCCCATCAGGGATCAGCCTGCTGGGGATAGGTCGATTGTAAATCCATCCAGTGATGGTAGGTCACTTAGCCAAGTTTCATGAAGACATAAGATGCCAAAACTCCCTAAATTTATGTCACTTAGGCGGGTCAGGTGATTAAAACCTCTGGTGTTCCACGATGCCATGACCAGATCTTTTTTTGATGATTTGGGTGCTGAATTCAGTTTTTGGGTGTTTCGTGTTGACTGCTATTTCTGGTGGGATCGTCCAAACGTGTCAGCCAGCCAGTTCCATAGCCCTTTTGATAATTTGGTCTTCTGTTGAGGGGTTTGTTTTCTTGAATGAGCATCCCGCTTGTACTTAGAGTGGGATCTGTCTAGAGGGCTCCGCGCAGTTGTATAGTTCTTGCGCTTATGAAGGGTCCTACCGTTTCTTTCTTTGTTAGACGGTGATTCAGTCATTTTGTTATCACTTCTCCAGTCAGAAGGTTCATGTCTGTTTGTTGGACAGCGATGTCTGGTGGTTCTACTCCTCGGCTGGACTTGCCGGCGATTTTGGCTATAAAGTGCTTTGGTTCTTGAGATATAATGTACCCTAGCAGCAGGAGCTTTTGACCTTGCTTCATTTTCGGGCTGATGACTTGCTGGTTTGGATAGTAGAGATAGATTGAATCCCAGTTTTTGAAGGTCTTTAACAGCTTCTGAAGGTGTTTCCGCAAGGGCTTCAATTCTTATGTGGATAAAGGCTTTGGCTCTGTGATCCCGGTGATAAGGTTCAACTAACTTGACATCATGTGTCATCAGATGTTGTAACTTTTTAATTTTTGCTAGTGTTTTAAGAACCGTTCTTCTATTCAAGACCATAAAGCTTCCTTTAAATGACACTTGTTCCAGTTTAAAGATTGTCATCCCAGCCAGCTTTTCATCAAGATTCCTGAGTCCTTCAAGGGGCCAGTCATTAACTGTGTACTTTGGAATCTTTTGGTCATTCTCACGGCGGTCTTTCATATTTTTTTCGGGGACCTGGACCTATTTTTGCGTTCCTCACCGAGGATCTTGGAGGGTTCCATTCGATCTTTAGAAGCCTCAGATTGATGATACCTCAATTTGGATGCTACTTCCTCGTTACCTGCACCTTTGAGGTGGCTTGGTGAAATGGGTATGTTAGTAGCTTGTCTTGTAGATTTGTCCTCTAGTTGTGGAGATATAACAATGACTTGAGGGTCTACTATATTATCGAGATGTTGGGACAAATTCATTAAATCGCAGCTTTCTTGAAATTCTTTGATTATTTTTGGAGATGAGGACTGGGGCTCTGAGTTAGAAGGTAAGATGGATTGGAGACACTCAATCGCCCCACCTTGTACTTCTTCTTGTTTCTTTCCTTTTATTCCATCACCTAGAATAGCAGAGGGTGGAGTACCTTAGGATCAGATCTCTTTACTCCAGAAATCGGGGTCTGGGTTGGGTTTGGATTTTGCTAGATTTAGTTTTGCTAGATTTGGTTTTCTGAGCCTGCCGATCTGTTTGCTCTTTCGATGCCCTAAGGTCGCGTGCAGGGACCGTGATTTGCAATGTCATGGCACAAAAGATGGGAGCCAGGTCTGAAGGGGAAGGTCTTTCAGTAGTCTGGGTCCCAAAAGTGGTTTGAGCATAAGGGACCTTCTCGGCGTGACCTTTATCAAGGGTCTGGGCTTCCAGTTTGGCAATTGTAGTCTCCATTGTTGTTTGTAGTAGCGTAGTTTTGGTGTCCAGGGCTGTTATGAAACCTTCAATGAAGGACAGTTTGGACATCATTTTGGATGAAGTGAAGGTGTTCTCTATCAGGGTCTCGTGAATTGACTCATAGAGTGTGGCAAAAGGGTTCAGAGCAACTGTGAAAGTTGACATTATGTGTAACAGATCTATTTTTTTTCTTGGAGATTCCTTCTGCGCCGAGGATGATATTTCACTACGTCGTCGACTGCCAATCGGTGTATGGAAGCCTTTTTCTCCAGCGTAGTCATTGGCTCTGGCCGGGCCCGTTCTGTCAGCCTTCGGTAGGCCGTTTTGTACACCACTAGCATCCTCCATATAGATGCCTTTGGAGTGGCGCGAGGGATCTTGTATGTGGGTTTTAGTCCATCTGTATCGATCTTCTGTTGGGGTCTCGGCCTGTTTGTTGAGACTCCGGTCGCCCGACATGGTATTTAGGAGCGGCGGGCAGGCTACCCCCTTTATCTGTAGACGAGCGGGTGTTTGCTTTATTGTGGAAGACGGAGGGCTCCCGATGTTAATTTGGGGCTTTGCGGAGACCGGCAAATTGGAGGGTATCTCAGCGCAGGGGCCCAAACCTGGCAAATTTTTCATTTTCTCAGCAGACAATTCCAGAGTGGCTAATTCCTTTGTCTTTTGATTCTGCCCTGGGGAGGCTTTATCCGTCTTTCGGGCTTTACTCGCCGGAAAAGTGTCTTGTATCGCCTCCAGGATCTCGGCATCAGAGAGCTCCGAGTCTTGGTCTAGTTTCCTTTTGTGTTGGTTTAAAAAGTAGTCTTTAAAAGAAGATGATGTCAAGGAAGTTGGGAAGCTCTTTATGCTGCCATGACCTTGGCTTTTGGGGCCCAGTTTTCTTTGTTTTTTCGTGTAAGATTTCTTAGGCATTCGTTTTGTTTTTGGCAAACTTTTTTCATTTTTGTCTGTAGTGATGGGGTCCTCTGGCTCCTTTTCCAGGGCCTTAGAGGGGACATTTCTCCATTTGCAGTTGTGGTCATTCGTACCACCACCTTCTCCCGGTCTTCGATTGTCTCGGTCCTGGACTGTACATGGGCAGTAGTCAAATGCAACCTCCTATTTTTCGGTATCAGGGGGGCTTCAGGCCCCTCCTCGTCGTAACTCCTCAGAACATGAGTTATGGATAGGTCTTCTTGATCCGAAATCCAGGAGTCACTCGACGCGATTCTAATGGAACGGTTGAATGGAAGCAAAAGTATTTGGATTCCACTAGTGGAGTTGAAACCTCTGTGGATCTGTGCGGTCACTTGAGCATTTATTCTTGGAGGTGCCTGCGCCTGGGTGCCACCTGTTTGCAGGTTCTTCTTGGCCATCTCGTTATCTGCGGTTGAAGACTTTTGTGGTAAACGTGTTGATTCTTCTTCCGACATAAGAGGCACGTTTGCTGGCCTCAACCGTTCAGGTTCCTGCCGAGGCCGTCCTCCATCAGCCTCAGGCAGGGAACTACTCGTTAATACGGTAGGACAGATAGAGGGCCGGACATCATTTTCCTCGACTGCCGGCGTTAGTTCCTTATTTGCCACTTGCAGATCGTCTTTGACCGGATCACCATCATTGCGGGGCAGCCTTTGGTCTCCCAAGAGCGGAGAACTTTCCTGGGCCAATGTATACCCACTATTGGCTGATTTTTCAGCTGCATCAGTTCCATCGCCTAACTGGATGGGAGATGGTGAGATTAGTGGGGCTGATGTAGAGGTTTGCCAACCTTTTATTGATGGTTATTGGTTTGTAGAAAGTTTGGGTGCCAAGGTGATCTAAGGTGGATCTGTCGCCGGGACAGCCCCGAAAAGGCTTCCCCCCAAGTCGTCCGCTTGGGAGTTTGGAAGTAGATCCGATAAGCAGCTCTCACACCCAAGTTCGTTTGACAAGGTGTCACTTCGAAGCCACCGTTTCTCGGTGAATGGGTCGAGCGAGTGGGAGGTGCCATCTTTGTCTATGCGACCCACAAAGTCTCGTGATGCGAGGAGCAAGGAAGTGCACCTAGGCCACAGTTTTAGGGAGACAGACGAAAACCAAATCAGGATACGTGGGTCCAGATAGAAGATGGGGGGAGAAAGGGTGGGCAGCGAGAGGATGTTTCTCGAGCCCTGGGAACAATGTATTTCAGGGTATTCTCAAGTTTGTACTCACTGTTTTATAGGGGCTTGCAGGGATCAAAGGGGTCAGCCTCCCGCAGTCTCCCTTGCCCAGCTTATTGCAGTGATGCGATGTAATCAGAGGAGTTCACTGGTCAGTGTTAACAATAATCAATTATATAATATAATCAAGTATAGTATATAATCAATAATCTGCCCTTAAGGAGATGTGGTCAGGGTATCTCACCTTAATCGCTTCTGCGTCTCCAGCGCCAAACAGCCGCACAACAGCCAGCGGACTTGCCTCCACAGGGCTTAGCGCCGCAAGGGTGGTTCGCTTCCCGTTAAGTAGTGCAAGTTGACACGTGATCCGTCACATGGCGCAGGGAAGGCCTGCCTCCTCCAGGAAGCAGGAGGCGGTGTGGCAAGAGCATAGCTCGCAGTACCGTGAGTTCAGAATAAGAAGGGCTCAGCAACCAATGCAGGTAGAAAGAGAAAGTCCTTAGACTGCCACAGAGAAGCACATATTGTAAAGTGTTTACCATTAGTTTCACTATCTTGTGACATTTCCTCATGTGGGAAATGCTGCTCTAGCCATTCCAGAGTACTAGACATTTCTGTGAGAAGAAAAAAAGATATTATATTTTTTTTAATCTAATACAGAAAGTTTATAAATATATGAGTAAAATGAAGTACACTTACTATTTCAGGTAAAATATGTTCTAAGTACTCTGTAGGTCTGGTGTTGTTCTTAGTTCTGTAATGTCTGTGAGGTAATTATGTTGGAAGCCAATTTATGTTCTTCTGGTATATTCCATTTTAGAACATATTGTATTTAAATGAATGGTTAGTGTGTTACATATATGGGTTACATTTCTTATGTATTACTACATATAATGTGTATGTGTGTTGCTTTTTGAATTTGTTAAATGTTCCTAGGTTATGATATAACAATCAAACATACCCCCCCCAGAGTTTTTAGGTAGTGGTACTGTTCTCCGAACATGTCCGTGGATATTAAAATAGTTCGCGGACATCAAGTTCAGTAGAAGAGGTTCAGTATGTTCCATATTACATGTACATAAAGTCAAAGTTATTATTGTTAAGTTGTGCTACTAAAAACCTATGAAATTCAGTGAAAAAACGTTGTTAAAGGGACGTTATGGTTAAGTTGCACTACTAAAAACCTATGAAATTCAGTGAAAAAACTTTGATAAAGGGACGTTATGGTTAGGTTGCACTACTAAAAACCTATGAAATTAATTGAAAAAACTTTGTTAAAGGGACGTTATGGTTAAGTTACTAAACTTGTAGAAAGCTACTAAAAACCTATGAAATTCAGTGAAAAAACTGTTGACGGGACAATTATGGTTAAGTTGCGCTACTAAACGATTGAGAGAAGCTGTATGGGTGTGTCTCTGCTTATGTGCATGTATATGTAAAGATGTGCATCTACCTGAGTAAGTGCTCTGCTGGGTGGCGTTTGAATGTTTCTTTCGCATGGAGCTCAGCAGAACACTTTACTCATGCATGCACACACATTCATATAGACACATGCGCACACACAGTCATGCACTCACACATCTTATTTTAATCATGCGCTCTGTACCCGCCTGAACACTTACTCACACATTCATAAACACATTTGCAGCATTCCCACAAGCAGGCAGGCCCCCATACAACCTCTCTCTCTGTCAACAATGACAGCCACCAGAACCCTTACACACACATGTAGGGCTTTGGTACAAGCCCTATGTAAAATAAAAGTGTCTTTCAATCACGAAATGACACTTTTCTAATTTTACACATAGCTCTCAATTAGACCCTCATAAATACTGACACAGCAACCACACAAGCAGTCAGAAACCCATACAACCTCTCTCTCTCTCAATCATACACATCACTGGCACAGACATACACATTCAGGGCCTGAAAGCAGGCCTTGAGACAAAAAATAAAAGTGTATTCCCTTCACGGAATGATGCTTTTCTTATTTTACACAGAGCTCACAATTAGGCCTTCATACACACCTACACAGCACTCAAACAACATTTCTCTCTCAATCATACACAGAACCTGACCAGATACACACATTCAGGGCCTGATTGCAAGCCTTGTGATAAATAATAAAAGTGTCTTCCCATCATGGAAGGGCACGTTTTTATTTTACATGGAGCTCACAATTAGGCCCTCACACACACCTACACAGCGTCCACAAAAGCAGGCACGGACCCATGCAACCTCTCTCTCAATCATACACAACACATACACAGACACACATATTCATAGCCTGATTGCAAGCCCTGTGTAAAATAATAAAAGTGTGTTTCCATCACAGAATGACACTTTTCTTATTTTACACTGAGTTCTCAATGCAGCTTCCGCATGTGATTTCAACCCGGCACTTCACCTAAATCAATGCCTAGCATGTGATCCACAGCTGAAGCCCTTAATTAATTATTTGTGTCTATAAGTTCTTTTATTTCTGAACGATGTACCACTTATATCACGCCCCTCTCTTTTAAGCCCCCGGTCACACTGAACCAGGAATCGGGCTGATTTGCAAAGTTAAAATATTTATTTATTTATTTCACAAAATATATCACACTATTTTTTAATGGTTATACAATGATCCCTAATGGGGTGATGTCACACTAAACAATCTCTTTAATCACAAGGAGCAATGAGGAAAAATAATGCAGCACAGAAATAATACTTTTGTGTAGGTTCAATCAAATGGCAATGTGATTACTATTTCCCCCTGCACACCCCTCAATCCCCACAATATACAATATGAAGAGATAGGAGAGAGAACAGGTTTCAGCAATGCAGAATTCAAGCACATATCTAAATCCCAATTTCTCCCCAACAAACACAAGAGGGAAGCAGGAATGATTGGCAAACTGTCAAAAATGGTTTAAAAGTTGGCTTTGAATGAATATGTAAAACACTGAAAATGATTTAATTCACTGAAATTATTTTAATCCTAATGGGAGCCAATTTGTATTGGTTCAGACAACCACTAGCAATGATTTGAGAATACTAAGCAAGTTCAAAACTTAATTTTGAGGTTGGGTGCAATGAAAAGCTATTTTCCACGTGATAGATTTTAGCCAAACGAAAAATTTGTGGCAAACTTTTTCACACGCGGTAAGCGTGATTGCGGAAAAACAAAAAGAGTTGAGATGCGGTTTTGGATTCTTTAGAACGCTTAGGATGTTAGCTTCAAGTAGACACTTAAGTTTCATTCATAAAGTATGAAGAAGTTATGAACGATTTCGTGGAGATTGTTCTTTTTCAGAAAGAGGCCAAATGTAAAACAAGAATGCGCTTTTTAAAATACAACAAGGTTTCTTTACACTAGGGATGGACTATGAAGATGCAAATTGCACAACAGCACAGCCACCAGAATAGGACGTCACGATCAGGTTTTGGCCCGCCGAGAGGCTTGCCTTCTTCAGATAAAATATATCAGCGCAAAGATGATTTTAACAATATTATTACAGAAGAACTATAGGATAAGAGAGAGAGTTCAGGTAAGACAAAATAAGTCTAACAATACAGTTATGGATATGAGATAGATTTGATTTGGATAGGGATGACTATGTACAGTACATAGGATAGTGACAACCCTATACTAAGGATACTCACTACCAATGTTTTGAATCGAACTGTCAGGCATTCTGGTCAAAGATTTCTGGGACAGACTGCTGGGCACACCGGACTGGATGGGTCAGCGATCAGCAAGGCCCTCTAGACACCGCACGGCAGGATTGGACAGCAAGGCGCTCTGGTCTACACTGCACAGCATGACTGGACTGGATCTGCAATGGCTCTCTGGTCTGCACAGCACAGCACGGCACCAGACGGGGTTTAATCTGCCCTTCTGTTTATGAAGATAATTCTTTGGCAGGCAAGCAGTTACAGCACAGCCTGGCTGCTTCTTTGTTTTCCCCTTTAAGTTTAGGGATTGGTTCTTGAAATTAGGCCCAGCTGAAAGTGGTTCAGCTATGCTCTGAGCCTTTCTGCTTGCAAAGTTTCTGTAGTCTGGAACAAGGAGTATGGATGGATCTCCGTCAGAGTACTTCGCCAAATTCGGGGTGAGGGTGGATCAGTGTGTTTTTCTAGGTCCTCAGCTGTCTCTATTTATGTGTTTGATTATGGGGTGGGTAAGCTGAATTATGCTAAGAACACCCCTAGGTAGTCTATTGGCTAAAGTCTGTGTAGGATTCTGGGTTCGCCACAGATGACTCTGACCTGAGTTGAAGTTCCAGTAACTTCTTTAGTTAATTTCCAGTACATTGTGATAATCATATAAGGTCAAGTACATCTCGGTTCAGGGCAACATACACCTGCATCCTCCCAGGTAGACTTACATCTCTCAACTGACCAACATAGAACCCTTGAATCATACATCAACATTCTCACAACCCATATTCTGTGTCACTCACTTAGAATTCTGCTCCTTCTGCACAAGCAACAAAGAAACCTAATCACTACATATCTCCCTTCCTAACATACAACATACACACCAGCCTAACATCACATAGATGAAACACACTGCATCCACACACTCCAATTCCATGCGCGTACATCCCTACCGCTAGAACTAAGACTACATCCAGAACCTGAAAGCATCCCAAATAAAAATGGTACCATGACAGCAACTATAATGCCCCTCCCCTTTCATACCAAGTAGGGGAAAGACACTACCATAGGAAATTGCACCACTTACAATCTATACATCGGGAAAATCAATAAACTCTCCTCCTCTACCACACAACAACACACAACCCATGCTAACTCACACCACATCACTAACCTAGCTCCAAACTAATTCACTGAATCACGCACCAATGAACAAGGCTGGGTATTCCAAACACCCGAGTAAACAACAAAACAACACGTGCACAACAATTGCCTATGCCGTCACCCCCAATCCGCCACCTGTATTCAAATGGTCCACATAACAAACCTCAACCACTGAATGAGTAAGCATGACAATTCATCCCACACAACTGGAAACATCACAGTCACCTAAACAACCACATCTACTCAAATCCCTGCAGCAACTAAAACTAACACTAAGATGTGAACCTCTCACAAAGAAAAACAGGCTGGACGTTCCGAACGTCCGGGTAAAACAACACCCATTGAACACAATCAGTGTGTTATTGCTACCCCTTATGTGTTACCTGTGTTCCTCAAAACAACCTAACTAACACCACTAATGCGAGTAATCATTACACCACACACTCTAATTCATACAAGCACACAACTATAAAATCGCCAAAATGTTAAATACCTAGCACACCACAATTACTCGCACATGCCTATCCCCACACTGCCCTCTCAAAACAGTGTTACCAAATATTAACATCACTGCCAAATTATTTCTACACTTTAAAATTCTTAACCTTTTAGAAAAGTGTAAGTTATTTGGTTCTCCTACAATGGTACATATGCTCTATAAAAATAGGCACAAAAAAAAAATCCTTCCCCAAAAATTATGCATAAAAGTCCTTTAAAAGTCTAGGAGAATTATGTGCATTTGGCTACCTTGAAAAGTTATAGTTTTGTGACTTATGTCCTTTATACTTTCAAGAAGAGTCAATTATATCTCAATCTCTGCCCTTCCCCGGCGTTGAGACGTTTCATCTTGCTCCTGCGCATCAATTATCTACCCACATTAGTAAATAGACCTTGAGTTCATGTGTCTCGACAATCTACAAAAAACTGCAGAATTTGTGGTATTTCATCCAACTCTGAAACAGCAAGACATGTGTTAACACAGTGCCCATCGATGAGTCACCATTATTCCAAGTATTTCAGAACTTATGTACATAAAATGGATCATCTGGGATCTCATGAGTTCTGGAATTATTGTATTAACACTCTAAACTCTAGGCTCCATATCACACTATTTAACATCTGGTTAATTGCCGAAAAACAAATGAGTAGTTGTGATCAGTAAGAGGTATCATTCTTCGCTCTGATCTTAATGACCTGACCTAAGATCTGATTAATTTGAACACCCCCTTCAGGGAAATATGCTTATTAAGTGTGTTACTAAGGTTTTCTTCTGTCAATATACATATTAAGTATATGTATTTATACTAGAAAGTCCAATGAATTGATTGACATTTGATGTACTGATGTATTAATTATTAAGTAAATATTCTAATTTCTTGTGCCTTCCTGTAAATTTGTGTTAAATGTGTAAAGTTTTAATTTTTTTAAAACTGTATCACATTACAATAAATAAAAGTCCTTTGAACAGTCCCACCTGTGGAAAAATATTAGTGCAGACAAACTCTTCCATAACCTATTTTAAAATTCTGACCAAACCACTTCACTTCACTTTAAAGTCCATCTGTGGAAACAAATATTAGTCAAATGCATTACTACAATGTTTCCTATTCTTAAAAAAATGGCCAACCTGAAAAGAAAATGTGTTAGTACAGCAAACAAATATATGATCCTTTAAACAACATTGCTATACTAATTTCCAATCTACAATGTAATTCGTATAAAATTGCATTTCAACCTGTATTGTGTTAACAGAGGCTATGACATTCCCACTTCTTGCATTCACTCCCTTTCTCAGCTACACACAGGGATGTCCAAATCAAAAACAAGCCTCACATGACATCTATCACCAGTTAACTTTCTTTGTTATACCACAATATACAAAATCTCAAAGGCAAAGAAACCAAAACACTCTGCTCCAGGCGCTTTGCACATTAGCCACCAATCTTCCATTTAACATCTAGGCGCAGCGTAGGTTCCCAACCTCTTCTGATGCTACTGCCCTGGGCTCCAAGCCACCAGCTGCACAGCATGGCTTCCTCATTATCCAGGCGTAACTAGACCCCAGGCCTCTTCAAATTGCTACTGCCTTGGGCACCTAGCCCTCCATGATGCAGCCTGGGTTACTACAGCCCTTACACCAGTCTCTGGGCCCTCAGCCCTTTCTCAGTCTCTCGATTTCCTCTGTGCTTGACCTGTCTTACTAGTGACAGGCCAGCTGGCCCTTGGCTCTGGCGCAGCCCCTTACTTTCTGCACCTGTGCCCCTTGTGCTGGGTCCTTCTGCGGCTACAGCAATAAGCGCTCGCCCTACCTGGGAGAGTCTTCTTCTTGGGTTAGGGGGAGGTGTATGTGCCATCTTCAATGATCTCTGTCAAAATGCTTCGCCAAATTTGGGATGATGGGTGGATCAGTGTGTTTTTCTAGGTCCTCAGCTGTCTCTTTTTATGT
Source organism: Ambystoma mexicanum (assembly GCF_040938575.1). Classification (NCBI taxonomy): domain Eukaryota; kingdom Metazoa; phylum Chordata; class Amphibia; order Caudata; family Ambystomatidae; genus Ambystoma; species Ambystoma mexicanum. Next base: position 627,684,857 of record NC_090930.1, read on the forward strand.
GTTTGATAAAGGGGTCGGTAAGCTGAATTATCCTAAGCACACCCCCTAGGTAGTCTATTGGATAAAGCCTGCTCTCTCCCTTGATTGGAGGAGAAACAGTGTGTCATCTTGATGATGTGGTTCATGAGACAGGGAAAACCTCGCCTTTGCCTTTGGCACATAAAATCTGTTTTTGATATAATGCATCTTAGCATGTGTACAATCTTTATGCCCGTAACATACATAGATCACATATTTTGTGGAGCACACTCTCTTGCAATCCTCATTGCGGTGGGATCTTGGGTCTGGATTTGACAAATTTTCACACTTTTGTCTGGGACAAAATATCTGATTTGTCCACAATTTTGTACATATGTGCGCCTGATATTTGGGCATAATCGTTTGAAGTTTCATGCTTCTGACATAAATACAATTGCTACAAAACCAGAATTTTCACTGTGCCTTCTCATAACATTGCACAGAGTTCTGGCTCCTTTTAAAATGTGCACAAAAAAAAAATCACATTCACAATGCTGTTAGTTCTCTAATTTTTACAAATTTGCACAGTCCTTTATCAGTCTTTTCCAAAAATATGCTTTCTGTCCATCGAGAATCGACAAAAATGTCTATCCCCGCCTCCAAATGGTTCTTTAGCTCAAGAGAAATCCCCACCTTCTTCCTCTGGCAGAGGCCACTGTTGACACTTATAATCTGCATATCCTTTCAGCCAAGGAAGTTTCATTGTCTCATCCAGGAGCAGCAGCCCAAACTCTCCTCCCCTCTTAATCAACACCTGGATATGAGTTCCTGGCCTTTGGTGGGAAGCAGGAGAGATGCCTTTTGTTTCAGAAAGCTGGGGGAAACTGGTTTGGTGACTCTGAGTTCAGCTAAATCCACTGTCAATTTATAACATGTTTCTTAATTTAAAATAAAACTTGCAATTTTTAATCAAGCAGCTAGAACTCTGATTCGAGTCTCTAAACCAATGAGATTTAATAGTTACAACATATGTTCCTCTTAATGACAGGTCACTTAGATGTAAGACATTTGATCTTAATGGTGCAACTTTGCAGTTTAAATGCAGGCTTTTGAAACAGTCAAAGGCGGCCGCTGGTACTGCGCCAATATTTTGACAGATTTTCACAGGCAAGCACACTTTTTACTGTGGATATTTTGATGATAGATTCCACTTTTGCTGACATTGTAGGTTCATATTGATTCCTTAAATGAAGTGGCGGGCAACACCCAGCAAAGATATTGGGTGTCTTCTGATGTTTTGAACTGGCATTCTGTATTTTCAGCAACCAAGAGAAAGGAGTTTAAGAGCAATTTTGGGTTTCTTGCAATAAAGCACTGCCTTTCCTGCAGTGTTCCATTTTTACTCGGTAGGTAGCCCAGTGACAGGTTTCAACAGTGAGTGCTCCTTCCACCACTGACAACAGGCAAAGTAGATTTGGCAGCCATCTTTTCCGGTTTCAAAGCGCAATTTTTCAGAAATTTTGGCACGCATAGGGCTTTTCCGGCCATTTTGCGGATTCTGGTGCCAACAGCACACAGGGATGTTGCAGGGCAGAGCCTAGTGGGTTAAAACATCCCACACACACAAGCAGTCACGCACCAAGACAGACTTTCCCGCAATCATGTATAACATTTACACAGGCAAACACATTCAGAGCCTGTTTGCAAGCCTCGTTTAAAATAATGAAAATGTCCTTCCGTTACGAAATCACACTTTTCTTATTTTTGCATGGAGCACGATCTCTCATTCAAGCTCGCATACACAGCATCCACACACTCAGCCACACACCTATAGAGCTGCTCTCTCAATCATTCACAGCACTACCAGAGACTGACTAACACATTCAGGGCCTGATTGCAAGCACAGTCAAGTACCCGTACAGCCTCTCTCATCATCATCCATACACACGGCACTGCCAGAACACTTAATTCATGCAAATTCAGTCATGCATGCACACATTAAAAATACAATATCTCTCTCTCTCTCTCTCTCTCTCTCTCTCTCTTTCTCACACACACACATTTGCATTATTATGAAACAAGTTAAAATCACTAGATCCATAAGGCAAATAGTTTTTTTCACTATTTTTTTTTTTGCAGGACCTATAAATTCCTCAAAATGTATGTATTTTATATTTTGACACACATAAATGAAGCCAATTAATTTCATTTTGGTGGAACCTGGGGTGCTAACTGGACAATAAACAAGATGCAATGAGAATCACCAGTTCTAACAGCAGCCCTTACCAAACAGAGATCTACCGCACCCTGGGAGATTAAAAGACTCCACAATAAAACAGACAACACTAGCAAAGGATTCTCTCGGAATGAGACAGACTTTTAAAAGATTAACATGTTTAGCCTGCATTGACAAATAATGTACATGACCACCATGATAAACGTACTGGAGATTGAGCAGGTCACGCACCAAAATGACTGTACAGAGAAATGCAGCCACTGTCTCGCTGCTCTACTCAGATACACATTGGGCCTCAATACTAGGTGGGAGGTAAGGGATTACCGGCACCGGTAAGGGCACTGGTGCCGGTAATCCCTTACCTCCCTACTACGAGTTCCCTTTGCGGGTCCTTCCTTAACGCCTGGTTTTTGCAGGTGTTAAGGACGGGACCCGCAAAGGGACTCTAGAGCTAATAACGGTACTGCAATTTGCGGTACCGTTATTAGCGCCTTCGCCATTCCCATTGAGCCCTATGGGGGCTCAAATGGGAATGGGGAATTGCCTTGGTGAATGGGGAATTACCGGTCCCTCCGACCTTGGAATGGACCAGCAATTGCTCCATTCACAAGGGCGGAGTCAGAGGGTTTTGGAGGCAGCAATGGAGCTACTAGCTCCATGGCTACCTCCAACCTCGTAATGAGGCCCATTGTAATGAAGGGTGCCGGTAGCGCTGATTACGAGGTTCCCTTTGCGGGACTCGGAACAGAGGTCTGCTAAAACCAGACGTCCTTTCCAGGTTCCACGAGGGGTAGAGGAAGGTAATAACGGCCCATTTGTAATGTGCCCGTTATTACCTCCCTTTCCATTCCCATTGAGCCCTACGGGGGAATGGTTCCTTCAAGGAGGAATTACCGGGTCATCCAATGTTGGAATGGCTAGGTTATTCCTCATTGAAGGAACCTGTTAATGATGCCCGGTTTGGAGGCAGCCATGGTGCTAATGGCACCATGGCTACCTCCAAACCCGTAATGAGGTCCATTGTGTCCAGAAACAGCAGTCAGCCAGCCATGAATCCAAGCTACATACATACTGCAAGGCAAGCTACGCCTCATACATACTGCAGGCCTTGGTTGCAAAGCAGGACTGAGCCACTTGTTGCTGAGAAGCACACTGTAGCACATTGTTGTGCGTTGCAGGAGAGCCAGGCCTCAACACGCTCCACCCATCTATCTGAGAGATGGCTCTAAACACCAATCCTGGCCAGGTTGGAGAGATCATTGTTAGCACCCGACTTTTTTTTTTAACTGCGGCTTGCACAAACATCAGGTTAGGACTCTTCTACACACATTCACCTTGGGGCCAAATAGCTCTTGCAAATGCCCGTGAGCACAGTGCTGCAGTGATAGACTCCTGACTACAGCAAGTCAAAAATGTTGGTATGTCGGTGCTCAGCATAAAATTCCAGCAAAGGTACGACAGATCCAAAGCTATACCGTGTTCAAAAGTGCTATAAAGACTCACCTCTTACAACTTGGAATAATCCTCTGACTCTTCCATCCTTCTGTTGTATGCCTATTGTGTTCGTCCTTGTTTTGTTCTGTGTGCGCCCTGAGGTCCACGGACATGTTGGCGTGTTACAAAGGTAAAATAAATAAATAAATGACAGCATGGTTTTGCAAGTTTTTATTGGTGCAAATTAACCATAATGTCCCTTTAACAAAGTTTTTTCAATGAATATATTTATATATTTGGTAGAAACTTGATTGGACCTTTCTTTTATTTTGGACTGTCTTAGTTTTCTATTTTGGTTGATACTGGATCACATTCATAGCACTCTTGATGGCACAGCGTTTACTTGCTAGAGATTACATCCAAAGTTGAAGGAGGTATATCTCATAAGTGTGACTGTTTCACTTTTATGTTTGGGATACCTCCTTTTTTATGCAACTGTGGGGGCCAAATAGACAGTTTAGACACTAAACCTTGTACGCATGTGGGACTGAAGATATTTTGTCAGAAGAAAATACAAGTGAAATCCCATTTGAGTTTACAATGCTAAAAGGTTTCTGAGTAACTGCCCTACTTGATATGAATGAATTGTCAAAATTATTTCGTTGAGCCATAGTCATGGCATATCCAGGAAACAAATGATCAAACTAAGGGCCCGCCAAAGTGCTAGGCCGGATAGGAAACTACCTATTTATTTGTACATTTATAAAGCACCTAAACCCAAGGGCATCAGGGCGCTGTTAATGGAATCAGTTACACTCAAAGACATCAAAACAAAGGTGCTTGCGGATCAGGGAACTAACCTCACATGCAGGACATTTCAGTATGTGTGCTCAGTTTTAAAGTGTAATTTCAGGCAAAGAGCCAAGTATGAAAGGACTTGCGGAATGGCCAGTAAGCTTCCTCTGCCAATAAGGCTGGGGAAAGTGCATCCAATGTTGCACTGCCAATGCTGGGAAACTGGAGCCACCTCCTCTGACATTCTTGAAGGTTGGGGGCACAAGACAGTGAGGGTGGACAACCCTTATGAAAGACCAAAGGAAATATCGAGGCTTTGTACCACAAAAATGAAATATGTCAATCACGAGTTCAGAGATACATGTATTATTTAATATGCAAATACAGATAACTATCTGGCTCTCAGCGCTTCGCAATGTGTACCAGCAGACACTGTGAGAGCAGAGAGTACTGGACATTACAAAGTGTGCGTCTTTTATACACAATCCCTGTTACATTGTCCGGCCCTTCACCAGGTTACTGATTGGCTACGGTTCATACCCAGTTCACATTGCTAATACAGAATCAAATAACTCATACAACGTTCGATGTTGTCTTCAAACATTTGACATATTTGTCTGCACAAAGAATACAATGGTGACATTTGTCTTCCGAATTAAAGTATGTCCCGTTTCAAGAATGACCACAATGGATTTCTGCAAAGGCACAAAGTGTCAGCTATTCAGCATTCAGTTCCTCTATTTGAACAAGGATAAAGCTATTAGTGCAGACAACAACTAAATTGAGGTTCAGTTCAGCTCCAAGGTTTCTTAGTGCAGGACAAACATTCTGCTCTCAGCATTCACATGTTTACAAAGTACAAAGTACAGGTCTCTCAGCTTGAGCCGAAAACATAGTTTAACATGAGACATAAAATAGGAGTTTAATCAAAATGGCGGATGATTATAAAATGGCGGCAAAGTCAGCTTTGATCCAGGTTCATTCGCATGCGGTTTTCAGTGCAATGTGAATGTGCTTAGGCCAATGTTCATTATCAGGCAGTATTATGTGAAATATGGTTTTACAAACCCTCCTTTTCACTATATAAACACCATATGTCAGTGTCAGAGCAACCTGAGTCACTGGTTTCAGAAATATCAATCTCCATCAATTCCTTGATGGTAATATCCTGCATTATTAAGACATTGGTAGATTTTTCAGGCATATGTATCTTAGGTCCTAGTTTGCCTATTGCCCGTACACAACTCCCTCCTATCATAGAACAAATGTCAGGCAGACATTGCATGCAACAACATCAGAACAGTATAATGCCAAGGATTATCATAAGAACTGCAAAGGTTTGCCAACCCCAGGATCGCAAAAAGTCCCAGAACCATGTGCTCATATCCCAGTTTCCCTTTGGGACATGTACTTCAGTACTTAGGGTATGTAGATTCTGAATTGCCTTAAATATGGTGGGAGAGGAGTCGGGTGCAAAAACAAAACATGCAGATCCCACCATTTTTCATACCCCACCACACTCAGCTAGAATGATATCTAGCACCATCCTATTTTGGAGGCCACCAATCTAATTGCCTTCTGTTCTAATGTAATGTTCAGCAAAATGTCAGTGGTCCTGTTGATGTTTTTCTCCAATACTCTTGCCAATCTCCTAATGTCTTCAGAATCTCATTATCTGTCCCCAGATTGGCACAAAGGATTTGGCAACATCACCCTAGACTTGTGAAGGAATATCACCATTCTCATCGCCTGGGATGAGTTTTAGAGACTTCAGCGGTGGTGGCGTTGTATACTCCTGGCAGCAATATACCCAAATAACAAGTACGTTCCTAGTCGTTGGGTATTCATGGATATGACTTATTGCTGCAAACAGGATCTCCTACATACAAAGGTCTACACTCACTAGTTAAATCTGCAATATTTGTAAATCCCTCAAATGTACCCATTGGTTGAGACCTTCCCTTCATATACAGAATGGAACAGAGTTTGGACGATGTTTGATAGTATAGGAAGGAGGCATGGCATCCCTATTGCATATGGGAGCCATCTTAAAGGAAATCAATCATTGAAAAGGTCTAGAGAGCCTGTCAGAAGGCCTTATAGAAGCAACATTCAGCTTGTTCCTATTTGCAAACAAAGAACATCCTAAAGGTGTTAAAACTCACTTTTCAAATTCATTAAGATTGGTCCCGTCAAAATTCCCATTGACACGATCATTCCAACGGCCAAAAAATTATGCCCTAAGTGAGGCATAACAGGCAGTAGTTAAAGGAAGAGGATGTATGTAACACCGCAGTCCCTTTTCCCCATGTTGCGGCAAATGTGAGCAGATCCAGCAGTTTGTCTTATTCAGAATTGCATGGGTTCCATTCATTATCATTAAAAGAGTGTTATTACGATAACCCCCTCTGTGTTGGAGGTCTCGAGGAGGAAGAGTGTGCAGATGCACATGAGGTGGAGACACAGTGGAAATACTTGCAGTCTGTAACAAGACATCAAGCGGATGTGCTTTTTCCAGATACGAGAGCGCCAATGTCAATATAATTATAAAAAATACTGCTACTGTAACCAGTAACCATTTGGCCCTTGGTGACCATGACCCTTGATAGGCAGATTCATCATCAAACAAGTGACCAATATCCTATTTAGTACGAGTGGCTTTCAAAATGGGCATTGTTTCTCAGCATCCGTTAAGAAGCCTCATTGTTAGGCTTTTTTAGTTCATCCGTCTGTGGCACCTGACCACGTGGCCTATGTTGATTGAAGGTAACTTTGCTGGTCCCTGCCTCTTATTTGATGCAGCAGAAGATTTATGAGGGACTAGCTCAACAGTGGTTTCTTGTGAGTTTCTTTGTGGGCACAGCCGGGGCTGCACTTCCCTAACCTATTTATTCACGTAAATATCAGCAACTCTAAATCTAAATCCGATTCTGTTTTGTCGCAGGTCATAGCTTGAGACTCCAGGTACGGTGTGATCCGTGAACAAAGTGTCATAATTTCCTGAAGACAATGAGGAAACAGAAGCAGGATCGAGCAACGGTGAAGAAGAACATGAAGAAAAAGCAACAATCTCCCCAGGCCCACGGGCTCAGGAAGGACTTCCTAGACAAAGCAGTAGTCTCCCCAGTCCCCACAGGCTCAGGAAGAATTTCTCTGTGTCGATAAGAGTAGGATCGTTGTGAGCATCAACATCACCAATTCCCTTCTCCTCTCCGTTGTCGTAGAGCAGAGGAAAAGGAATCCTCTTCACATGTGTCGCGTGGATCCAGTTTTTCTTCCCTGCCACTCGTACTGTGGTATGCGTGGCCAAAAGGATTTGGTGCGGTCCCTTCCAGTGAGGTGCAAGATAGGAGGCTCTTTCAAAGTTCTTGATCAAGACCCATTGGCCAGGTCAGAGTCGATGACCTGGACCCTCATATTTTACTTTGAGGGCTTGTCGCACCTGTTGATGAATCAAATACAAGTTTTGAGTTAACTGGTCACAGTAGTCAAAAATAATCGGGTTGTCGACATTCTTCAACAGTTTGGGTTTTGGTATGTTCCATATGTTGGCTGGACTTCCCATGACAATTTCATAGGGGGAGAGCCATGTCTTTGACTGAGCGGTTGTCCGCATTGATAATAAGTCTATTGGTAATGCGTCAGGCCTTTATAAATTCCTATGTGTGCACACTTTCACTATTTTGTACTTCAAAATTCCGTTATGGTGTTCCACCAAACTGGCACTCTGAGCGTGTTGGCTGAGTGGAACTTCTTGTCAATCTGCACTCCTGCAAAGACTTGCAAGATGACAGCAGCAATAAAATGTGGACCATTATCCGACCAAATGACTCTCGGCAAACCAAACCTAGGAAAATATTCCTTCAGCGTGGTTTTCACCATTGACATTGCTGTGGCATCTTGTAGTGGAAAAGCTTCAACCCACTTACTGAAAGCACAGATGACAACTAAAACATACTTATAGTTCTGACAATGCTCCATTTCAATAAAATCAAAGTGAATAACGTCAAAAGGCATGGAGTGGGAAGCAAAACTACCCTTTGCTGTTTGTGTTCCTTTCCCAATATTATGCTGTAAGCATATCATGCAACTTTGGACAAGATCAGCAGTCTTCTGAATATCAGTATTGTACCAGACAGGATCTAATAGTTTGCAAATCTTTTTGGCACATATCTGTGTTGGACCATGAGCCATTGTGACCATAGTGGTAACATAGGCATTGGGTAACATCCATCTTTGCTTTTCACATCTCTTCCCAACAACCCTCATCATCCAAACCCACTGAACCCTCAGCCCACTGTTTAATTTCATCTAGAGTACCATCAGGCTGAATTTCTTTTATACAATCAATTCCTTCATCTATCATATAAATATCAGTGACCCCTTTTGTTGGGTCTAACACATACATTTTCAGTGTAAATCAGTGACAGTCTGTTTGGCTATTCTGTCAGCAAAAGCGTTTCCTTTTCCTACATCGTCCGTCACCTTCTGATGTGCGGCACACTTCATTATTGCTAACCACGTAGGAAGCGCAAGTGCAGAAAGTAACCAAACTATTAAAGTACCATGCTGAATCTTTGTTCCATGCGAGGTCAAGAAACCTCTCACAGCCCATAGTCGACCAAAGTTGTGCACCACTCAGGATGCATATTGGCTGTCTGTAAATCTATTTACACTAAGCCCTTCAGATATTTCACAAGCTCTAGTCAACGCAATAATCTCTGTGGCCTGCACAGAGATATGCGGAATTCCTTTGGTTTCCACAATAGTGCTTAATGTGGTGATTGCGTAAGCAGCAGTGAATGTACCAACTGGACGTTTAAAGCAGGAGCCATCACAAAACAGCTCCCCTTGCAGATTCTTTAGAGGTGTATCACTTAAATCAAGTCTGCCCTTAGTTTCTTGTTCTGTGGTATAGAGGCATTCATGTGACTTCTTGTCACTACAATCAGTTCCTTGCGGAACAGGCAATAGTTCAGACGTAATTTATGAGCAGCATCTCTTAAATTGGATATGCAGAGAAAATCGAATCAGCTCGTACCTTGTTAGTCACGATGTGAGATGTTGCTTCTGTGTTCTGTTTAATCGAACATCTACGGAGTGGGGTACCATCATGGCTAAATAATGATCTAAAACCATACCCTCACATCGTTTCACGGATTCAGCGGCAGCAGCTACAGCTCTCAAACATCCCTGCAAAGCGCATGCAACAGGGTCTAACATGGATGAAAAATAACTGCATGGTCTATTCTTGCCCACATGTTCCTGTGTCAAAACAACCAAAGAGCATCCATCACATTCATGCACATACAACAGAAATATCTTTTTGTAATTTGGTCGGCCCAAAACTGGTGCTGAACACAACACAGCCTTGAGCAGATCAAACGCATTCTGGCAATCAATGTTCGACCGGTAAAGGCAAAGAAATGCCATTCTTTGTCAGTGCCAACATGGTTTTATCATTAATGAAAAATGTGGGATCCACTGTCTACAGTATGAAGCCATGCCTATTAAAGCTCTGACCTCTTTCTGTGTATTTGGGACAGACATGCTAGAGATGCTATCTATCCGTTCAGGTGTCAATCTTCTTCCCTCATTCGACAGGAGATAACCTAAATAGGTGACCTCCTGTTGACAATATTGAAACTTCTTCAATGAAGCCTTATGCCCATGTTCCTCTAAATGAATAAGCAGCAACACAGTGCCTTCCTTGCAATCAACTTCAGAATCTGCAACTAGAAGAAAATTGTCTATGTACTGCAACAAAGTAAAAATAAAAGGTAACTCGAGTGTATAAAGCTGTTCTTTCAATGCTATACTATAGATGCTTGGACTCTCAGTGTACCCTTGGTACCAAGTTAATGTAAACGAGCATCCCCCTAGGGTGAACGCAAACAAATATCTTTTTCAACATATACAGGAATACTGATAAAAGCTTTTTTCAAATCCACAACACTACAATGTGTAGCCGTAGCTGGAATCATGGTTACTATTGTAGTAACATCAGGTACAATCGGAAATTGTGGAGCAACAACCTTATTAATGGTGCGCAAGTCAATAATAAAACGAAAAGGAATCAAATGAACCCCTTTTTTTATAAACTGGTAGAATCAGACTATTACACATGCTCTCTGCAATTTCCTCAATCACGCCAATGTGTACAAAATCAGAAATAATACTTTTCAAAGCCTGTTCACCTTCAACCGAAATCTTATACTGCGGAATACTTGGCAATTTGACACCTGTAAAATGCAGACGTCATTATCATTAACTCCCCATAGGCATGTGGGAACCTTATTCAATTCAGGTGGTAGAGGTCTAGATAAAAATTGAACAGAAGTTTGTTGAAGCAAAATCATTAAATGCGGAGAATAGTAAAATACAGCATTCAATTATTTTAATAAATTTAATCCCAACAAATTTTCACCACAATTTGTCTTCAGAAGAAATGGACATGAATCAGTCAATGGACCCAGTGAAATCGGTACCGGCAGAGAGTCCGGACTAACCACTGGTGTACCAGAGAATGCTACAGAAATGTTGTTCTGCCCTGACAGTGGAATATCTGGAACCCGTGAATGATCAATAGAACACTCCTGTACTCCTGTATCTATCAAAAATAGATGTACCCCATTCCCCACCTTCATTTCAACGTAGGGCCCTTTTCTGATAAACAGGAATAGGTACTGGTTCCAGACTGTGCTTCGGGCTTTGCTAACGGAACAGTATACCATCAAATGCAAAATCCAGACAGTCAAAGGATTATCGAAAATGTTCCCACTATAAACAATCTGTTGCTGATTATCTTGTGAAGGTGTCTGTAGATTCTGAGTAACCTGACTTCTACCAGGACCCCCTATCCCAGGACGTCCTCCCGATCGTCTACCCATGGCACCATATGTGCTATTCGATCTCTGCTGAAGGATTGGGCATTTTCTCACTAATGACCTTCCTGTCTACAATATGCACACTGGTTCATTTGTACAGGACCCATGTTGTGCATTATTCTGTTGTGTAAATTGTCCTCTAAACTGTGTATTCCCACCTCCGACTCCTCTAGCTCTCTGCTGCAACAATACTTTAGTTTTCAAGTCTCTCTTCTTCTTTTCCACCTTCTCCTTTTCTGTACTAACCCTATTTTCGTAGTACTGAGCCATATGTAATACTTCAGATTGTGATTTTGCTTGCCAAGCACTCTCAGAAGTCATAATCTGTGATTGAATTCCAGGCAACAATTTGCGCACAAACTTGTCTACAAACACCTTTTCCCTGACTCTGTACCTAAGTCTTGACCACTAAAATCTGAAAATACTTACTGAAATCTGTTAAAAAAAAACTCTGTTGCACCCTCTGACTTCAATTGTATGCAAGCCATATGATTCTTTTCTCAGGAACCAACATTTTCAATTTAGCTACTATTCTGTCTGGCAACATCAGTATCACTTGTGGCGGTTTCTCACCAGCATTCCTTTCTCCATCTCTCCATACCAAGTTATCCAATGTATCACCCATGCCTGCCTGATTGTCTGCAGTTCTAATCTGCTTCTATAAATCAGCAGGAAGGATCATGGGAAACAATAAATCTATATCATCCAGCATAAAAATTGATGAATGCAAGATAGATTCAATTTCTTTATACAATCTGTTGGATTCTTCCTAATATCTGGAATTGTTTGTCTAATGGTATTCACTTCCTTTCTAGAAAACGGGACATGAACAAACTGAGAAACATAATGTGCTTTAAAAGTAGTAGCAGGTGTTCCTTCTGCGGCATTAGCTGGAATTTCTACTTTCGGAACAAATGTCGGAGGAACCTCTCTCATCAGCAATTGTAATGTAGGCAAATCTGAATCTTTATTAAGCAACAAAGCCAAATCAAGTGACAAAGTAATCAAAGCAGTATTGGGCAAAAATGCTCTCTTGTAAATGACCATCAAATCTGCGGGACAACAAACCTTTATCTTCATAAACTGATCTTGTAGATACTCTACCATCACCTGTAAGACTTTGCATTGCCGGAGCATACTGACTAAACGTATCATGCACCTGAATGGGAGAAATTGAAACATCCAAAATACATCTAAGAGTGTCGCTTGTGTAAATGCGCATTTCCTCAATCATTGGTTTCAATGGGGGAAGAAATTGCTTCTGCACATATGAGGCTTCTCGTCCATTACCATCCAATCCATCTTTCTGTAACCGATCTAGCTCCCTCTTAAACTCAAATACCTTCTCAACATACTGTATTTTCTCTGCAGTGTCACTTGAGCAGGCTAGGACATTCAAATCCCTCAACCCCAGTGGGACATTCATGTCTGTCAAATCACTCCATATATCAGCTAAATGTGTTCCCATCTGTTCTATGAAAATGGTTTGTTCAGGAATACTTCCTTAGACAGAAATCGCAACTAAAACAGCTGATTCATCCCCCGCTTCTATGTATTTTTTGGCTCACATATGCAATTCTCTTTTTATAACTTTGGATACTGTACCACGAGTCACTATTCTGGGATCAACTCTTGCCCCTTCAACTACTACAGGTGAAGCAGAACCACTTGGTAAGGAGTCAGTAGGTTACAAAGGCAATACCGCTGGAGGTGCAGATGGAATTATGCGGACGGCAACTGTTGGTAAGGCTGGGGATGCAGGAGGAGGAACAACAACAGGAAGAGGAACAACAATGAGAAGAGGAGGAACTACAACGGGAGGAGGCACAACAGCAGGAGGAGGCACACAAGGAGGCGGTGCAGTGGAAACAGTTCTACATTCATTTAACAATTTATTAATCAACTCGTCTGAGGTATAAAAATCCTGAGACAGTTATATCTTTTGCGCATCAAGTGAAAGAGCCCTATCCATACTTCTAATAGATTCTGACTGTTTCTGCTGATCATGCAATAGTGCCTTTTCAGCATTCGTCATGTGTCTACGAGCATTTTTTTCTTTACTCTTAAATTGCTGCATAGCTTCCATTCTCCATTCTTTAACTGCATCAAATGCTGCAGGCCTAGCCTTTTTCTTCAACAATATAGATTCTAAATACTCCAGGCAGGCAATTTCAAAACTGCCATAGACTGGCAACTGAAGTTCAGAAACATGTCTAGGCTGTCTATGCCAAATATCATTAAATACAATACTACTTAGGCCGTACTTACAGTAGATTAAACAAGCCAGCAACCCAAGTGCTGGCGCTGGTTGGCCTCGTCGCAAAGATTGTCTATCTCTGCAGATACCACCCTCAAACAGGATGACAATTTCCCAGGCATGTCAGATTACTGGCGTTACCTGGTGTCTTTTGTATTTCTGATTACAAATTTGCAATCAATATCAGTTTTTTAGGAATCGGGGCACAACTCGCCTGATTTCAAATATACTGAGGGTCCGATCGGATTACAAAGGATCATCGTGGCTGGCGATTTCGGCAAAGAGCCTGCCTCGATATGGGGACCCTCATCAAGATGTCCTCCTGATTCGCTTGCTCACGTCCAGGGATCGGACTAAGCAGTCTTCTGGCTGAGGAGTCATGTCTCATTTTGCAGTGGCCCCTTCACTCTCCCATCCCAGTCTGGTAGCTGCATCTCTTTTCAGTGATGCAACATCAATCTTGAGGGTCTCTATTTGGGTGGCATCTAAAATACCAAAGGAAATATTGAGGCTAAGTACCACAAAAATGAAATATGCCAATCACGAGTTCAGAGATACATGTATTATTTAATATGCAAATACAGATAGCTACCTAGTGCTCAGTGCCTCACAGTGTGTACCAGCAGACACCGTGAGGGGAGAGAGTGCTGGACATTACAAAGTATGCGTCTTTTATACACACCATCCCGGTTATATCGTCCAGCCCTTCTCCAGGTTACAGATTGGCTAGTGTTCATACCCAGTTCACATTGCTAATACAGAATCAAATAACTCATTAAATGTTTGATGTTGTCTTCAAACATTTGACCGCCACTTTTGCAATGGCGCCGACGGGCTAAAAAACGCAATGGCGCCGAAGGTTGCCCAGAGCAATTGCCAGTGGTTTAGATTCATTTGAAACTTTCCAACCATCAATTTTGAATTCAGTCTTCAAACATTTGACATATTTGTCTGTACACAGAATACAATGGTGACATTTGTCTTCCGACTTAAAGTAAGTCCAGTTTCAAGAGTGACCACAATGGATTTCTGAAAAGGTACTGTAACGTTCACCTGGTATCCACTGGGACGTCACTCAGCCTGTTCTGACTTCTTACGACCTCGAACCCTTCCCTGGAGGCTATTCGACTGGAGACTGGGCCTGAAACAAAAGATTGGTAGAGTTTAACTCCCTATTGTCTCTGTGTGCTTGAACCCCTTCTTCCCCGGGGTCAAACCCTTCCCTTTGATCCACAGCTCACCTTGTTTTCTTGGATAGTGTGCTCTCCGTCCTGCTTTCAGCACAGCGGCGCGTTGATTGATGCAGGCTCGTTGCTGCCTAGTTTCTTCACTGGCAAAAGTCTGACAGGTAAGTATATTGAGTCTTTTGAACTGTTCTCTAACTTCGTTCCTTTCCTTCCTTAGATGATGGCCGGCGTCCGGGGATGGCGGCGTACTGCTGAGATGAGTAGCATTGAAGGTGAGTGAGAGCGTGATGCACCCCTTTCGTATTTGCATTGAACTGAGTTATTTTTCGGTGTCTTTTAGGTGCTGTGACGTTTTCAGCATGGATGCCGGTTATGAAGAACAAACGCGGTGGGTAAGCATGGTATGCAGCCCCTCTAGATGTTTCCACGCTAACCTGGAGTGTCTTTTCCCTCTTGCAGATGGATGAGAAGTTCCGGAGACAGAGTTCCCCCAGAGCGGCTAAAATAAACAAAGATTTGCAGAATGCTTACTAATGTCTTTTTTCTGTTCTTTTCCCTTTTCCTTAGGAAGCAGTGTGCCGGGAATGGAATGACACCACCGAAGATGCCCGCAGAACAGAAGGAGCAATGAATGATGTGCAGAAGCGCTGCAAGATAAGGCTGTTCCTAATGGTGTTCTTGTTCTTGCAGGAGCTGAGCGCAGAAGAAAGATGCAGGCCTACTGGAGACCGATCCGAACACGGTGAGTGTCACGCTGCAGGTGCAGAAAACGCAAAGCATGTTTCTCAGCCTGGGTGTGGCTTAAATAATCTCTGGGTATCCCAGGTGTCTCTTCGCTGAACCATACCCAAAAGATTAGACCGCACATGCAGTTCTGGGAACTGAAATATGTGGGGGCATCCATCTTGTCCCCATCAATGCACTACAAGTCCAATCCCCAATGTTATCCTATGGGAGTGAGTGAGTTCGGTGCCAAAAGTGTCAAGTCTGACTCCAAGTGGGTCTTTGGAGGGATGGAGAGGCCCTTGAGAGCCATGTAGGTGATTGTAGCCTGGCTCCAGCCTGACATCTTGGAGGGCTGGGGACATGAGGGGCAGGAATCATGACAGCACTCCCCCCCCCAAGACCCCTCTCAAGGTGGCTCTTCTGTCTGGTCCTGGTTTGGTTGGATGGTTTTGATGAAATCGTCTAAGCAAGCGAGGTGCATGGATGTACTCACAAGGCTCCCATGTCCTGTCTTGTGGACCATATCCCTTCCAGTCTACTAAGTAGTATAATTCGGATCTGATGTACTTTGAATCTAGGATGTCCTTGACTTCGAATTCTGGCTCCCCGACGACTGCTACTGGCTGCGGTGGCGTTGCTACCCAGGTCCCAGGTTGAACAGGTTTAAGGAGAGACACATGGTTCAGCTGCCTTTTTAAAGGTTTGAGAAATGGTTGTGTGCAAGGTTGTGACTGCTGGCATTTCCAGGGTTGTAGGAACGTCCAACTCAGAAGTACGTGGGAGCCTGCCATACATGGTATAAAAGGGTATCTGCCCAGTGCTGATGTGTAGGGAATTATTAGAAGCATATTCAGCTATCCATAATAGGTCGAACCAGCTTCCTTCAGCTTGGTGTAACATGCAACGCAGATACTGCTCGAGCGTCTGATTTGTCCTCTCAGTTTGAACATCTGTTTGGGGATGGTGACTGGTGTATAGCCAGATGTCGATCTGGGCCATAGAGCAGCATTTTCTCCAGAAGTTAGATACGAATTGAGTACCTCGGTCTGAAACCAAAATTGAAGCAAACCCATGGAGCTGTAGGATGCCTTCAAGAAATACCTTTGCCAGAGTGGAAGCATTTGGGAGCCCCTTAAGAGGAATGAAATGTGCCATTTTTGAAAATAGGTCCACAACCACAAGAATAGTGTTAAACCCTTGACTGGGTGGTAAGTCAGTAATAAAATCGAAGGACAACGTGTATCCGGGTGCTGGTGGGATTTCCAATGGTTGTACTAGCCCAGCCGGTTTCTGCTTGGATGACTTGTTTTGAGCACACACTCCACAAGATAGGATGAATTGGATAATGTCTTTACGCCGCGTGGGCCACCAATAATTTCGTTTTACCTTGGCTAGGGTTTTAGCGATTCTGGGGTGGCCCTCGATCAAGGTATCATGATAACCGGACATGACTTGTTCTCGTAGTTCTTGGTTTGGTAAGAATAAACGATTCCTGAAGTAGAGCAACTGATCTTTTATCATGTAATGCTCTCCTTGTGCACTCCACACTTGGAATTGCTCCAGACTCATCTGGTTTTGGATTTCTTCATGTAATTCCATCTGAGTTATGGTTGCTGTGATTCCTAGGAGCTTGTCACTTGGGATGATTGCTATTGGGTCAGGGGTCTGATACCCTTGCTCTTCCACCCCCATACGGGAAAGGGCATCGGCCTTCCCGTTTTTCACCCGGGGTCAAAATGTAATCAGGTAGTCATATTCAGCAAAAAAAGAGCCCAACGTAGTTGTCGTGAGGATTGGGCCTTTGCCGTTTTTAGGTACTGGAGGTTCCAGTGGTCAGTTATTACGGTGATTGTGTGTCTGGTGCCCAAGAGGTAGTGCCGCCATGCCTTAAAGGCTAACTTAATGGCCAGGAGTTCTTTGTCTGTGATAGCATAATTGAGTTCAGGGGGTGTGACTTTACGTGACCAGAAGGCAACAGGGTGTAACTGGCCCGTTTCGGTGTCCTTTTGTGAGAGGACGGCTCCCATAGACATGCTTGAGGCGTCCGTTTCCACCAGGTATGGGAGATCAGGGCGAGTGTGGCGTAAAATTGGGGCAGATGTGAATCTTGCTTTGAGTTCCTGGAAAGCCTCCTCGACTTCTGTTGTCCACCGCAACTTTTTGTTGCTTTTCATTAGTAATGACGTGATGGGATGCAGGATTTGCGAAAATTCTGGGATGAACCGTCGGTAGAAGTTTGCAAAACCCAGCATACTTTGAACCCCCTTGAATGAATTTGGGGATGGCCAGTTCAGGATAGCATCTACCTTGTGTACATCCATTCGGATTCCATTCGGGCTGAGAATAAAGCCCAGGAATTCCACCTCGGAGACGTAGAATGAGAACTTTTTGAGCTTGGAGTAGAGCTGGCGTTGACAGAGTTTCTCCAATACGGATCAGACGTGTTTAACGTGGTCCTGCTTTGATGCGGAATATACTAGGATATCGTTGATGTACACTAGAGCACAGACATCAATCAATTCCCGTAGGACATCGTTCATGAAGTATTGAAATGCAGCAGGCGCGTTGCAAAGGCCAAAGGGCATTACTTGATATTCGTACAAGCTGTATTTGGTTTGAAAAGTGGTTTTCCATTGGTCCCCCTGTTTTACGCAAACAAGGTGATATGCCCCCCTCAAGTCTAGTTTTGTATAGACTTGGGCATCTTTGACTTGATCAAGCAATTCAGGAATCAGTGGCAGGGGGTAGCGATTTTTCATGGTAATCTGGTTCAGTGCTCGATAGTCGATGCTCGTTCTCAAGTCCCCTCCTTTTTCAGTACGAAGAATAGAGGACTGGCTGCTGGAGACTTTGAGGGACGGATGAACCCGTTGGCCAGGTATTGGTCAAGATAGGCCTTCAGGTGCTGGTTTTCTGGTTCCGTGAGTGTGTAAATTCACCCACAAGGGATTTGTGCGCCGGGTATCAGGTTGATTTGGCAATCGTATGGTCTTTGCGGTGGCAGGGCATTAGCCTGTTCTTTCTGAAAGACATCTTGAAAGTCCTGGTATTCACTTGGTAGAGTGTCGATTGCCATCGTCGTAAGCGTGGAAGTTCTGGTGTCTATTGGTTGTTTCTCTTGGCGATAACATGTGTGGGCAGAAGTCTCGGGAAAGGACAATTCTTTTGCTCGCCAATTGATTCGAGGATTGTGAGATACCAACTATGGCATTCCCAAAATCAACCGGAACTGTGGTGCCTTAATGAGGTCGAAAACTACAGATTCTTGGTGTCCATCCTGGCACAGAAGGGTTAAAGCTGCAGTGCATTGGGATTCTGGACCAGAACCTATTTCCGTGCCGTCGACAGTGGTAACAGTGTCGGTGGTTGATTTAGGGCTTAATGGAAGCCCCATCTTTGCCGCAAGATCCTGGTCGATGTAATTCCCAAAGGCTCCATTGTCTATGTACGCTCTTACTGCATGCATCCGAGATGGTTGTTGGTGATTGATCAAGACCACAGGGAGGCATGATAAGATGGATGAGATTTATCGACGATGTACTGATTATCTGGGCTGGAACCGAAACTGAATTTCAGGAATTTACAAATCGGATTAACCAAAATCCATTTGAAATTCAATTTACAGGAAGCGGTAATGAACAGTCAATCAACTTTCTTGATCTTACTATATATATATATATATAGACAACAAGGAAATTAAAACATGTACATTTAGGAAACCGACTGAAGCAAACGTAACTCTACGTGCCAGTAGTTGTCACCGCAGACCCACGATTAACAATATACCTTCCGGTGAGTTCATTCGAGCGAGAAGGAATTGCCTAACAGATGAACTATTTGATAAGGAATGCACACTCCTAGAAAATAGATTCTTAGCAAGAGGATATATGGAAGAATCTGCGAAACAAGCAAAAAACTAAAGTAAATTATTAACAAGAGAGCACACATTGGTACAAAAAACCAAACAACAAGAACAGCCCACAGCAGGGTGTATTACAAAGTACTGCAGCAACTACAAAGTTCTCAATAGCATACTTTCAAAACACTGGTATCTACTAAAATTAGTTGAAAATATTAAGGACTATGTAGACTCCGAACCGAAAGGGCAGGAACACTCAGGAACAAACTAAGCCCTTCACTACTGCCTGACATGGACATGATGAAACATACTACTTGGTTACATCCGACCAATGATGGCTTCAGAAAATGTGGAAGCTGCACAATGTGCAAATATGCGCATGAGAAAACAAATATATTTAAGGACTACCACAATAATGAGGTCAAGATACATCAATCAATAAATTGCAAAACAAAATGTGTTGTGTATTGTATCATATGTATATGCAAATTGGTATACATTGGTAGCACAATAAGGGAGGAGCTGCAGCGACGGACTTCACTACTGGCATTCTTTTTTCCTGTCGATCCTGGCGTTGGTGTGGCTTTAAGGAAAAAAAGCCCAACCAACCATAAAAACTAGGGAAACGGGCGGAGCGCGCGCGGAGTTCGGCAGAGTTCAGTCTGCAGGAGACCCTTGACAAGTGAGGAGCTGCAGCGACGGACTTCTCTACTGGCATTCTTTTTTCCTGTCGATCCTGGCGTTGGTGTGGCTTTAAGGAAAAAAAGCCCAACCAACCATAAAAACTACGGAAACGCGCGGAGCGCGCGCGGAGTTCGGCAGAGTTCAGTCTGCAGGAGACCCTTGACAAGTGAGGAGCTGCAGCGACGGACTTCTCTACTGGCATTCTTTTTTCCTGTCGATCCTGGCGTTGGTGTGGCTTTAAGGAAAAAAAGCCCAACCAACCATAAAAACTACGGAAACGCGCGGAGCGCGCGCGGAGTTCGGCAGAGTTCAGTCTGCAGGAGACCCTTGACAAGTGAGGAGCTGCAGCGACGGACTTCTCTACTGGCATTCTTTTTTCCTGTCGATCCTGGCGTTGGTGTGGCTTTAAGGAAAAAAAGCCCAACCAACCATAAAAACTACGGAAACGCGCGGAGCGCGCGCGGAGTTCCGCAGAGTTCAGTCTGCAGTCTGCAGGAGAGGAGAGGAGAGGTGAGTTGGATCATGCAAGATGTCGGCCCACAAACGCGCCTAAAAGCGAAAAACAACAGGGGTAAAACCCAGGAATTAGCTCCCCCTACCATGATATTGGAGCTTTCCAACTCCAGTGTAAACTATACCGACCCGTATGAACTGCCCACAAACATGCAAACACCTAGCTCACCTGCCTTAACAAACAGAAACCCCTACGGTAACCCTCCAGTTTCGCCCACTCCAGACTCATATACAACATGTACTCCTATGCAAGCTCCTAGTCAGATGCTAAATGACACTTCGATGTCTTTTGATAGAGTACAATCAAACGAGACACTTAGAGAGAAAGAAGCAAAAGAGGGGAGGGGAGAACCAAACACTGAGAAGATACAGAGGCTCTCGACATTAGTGATTGCGAGTTTGAACACCTGGACCGTTGATAAGCTATCAAGTAAATCCACTGGTTCTAAACAGTCAAATGACCTAACTCCTTCCAATCCTGCGAGAATCACAGACCAACCTGTAAAAGACAATTGCTCGAGCGCACAACAAGCGTCTCAAGTAGAAACGCAATTAGACATGGACCAATCTCAAGAGACAAACAATGACAAGAGGTGCGTTGACCTGGCAACATCCAATGAAAAAATTCACCTAGATAAAACTGTCTCACCACGACCCTCTAGGTTGGATAAATCAGACAAAGAATTGCTGGAAGTCTCAATTGCCCTGTCTCCGCTGACACGACCAAATGGAAGCACACAGGAGGTGCGAAAATCAGCAAACAGCGCTGAATCAGACGATGAAAATTCTCAGCGACGAGATTGTCTTGATAAAAATAAAGACAACATGAAAAATGGTGAGTTCTCCAACCCAGCAAATAGAGACCCCATTATAGCAAGAAGTACGTCATCCATCTCGAAAATATTACCGACAAACTTAAGTACGATTGAACGCCTAGCCAAGATGACAGCGGCAAAATCCAAATGGAAATTGGATTATGAAAGAGACATCGCTTCTCCAGTAAACAAAACACAGAATGCAGTCAGTGATGAAAGGATCTACAATGATAGTCTGCTGTTAGAACCCACAGAACATGTCGCAAATATTCTGCGACACATGCAAGCGGAGGACATGGGAACATCCCCACAAAAAATAGATCCGCCCACTACAACTGTATGTGTTCATAAATTAACTCACGAAGAAGCTGCAAGGGAATCAAAGTTAATGAAGAAAATGAAAGAAGACTTCGAACAAATGAAGCAAAAACTAACAGAAACCCACTTGAAATTGCAAAGAAAGGACAGACGCACCAGTAGTAATGACTGGGACCCACACAATTCTAACACTCTGGAGAATAGCAGTTCCACACATCCAGCTCGTCAATGGACACAAACATCCTCTTCACAAAAAAAGGGCGAGCTAGTGTATGTAACAAATACAATGCCAAAAACAAACTTAAACATAAGCATGGCGGAAAAGACTCTTGATACTACAACTGCAAGCAAAAATCATAACGACTCAAATGGCTCAGTCAATAACGAAGAAAAAACAAAGGCCACCGCTAAACCAAACATATCAACGGCCGCTGCAATTCAAATACACAATAATGTGCTAGCTGCCACCTCCCTGGCTCTCATTCCCTTTACCAAACTATATGAATCGCTTGGTGACGGGATTACGACACAGGGCTCCATGCTAGCCAACATAAACGAAAAACTAAATAAAATGGAAATTCAACATGGTGAGCTACTAACACGCTTGGAAAAGGAAATAGAACAAACAGCGGCTTGGCACTCAAGGCTAACCGATCTAGCAATGCGTGATAATCATGAGAAGGAAATCCTGATGAAAGCTGTGCTAGAATGTATGTCATGGCTGCGGCACAGAGAAGATATTAATGAAAAAAATGAAACTCATGGTACCAAAGAAGCAAAGACAGCGGTCGTCAGGACCAACGATACGACTGGGCCCGCAGTTGTAGCTCCCCACAATAAATGTGCTGCATCAGTATGCACACAAACGTCCATAGAACCCAGACAGCCATTACAGTTGGAACAAAAAGCGGCAGGAACCAACGACAAATTAGCAACACGAGTCGTAGTAGTGGAAAGTGACCACGACCCCCAACAAGTGCAAGAACCAAACTTCCCACCTCAAACAAGTCAGCTCCTGTCGACTCCGCTCCATCAAAATCCAGTAAAAACTGCCCCACTTGCCTCACAAACAGATGTGCATGACCAGACTGGGAAAAAAAACACACCCTTGACGTTCGATATGTTTAAAGGTCCAGCGAAGTCGACTTTATTCATTCTAAGTAAAGAAACTAAAGAAAAGGTCGCAAAGACAGAGAAAAAGTGCACAAACACTAAAAAGGCAGGAGCAAAGAACCAAACAACTAGTTCCAGAAAATTTTTGAGAAATCTGACCACTCCTACCAGGCCTGGTTTGTTTGACCGCGAAGTCTCAAAACCGACAGCCCCTGCAAAGAAAAAGCAAAAAGTTGCGAAAGATACCAATGAGCAAACGATACTCGATAAAGGAAATTCGAAAAAACGAGCTCGTCACGAGTCGGAAAGTAGTGAACTTCACTCCACACCTTCATCAATAGATCTTGCAGATTTATCCACCTACTCAGTAAGCTCGGAGGACGAAGCTAGTCAAATGACGTCATCGAGTCCTGATAAAAACAGAAGCCAACACTTGGCAACTATGGCTGAGCAGACAAACCAACAAAAAAGACTAAACCGGAAAAGGAAACAAGACGAAAATTCAGATATAATCCTGGGCTCTACCACAAAAGTAGTAGACAAACAGGCCCACAACAACCCGGCAAAGTCTCCAAGACTCAGCTGCAATGATGGCTCTCAGCAGGGAAAAACCCACAAGCAAACCGCTGCTGGGACGACATCAAACAAACACTCCAACTTAAACCCAAATCCCAAATTGACAGCAGCCCAACGATCCAAAATAAACAGAAGTGTGCACATCGATACAAAAAAGGAGACAAATGAATCCGTGAGTAAACTGAGACTCGAGAATGTACTGGCAGACAATGATTCAATGAATCTAAATCGCCGGAACGTCCTAAACTTACTGCAGAGTGTTCCCGCTCTACGGACCATAACTACAGATGATATCAAAATTGTAGAATATGTGTCCGAATGCAGCACCGACATAGTACTGCTGCATATAAAATCTCACGCAGTGCGCCAAGCAATTCTGGCTGCTTCGGAGGAACTGTTGTTTTTTGGATTTGAAATAAAACAAGAAGTCGCCTCTCCAAAAAATTCTACAAGAGACAACCTAAGATCCTCTCCAAACGAAAAAGCGAAGGACCTGCTAAGAGCGAAGCTTAGGGAAACGATGAAACTCTCTACAAACTCCTCTAAATTCAGAAATAATGGTGACATGAAAAGAAATAGATACACCTCTGACACAAGACCGGAAAGAAATCCAGTTTAGCAATGAATGGACGTAAAGAGAGATCACTCAACACTTGTATCCTGGAACACAAGAGGTTTTGACCATCTTTTCAATGAGTTCTTATTAGACCTAGAACTGAATCTGATCATATGTTTGCAAGAAACTTGGTTACGTGAGACACCCACGAGAGATGGCTACCTAGTTCTCGCAAACCCCGCAATTAAAAACAGGCTGGGGCGCCCATTTTCTGGACTGATAACGATGGTCAAACAAGGAAAAGGGTGGGAAGTGATTGAATCAAACAATCCGAACCCATTTGTACAAAGCACACTGCTACAATTAAAATGCCACGCAGCTGAAGCAAGGAAATACATGTTAGTAGTTAATGTATACTGGAACCCAGTTAAGATCTCAACTAAACATTTCATTAATTCAATAACAGCTATAATAGATCAAGGACAGCTTAAATATAATGACTTGAAGATTCTAATATGCGGCGATTTAAATCTTGCCGATCTAATTGACATACAACTTCAATCAAATGCAAGTTCCTCTACAGGAGAAATGGGTTCAAACAGATGTAAAAAATGGACTCAGGCCATGCAAATGAGGAATTGCATGATGACAAATGGAAACCTAACAGGTGACTTCCCGCCTCATCACACGTGGCACAACATGGGCCTACACAAAACCTTGGACTACATCTGGGTCTCTGCAAATCTCTGGGACCAAGTTCTTGATCTCTCCATGCACATAATGACAAGAAGTGACCACGACGCGTTAGTGCTGCTTTGGCAAACAGACCAATACATCGCTGACAGGATACATACTGGTGCCCTTGAAACAAATCAAGCTGGCAATCGCTTGAGATTAAACAGAAAACAAATCTCAACTATGACTGCGAAACTTCAATTGGAGAATGACGAGGCAGTACCTCTGATAAACTATATGCCTCTGCTGATGCAATTTCATTTACCCAAAGGAAGGAAAACAGTTAACAACGTACAACACAAACATAAGTGGAGTACACTGACCAACGATAAAAAAAAAGAGGTACGGAAAGACATAAGAAAACTAAAGAAAAACTTCGGCCCACAAACTTTACTGCTGATTAAAAAAAGGAAACAACAATATCATAATTGGAAAAAATCCTTTGCTTCAATGAGAGATCAGGAAAGAGGAGCTCTGATGTTAAAACTAATAGTAACAAAAAATGCAAGTGAAACCTGGGCGATTTTGAATAACAAAGCTCCGTTTCAGAACTTAAAGCTGGCTAATGGGGTAGCCGAGGCGACTTGGGTAGATCACTTCTCAAAACTATTCTTCACCAACAGTGAATGCACGAACAGTGACAATTATATCACTCAAGTAAAGTGGGATACGTCTGAGCAACTTGAAGATATAAACATAAAACTCTCAAAACTCAAAAACTCTAGAGCGGCTGGACCAGATGGAATTAGTAACATAATGCTAAAAAAGAATAAAACAGAATGGTCCCGCTTCATTGAGATTGTACTTAATCACATCACAACGGCAAAAAAAGTCCCTCAGTCTTGGACCACGGCAATAATAGTGCCAATCTATAAAAAAGGCTTACGCGAAGACCCCTCCAATTACCGACCAATCGCGCTGCTAGACACGATTGGAAAAATAATGGCATCCTTTTTGCAGCAGAAGTTAGCAAATTGGGCCTCAAAATCGAACCGCTTGGACCTTCGGCAAACTGGGTTCACCAAAGGAGTGGGGACTGAAGTGAACCTAGTAATATTGAATTTACTAAAACTAGAAGCGCTAAAACAAAAAAGAAACATACACCTAGCTTTTGTCGATATGCGTCAAGCGTTCGACTCGATAAATCGTGAGTTACTGTGGAAGAAATTGAGGAGCTGGGGCTGCCCCGAAGAGATCTTACAGCCTATAATTGCCCTGCACACAAACACCTCAATCAGGGTACGACTGAACCAACAAGGAGACCTGTCATCCCCCATTATGACAAACACGGGTGTGAAACAAGGGTGCCCCCTAGCAGCGCTGCTCTTCAAGCTCTTTATCGCTGATATTCCAACTGCTTTAAACCAAGTAAATTGTTTTCCTCCGAAAATAAATGGCCATCAAATAAGAGGTGTCGCATATGCGGACGATATAGTCTTAGCCGACCAAACGCAGATTGGCCTGCAAAGGCTGCTAACAGCGCTTGACAATTACATGCGCAAAAATAAACTGCAAATCAATACAGCAAAGACCAAGATTATGTCAATTGGTTCGACGGCAGGAAAAAGGAATAACAAGTACAAATGGTCAATTACAGCGGAAAATATAGAAAAAACAAAAGAAATACGATATCTGGGCATCTTATTTAACACATCAATAAGAGAATGGGCATGGTCAAAAGATCTAATACAGCGGACCCTGACATTTGCACAACAAGCCACAAAATTGCATAGACTATACGGGAAATTTACGATGCTACCCGTACGGGAATTTTACCAACTAAAGGTAACACCGGCACTAACGTATGGCGCAGAATCCGCTTGGAATCTACATCACAGAATATGGCCGTACCTAGAAGGCAAATTTTGGAGAAAGGTCTTGAGGCTACCAACTTACATCTCGGTAATCAAAATTCGAAACGAGCTTGCACTAGACTCCCTGCAAGGAGCAGTCCTATGGAAATCAATTTCATTACTAAGGAAAATGAATCTAAACCCTCCAGAACCAGCGTACGAAATCTTTAAAAACTGCCATAGTGAGCACACGCGTTCTCTGATAAATGATTGGAAAGAAAGCGTCAAAAAAATACTAGTTAGTGCAGATATCACCCTAGACACGTTGATAAATCGCCCTGAAACTGCAAAAAAAAAAATAAAACAATGGCAATGGATTTTAAATACAGAAAGATACAATAACTTAACATCTGCATTATACCTAGGTCCAGCTGCAAATGGGCTAGACTTAATACCGGCGTACATAAAACAATTCCCATCAAGATACCACCGCGACAGTTTTATGAAATTGCGTCTAAACGCCTGCAGAACAAAAGATCAATTATTCAGAATACACGCCAAGGATATAGGTGACAACCTATGCAGAGTATGTAAAGACGAAGTTGAAACTACCAAACATTTAGTAATCGAATGTGCCGACCTTAAAAGCCAACGAACAGTTCACCTAGGGAAATACGCCCCGAAGAACTCAAACATGGAAGATTGGTGGTTTTATATCCTTAGTGGGAAAAATGTACCGCTGACATGTCGAATAATTGACTATTTGGATGAAATCTTGAAAGATGATGTCAAAGGAGATGTTGGAAACAAAAGTCAATGATAGAGTCGGTGACAAGTGCTTGCGCCTTGTATCCTGTGGTAAAATCTGTGAGAAGAGTGTTTTTCTTTTGTTTTAAAAAGTTTGTAAATCAAACTATAAAATTACAAAATAAAAAAAAAAAAAAAAAAGGGAGTTAAGAACCAGGATTAGGGATCATTTGGCGAAAATTGGAAGCCAAGACCTAAGGCTCCCACTCTCCTGTCACTGGCAGAAACATCATCAAATGGCGAACAAATCTGAAATCAAATTCATTGGACTGCAAAAAATAATAATGGGAAAAAGAGAAGGAAACAAGGAGAAAGCATTGAGACAGGCCAAGGCAAGGACCATCTGTAAACTTAATTCGACTGTCCTCGGTTTAAACTTCGACAACAAAATGGTGTCATTTTTTATAAAAGATCACCTTTCCAATATTCTTATTTGTTGTATGTTAAACAACAGTTTTTTGTTATGGAAACTATTCAGTGTTAAAAGACGATGAATTAATAATGTTCATATTCAAATGTGATAAATACTGTGTCCCTAATACCATTAAGGTTAACTCGTATGATCATTGGTCACAAGTAGTGCTCGCCAATATTTAAACTGCGCGCATCCTGTGGAGGACATTACCACAGACAACCAGATGAATTAATAATATGTAACAAGTGATGTACACTGACTCATTTTATCATATCACCAATCAGGCTAAGTGCAGGGCGTTTAAAATTGGTTAAAACAAATAAAAGTGATTTCACACAAAACATGGCGTGCCCCTAGTGGAAGGTTAGTAAACACTAACAAGGGACTCTGGTGAGTCGGCAACCATGACGCCGCACGCAAACAAATTAATTAACTGAGTTAATGGCATCCAGCGTTTCTAGGAAACTGCAGCACACGAGTGAACGCATTTATTGTAGAGTGAAGGTAAGGGACCATCAGCGAACTATACAAAATTTGCTTTTTACAAACTCTTGTTTATCGGCGCATCATATACGTTCCGCTTGTGCATCAAGAGAGTGGGACTGAGCTAAGGCTAGACGCACATGGTAAACAAGTGTAATTTGAGAGTAGCAGCCATTGGCCCGATTGGCATAAATATGAAAACGGAGTAGTTAAGATACACACACTTACCTGTCGGGTGAGCAATTCTCTATTTACAAATTGCAACCTAATATTGCATTGAGTACAGAATTTGGAAACAGAGTAATAAATGCATAATATTTTGCTGAAGCAGTAATTTTTGATTAGAAACTGGACAAGCTTAAAACAAATGCGGCAAACTCAACGAGCAATCTTCCATTAGGTTGCACTATATTTGTAAACAAAATCGTTATCAGAAATAAAAGAATGGGCATTAATTTAAAAATATAGAGGGAGGATGTGCTGAAATAGTGAATTTTATCTGTTGTATTAAAAAGAATACATTTAATTTTGAAGTGATGTAACCCATCAACTGACTGAAACTTACCTGAATCTCCATATAGGGATCAAGCTTCAAATAAGGTAACCGCAAATTACTTTGTACAATTTGGGATGACAAGTCTAATATATCGCAACCAGAAAACTAATCTTATCCATATCTCTATCTCTTGATTATTTTGTTTCTTGTATACTTACGTTTATTGTTTTTCCTTATCAAACCTTTGTACATTTCAAAAACTGTTCTTTCTCATATGTGGTATACATTGGTATATGTTTACTGTTATGTTGTCAATGGAAATAATTGTAACATTTTGCTTTTACCCCTTTCTCTCTGTGATATGACACCTATAATTTATCTTGACTATGATTTAAAATGATTATTCACAAAATGTAAAATCAAAACAATGTTTTTGTAACTACGGTTATGTGGTTTTGATAACAAAAATAGTGACAATAATGCCCTGATTTATTGTCATTATAGGGGGTAGGAGGTACGAGGGGGTTTAGGGAACCAATCCTTCCCTACCCCCCTCCTTGCTTTCTGTGTTCATATGCAATTTATTTACCGGAATGGTGATACAAGTTTGTTTAATTGTTATTATTTGCAATTGATGATGGATTAATATTTAGCCCTGATTTGAAAAAGACGGCTGGGTCCCTTGAAACAAGTGTCATCCAAAAAGGGCACCCGTTCACATAAATATAAGCACTTTATAATCACAATCCTACTGAGTGGAGGCATTCTTTTTTTTAATTGTGGCGCATGTATGCAAGAGGTGTAACTTCAACCATATTATTGTATTTCAACTGCTGCCATGCTTAGGCTTTTCTCCCCCAAATTCGACTTGTCTCCCTTGGTAGAACATAGTGATTAGTTATTTTCCCCAGTCCAGGTGGGGAGGTGGGTATGGACCGAGGTGGCCCCTCGACAGCCTCACAGGGCACAACCACAGGTACCAGGGGGGTGTGAGGGGACTTTTTGTGTGTCTGGCGTTATCGCCCTTGTCACTGCTTTGCAATAAGGTCTGCCATTTCGGGATTTGAGTCTCTTGATGATGGCATTGTTTTTACAGGTATGTTAAACTCTCACACATTTCCAACAGGGAGCAAAAGACGTAGCACTGGCATGTTCTGATGCTCCTGTTTGGTAGTCAGTTGATGAGGGAAACCGTAGACCAATTTCAGATGGATTTAAAGCAGGTTTTGTGCAAATGGGGTAACACCATCAGTTAGATATTACCTTATTTTCATGGGTTTTGGGGCCTGGCACAGAGAGTGCTGTCATTGATATCCTTGTAGGGATGGAGCCGGCAGCCGACTGCACTGAGATCCACACTGAACACAAAACACTCAGTTTACACACTCCATGCAACATGCTTCGCGCTGCAGCCTGGGAGTTAAAGCCTCGCCTGTGATTAAAGGGCCAGCAGCCTTGCTCCTCATTAGCACGTTGAAACAAATCCAGTGGTGAAGAGAACCTCTCAATGCTGATTGCTTCACACCGCTTCACACTGCAGTCTGGGTGTTAGAGTCTCGTCCAAACACTCGGCTTACAACCTTGCAGCATTAGTTTCACACAGCCACATCCTTGCACTAGGTGTACTTTGTCCCAGCACAGGGTCGCCAAACCATAGCCTCCAGAGCAGAATAGCATGAGCAAAGGTGAAATAAGAGGGAGGGACTGTGAGATGTTGTTTGTTGGTGTTTGCAGGCACGCCGAGAGAGTTCAGTGGACACAAATGAAGGACTTAGTGTGAATGTTTGTCCATTACAAATACACTATATTCTAATGAAAAGCAACACAGAACGTTATGTGTTGAGCTAATATATGCACTTTGAATCCAAATTAGGTTTGGACTGTTGTACGATTGATATAGAGTAGTGCTGGGTGCATGAGGGCTGTGGGCAACCATGGTAGATTGTAAGGTTGAGATACCTGCCATGTATCTTGGTGGTACGGCAAGTACATTCCTTAATAGTTATTCTGGGGCTGCAAAGCCACCTCAGATGGTGGCCTAATCCAACAGTAAAACATGTGAGGTAATTGTTGCCCCTAACACAACTTCAAGGGCTTCAATAGATACAATTTATGGGGTAAATATTTTGTTCTGGCCCCAGATGGAAAGTAGAATATGTTTGATATTGGTGCAGTAAGTAAAGCCACACGTATCAGCACCACTGGGTGGGGAGGGAATATTTCTGGCGTCAAACCAGCAGTGTAGGCACCAGGGTGCTCAAAGAGCAACACTGAAGGACCACCCAGTCACGAAAGGCAAGTTATATAGTCGGGATAAGTGAGCGACCCAGAAAACACTTCCAGGTTAGGGTGGATTTCAGTAACCAGGTTCCCTTCTAGAGATACAGCCTTGGCAGACACTGTGCCGTAAGAGCAAACATGTAAGCTTTCCTGAGATATTGTGTAATCAGGGCCTCTCTTAGGGGTAGTTAGGCTTCTCTGGGAATAATATGCATATGCATGACTCCTTTCCAATCAAATTCCCTTAGCTGCAGATGCCTCTTTAAGTTAAGAGATGGCAGTAAAAAGGCAAGAAAAATGTTACGACCCAGAAATGGTCATTGTGCTTGACACACAAACAGATATGCCCTAGAAAATGGAGCGAGGGTAGGATAAATGGTAATCTGTGTATCTTATACTCTTGGAAACCCTTCAGGAGCAACAGATGGAGTTGCAATAAAACCTGTAACTACACAAATGAGTTTACTGCAAATATGACACCCGAAATTAGGTATTGTGCTAGCAGCTGGATAACAAGGTGTTCGAGCAGCATATGACCAGGAAATCCTTCAAATACGATTTTAATACCAAGGCATGATTACATCACAAATTTGTGGACACCCAAATACATTTTCACAAACACTGATAAAAATTACAACTAATGAAAACCAGGAATGTCATATGGGATAAATTGTTCAATTATCAGTTGTATGAATATTTTTAAGCAAATATTTATGCCATTATTGTGCTTGTCATACCCATGGTTCTTTGACACTTATATCAATATCAAAATATGCCATTCTGTAGCAAACATATTTAATACCATCTATATCTTATCTGAAATCAATTATATTTAATTTCTGATAACAATCAACAATATGTGCATAAAAGTATCAAGAGTGTAAAACGAATACAAAAGACAAAAAACATCCTAAAACACATAATCACAGTACACAAATCTCAAAACGTGTGTCTAATACCAGAACCAAAAAGTTAATTATGTTGGTGAAGAAACAAATTCCAGACACAATTCCAGACGCCATGGTGAACCAGCAGTCATCTGTGCATTTTTTGAAGTGGGGGGAATCAGACAGAGGTTAACATCTCCTTCCTCCCTTTCACCCGCCTGTTAAACCACCTGACCCCACCCCTCCCCATACACAAATACACCCACAACTCCAATGAAGCATGTGCTTCTATTCCTGTAATAGATGCTACACGTTTGTTGTCAAGTTGCTATGTCCCATTGTTAAGGAGAATAACAAACAAAGAAGCCAGATTGCACTACTGCAGTAAGAGTTTCTAACTGACTAATTTCCCTAACGCTGTCCTGTTCAGCATTCCTAGGAGAAAAATAGGGGGCATCCACTCACACAAAGGATGTAAGCAGATACTGTTTTGGTGTTGATTCCTTATAAGACACTATCTTAGGCTCTCACACATAAAACTGAAGGTGGCTGAATGTGAGCTTGTAAAAGGGAGCAGAAATGTACATTGTATAATTATAGGCTTTTCCTGTATTTCCTGTTGCTGTACCAGTCACCATTGTTTTTTTTTTTTAACTTCTTTTTATTGGTTTACAACATAAAAGGAATGGGGGCGAACAGACAAAACAGAACAGAACAGAACCGAAACAAAAGTCACCCTCCCATTTTCCTTCCCCCCATCCTCCCCCCCTCCCTCTCCCCAAAGGCTGCCGCAGTGTGTTCGTGGTCCGTTGCCGCCTCGGGGCCGGCGCCGGCCGTTGTCAAGTTCGTAGCGGAGGGGCCGGTCTCCTGGTGGCCTCCCTCCCTTCTCTGGGAGTTTCCTTCCGTCTTGTCCTTGTATGTGTTTGCTGGTCTTTCCCAATTGGATTTGCACTATTCAGAGTCCGCGCTGGTCTCGACCTCGCCCCTTTTTTCCCGTTGGATCTCTCTCTCTGAATTGTGTAGTGTCTCCTGACGTGGGCGGTTCGATTTCTTCGTTTCCTGAGTCGTCTGGATCGCTGTTGTCAGTCGTATCTTCCTCGCCCCCTCTGCTAAACAGGTTTTGCACCAGGGAGTTCCATGCTTGTAGTTTGGCTCCGCTGTCGCTCTCTCCCCTTTGTGTAGCTCTCGCCCAGACTGCTGTCTCTGCTATTGCCCATTTCTGTAGGTCGGCCCACCATCCTTCCTTCGAGGGGCCTTCGCTCTTGTTCCATGCCATTGCTATGCGGCGTTTCGCTAGTATTGTCATTAGGTCCTTCATTTTTGCTATGTGTATCATCTGCCGGTGCCCCCTTGGGAACAGGCCCAGTAGGTATGTTGCTGGTGTTCTTGCTGGCATCTGTATGTCTGCTGTTAACGCCTTTTCTCTCACCGTGTTCCAGAAGTCTGCTATTTGCGGGCACGACCAGAACATGTGCACCATGTCGGCCTGTTCGTCTCCGCACCGCGGGCAGCTCCGGATTTGCCCTTCTCCCATCTTCGTCATTCTCTTGGGAGTTAGATATGCTCTGTGTACTATGTATATCTGCAGTTGTCTGAACCTGGCGTTTCTGGACACCTTTTTTGTGTACATGAGGACTTTGTTCCATTCCTCGTCTTCGAAAGGTTGTTGTAGTTCCTCTTCCCACCTCATCCGTGCTGTTAGTGCCTTTCTGTTGGTATGTCCCAGTATTCGCTCATAGAGTCTGGACACCGTGTGTCCTCCTTCAGATATGTCGTACCATGCCTCTAGTTCTCCTTCATCGTCCTCGGGCTCTGGCATAGTGCTCCACCTCTTCTTTATTGTTTGAACTAGGCTGTTGTGCAGGATGAATTGGCCCCTGTGTACATCTTGTTCTTCCATCAGGGTCTGGAATTCTACCCACTGTCCGTCACGCCACAGGTCCCCAATTTGGGCCACACCTTTGTCTTCCCATTGTGCTCTGTACGTGGTCAGGCTGGCCACTCGGGTGTCCACCAGCCCCGCCAGCGGGATGTGTCTTGAGCAGGGGTCTCGTATGCCTTGTGTCTTCCAGGCTCTTTTCCATAGTGTTCGGCCTAGTTGGGCTATTTTGGGTAGGTCTTTGGCTTGGGCAGCATTGATCCATAGTAATTCTCTCAGGTGATACCTCCGGAGTGTTGGCCCTATGATTATCGTGTCTATTGAGGTCTCCTCACCCAGCCATCTCACTACAAATTGGAGTTGTGCTGCCAAGTAGTAATATTCAAAATCTGGGAGTTTGATGCCCCCCCACTCATAGCTTCTCTGTAGTGTGCTCAGTGCCACCCTGTTTCGTCCCCCTCCCCATATGAAGGTTCTCGCCATTGTGTGTAGGTTCTTGAAAAAGTGCCTCGGTATGTTGTATGGGATGTTCGTAAAGTAATATAAGAGTCGGGGTAGGACTGTCATTTTTAGTAGTGCCGCCCGGCCTATCATGCCCAACGGTAGGGTCTGCCAGAATTTCATAGCCTTTTCTATTTTGTCTAAGGCTACTTGTGTGTTACCTGCGTGTGTTTCCATGGTGTCGTGATGGATGTTCGCTCCTAGGTATTTGAAGGTGTTCGGGGCCCATGTGATGCCCAGGGGCGGTAATTGATCTAACGGTACTGCGCGTAGGCCTGCCAGGGGGAAGAGCAAGGATTTTTCTCTATTAACCACTATTCCCGACAACCTTCCGAACGCGCGTAGCGCCTCTAGTAGGTCCTGCAGGTGGGTGCGTGGGTTCTGTATGTAAAGGAGTATATCGTCTGCGTATATGGATATCTGGTGTGTCTCCCCGTCTATCTCTATGCCTGTGTCCTTGTAATCCGTTCTTAGGAATACTGCGAACGGTTCCAGGGCCAGGATATATAACATTGGGGACAGGGGGCATCCCTGTTTTGTGCCTCGCTCTATGCCCCATTCCCCAGAGACTTGTCTACCCGTCTTGACTCTCGCCCTCGGGTCTTTGTATAGTAGTTCTATCCATCTTATGAACCCTTGACCAATTCCGTAGTGGGTGAGCGTTCCCAGGAGCCAGTCCCATCCCACCGAATCGAATGCTTTGATTGCATCCAGTGAGGCTACTGCACACTCCCCTCCCTCCTGGTTAGTCCTTTCTATAACGTAGTGGAGTCTGCGCAGGTTCCAGGACGTGTTTCGTTCTGGCACGTACCCTGTCTGGTCTGTGTGGATCAAGGTGGGTAGCACTCTTTTCAGGCGGTTGGCTAGTGCCGCCGTCAGGATCTTGGAGTCCTGGTTTATTAGGGAAATCGGTCTGTAGGAACCGCATTCAAGGGGGGGCTTGTCTGGTTTAAGGATCGGGATTATTATGGATTCTGACATGCTATTCGGGAGTCTTCCTTTCTCGTATGCTTCTTCTAGTGTTTCTAGCAGTCTCGGGACTATGTCATTTTTATATTGTTTGTAAAATTCCCCTGGGAGTCCGTCCGGCCCCGGGGATTTCCCTGTCGGGAGCTGGGCGATTACTTCCGTTAGTTCCTCTGCAGTGAGAGGGGCGTCTAGTATTTGGGCCTGTTCCTCCGTCAATTGTGGGAGTTTGATTTCCGCGAGGGCTTCTCTCAGGTCTCCCTCCTCTGCCTCCTGGACCTTGGAATATAGGTTCTCGTAGAACTGCGAGAACACCTCGTTTATTCCCTCTTGGGATCTTATCACCTCTCCCTTTCTGTTCTGAATTTCATTAATTGGCTCCCGCTTAGTCTCCTGCTTGGTTAACCAGGCCAGGAGTCTGCTAGGCTTGTCTCCCTCGGCGTGTAGTTTCTGTATATATTTTCCATAGTCTAGCCGTCCCAGTCTTTCCCAGATCTCTACGCACTGCTGTCGCAGGGCGGTGAGGTTCTCTTGTTCCGCTCCCTTCTCCCCCGCTTGTCTCTCTGCCTTCTCGATTCTCCTTTCTAACTCATCTAATCGTGCTAGGGTTTCTCGCCTGAGACCTCCCATTTTCCCCATCGCCTCCCCTCTGACTACCACCTTGAAGGCTTCCCAGACCGTTCCTGTGCTTTCTACACTACCCTCATTATGTTCAAAATAGTCTTCTATTACGCTTTGGATGTGCTCCTGGAATCCCGCATCTAGTAATGCCTCTGCTCTCAATCTCCATGTTGGTATTGGGGCTCTCCTGTGTGTGTGTGCCCATGTGGTCGTCTGGGGGGCGTGGTCGGATAGGGTTCGCGCGTGTATGTGTGCCTCAGTGAATTCCCCCAGTGTCTCCTTGCCCGTAAACAGGTAGTCTATTCGCGTGAATGTCTTGTGTGGGGCGCTATAATGTGTGTATCCCCTCTCTTCCCCGTGTACCTTCCTCCAAATGTCTTCGAGCTCGAGCTGGTCCAGTATCTGTTGTAGTGCCCTCGCTGGTGGCGCTGCTCTCTTGTGCTTATTGTCCGACCTGTCCAGCCGGGGGTCTAGTGTGCAATTGTGGTCGCCTGCCCAGATCATCGTTGCATTCCTGTACGGGGCCAGCCTGGGCGGGAGCGTCCTGAAGAAGGCCGTAGCGTCGTGGTTTGGGGCATAGGTGTTCACGAGGCATATCTCCCGGTTTTCTAGCATCCCATGGACTACCAGGATTCTTCCTTCCGCGTCTTTCTCCTGGTTGATGAGCTGGAATGGGACGCCCGGGGCGACCCAGGTTATGACTCCTCTGGCGTAGTTGGAGTATGTTGCACTATACATCTGGCCTCCCCATTTTCCCTTTATTTTGGCCTGTTTTTCCGCCGTCAGGTGCGTCTCTTGCAATAGTGCAATGTGGGTCTTTGTTTTGTTCAGCCAAGTATAGATCCTTAGCCTCTTGACATATGCGTTCATCCCCCTGACATTCCACGTGACAATTCTTAGGACATCTCGGTCCTTGTGGGGGCTAGCGGTTGCGGCCTGTTCTTTCCCATGGGCTCGCTCAGTGTCTCATTCTCTCGGTGTGTCCCAGCCGGGGGCCCGAGTTTCTTCTTCCGGCTGTTGAGTTTTGAATCATCCGTCCGTTTTCTCCCTCGGGCCATCTCTCTCTCAGTTGGCCGCTTTGTATTGTGGGTGGTCTTGCCTCGTGCTTTCCGCCAGCTTTTTGTTCGTGGGTGCTGTCCCCTGAGTTTGCTTTCCTTGTCGGTTCTTTGTGTGTGACGGCCGTTGGATCCTCTTCCGCTCTCTTTCTTTCTTTGCGGGCTTTGCCTTAACTCCCCAACTGTTGTAACTGTTAACCCAAATAACGTCAACAAACGCCCAGCCTCCCCTCTTCCGCTCGGGCTCCACCGCTTTCCAGGTGCCGCTTTTTCCTCCTCGGCCTTGCCCGTCGCGGCGTAGTGTCTTGAAACTGACACTATAAACATTGTTTTTACTGGGGCTTCTCCGCGGGTCTTGGCGGTTCTCCTTCCCCGAGTCTTATGCTCCCTTTGTAAGTCTTTTTACTGTAGGCTTTTCAGCTTGGAGGCTGTCGGTTGCTCCTTTTCGTTTCCTCCTGGTAGGGCACCTCTACCATCTTGTTCCTGTAGCGTTGAGTGTACTTGTCGTGCCCGGTTCTAGTCTCTATTTTGTCGGGGGTGGTTTCTGTTACGCTCGTTCCTCTCCGCCGGTTGTGGAATCCCACGCTGGTCCATCCACTCCTGGGCGTCGGTCGTTGTCTCGAAGATCTGTGTTTTTCCATCGTGCAGTATTTTTAGTTTGGCTGGGTACAGCAGCATGAATTTCACCCCTGCCGCTCGAAGGCGCTCTTTGGTCTGCCAGAACTGGGCTCTCTGCTTTTGCACGAGTGCTGTGTAGTCTGGATATATCGTTATCCTGGCTCCGTTCCTTGTGATGTTCCCTCCTTCTCTCGAGAAGGTCAGGATTTTCTCCCTGTCTTTAAAGTTCATGATTTTTGCAATCATTGGTCTTGGTGGTGCTCCTGGGCGCGGTCTTCTAGTCAGCGCTCGGTGTGCCCTTTCGACCGCGAAGCCTTGGGATAGGGTCTCTGCTCCCACTTCTTGGATCAGTAGATTCTCTATGTAGTTCGTGGGGTCCCTTCCTTCCTCCCCCTCTGGCAGCCCCACTATTCGTACGTTATTGCGCCGGGCCCTGCCTTCTGCGTCTTCAGCTCTGCGTTCTAGTGTATTAATTCTTTCCAGTGCTTCCGTCATTTGTGTTCGCGAGGCGGACACTTCCTCTGTGTTGCTCTGCGCTTGCTGTTCCACTGTTGTCATCCTTTCTGCCAGGTTTCTCGTATCTTGTCTAAGGAGTCCCACGTCTACCATCACTGCGTCCAACTTGCCTTCTATCGACGTCTTTAACGCCCCTATGGCTTCCAGTATGCTACTTTCCACTTGCCTGATCTCTCCTTGCGTGGCGTATGGCTCCGGCATGTCTTTCTCCCCAGTCTCTGGCTGTTGGTCGTCGCTCTTTCGGGTGAATGTCTCCATGACTGTTTGTCTCCCTCTGCCGCCTTTAGGCTTGTCTGGCATGTTAGTGCCCACTGCTCTTAGCCTATAGTTGGGCTCTGTTCACTCTGGTTTTGTTTGTGCTTCTGTGGGTCCCTGCTCAATTCTCCCGCTCGCTTCCGCTCTTTCTTACTTGTGTTGCCTTATCATGGCGATTTCTCTCTGTGTCTTCGCCCTCGTTGTCCGTCTGCCGTCTCTCTCCGGTGTTCACTTCTCTTTCGCTTCCAGGCGATTGGAGTCTGTGCCTTGCGTAGGGCGGCTCGTTCCCCGGTTTCTGCCTGTGTGGGAGGGGGCCAGTTCGTGGTGACTATGTGGTTCTCACCTCCGTTTACTGGTTATCTGTGAGGCAGCTGGTTGGGGTGGTGTCCGGGTCTGCGTGTGATCTCTTGTCCTCCTCGTTATGACGGCGGCTACCTTTCTTCTCTCGTCTCGTCTCCGTTAGGTCTCGGCTCTCCTGGCCTTCCTCACGGTCTGTTTTCTGTTCCCTGGTCCTGGTTCCTGTGCCGCTGCGTCGCCTCCCTTCTCGGGATCACCCGTTGCTTGCTGGCTCTTTGCTTCTGCTGGTCACCTCTGCGTCGGCAGGGAAGGGCTCTTCTTCGGTTCGATCTGTTGGCCGCTTCCCGTCCGTGGGTCTCGACGCCTTCTTCCTTCCCGGTTTGGTGTCGCGCTGCTTCTGTGGTTGTCTCAGGCTTCTCTTCCTGTTGCTGCTGCCGGTGCCTTGTCTCGCTGCCAGTCGGGTGATGCTCCGGTCCTGCTCGGCCTGGGCGTTGGTCTGCTATCCCCCTCGGTTCCACTCCGGACTGGCAGGTAAGGGCTCTTCGTCGGCTAGCCGGTCTGTGGGTCTTCTCGTATTTCGTATTCGTCGCTGTTTCTCCTATCGGGTTCCGCCGCCGCTGCTTCTCATCTCCGCGTTGGCCAGGTTCTTCTGGATCTAGTCCGTTCTCCGTTGCCTCTCGTTGTGGGATCCCTCGTTGTTCTGCTGCTGCTCTCCTCCGCCTCGTCGTGAAGGAATCTGCCTCGGTTCGGTCTGTGGGCCGCTTTCAATCCGTTCTGCCTCGCCTCCCGGGTTCTTCGGTTGTTCTGCTGGGCCTCCGCTGCTTCCACACTCCTCAGCGTCGAGGGGGCTCTCTCGATCTGGTCTACGAATCGTCTCCCGGTCTCTACCGTCCCGTCTCTCGGGGTCCCGCGTTGCTCTGTTGGCTCTCCGCCGTTGCCGCTCGCCTCCGTTCTTCTGAGCTCGGTTTGTAGGTCGCCCCTCGTCTCCGCTGCTTCACCGCTCAGGTTCTTCCGTTGTTCCGCTGGGCCTCCGCTGCTGCTGCTCGTCTCCGCCTCGGCTGGGGAACGCTGTTCTTCGGCCCCGGTCCGTGGGCCGCTTCTTATCCTTGAGCCGCGCCGTCTTCGCCTTCTCTGGGTCGGTGTCGCGCGGCTATCTCTGCGGTTGGCGTCCCGGACTTCTGCCTCTCTGGAGGTGCTTCGATCTTGCCTGATCAGCTGTCTCGCCCGGCTCCTCTCCTTCCCTTCGGCCTTCTTCGTGTGCCGAAGTGCAGGTCTCAGCGTCGCGCGCCCGCCATTTTGTTGGTGGTACTACGCGTCTCGCCCTCTTCTCGTTTTCGGTTTTCCGGGCTCCGTTTTCCCTCGGGTCTTCTCCCGTGTGTGCTTTGGGTCTTCCGACGTCTTTTCCTAGCGTTTGTTCAGGTTTTTCCGTCCAGATATGCGCCTTTCTCAGGATCTTTGGTCGGATCTAGTGGGAGCTTCTCGGAGTTCGCTCACGCTCGCATGGCCGCCAAGCCACGCCCCTCGACCAGTCACCATTGTTATTATCTAACAGCACAGATCCTATGTACCCTATGGAATAGAACCCAAAGGCACACGTCAGTACAAATACCCCACATTTGCCGCTAGCTCTGCAGATGATTTATGTGCCTCTTGGTATAGCACCATGAAGCATAGTATAAGGCAGAACCAATATCCCCATGCTCACTCATAAGTATGCAGTTGCTGAAAGTGCCCTATGGTACCACCCAGATGCACATGGTTGTGCTAATAACCCACACTCACCCGCGACTATGTGCCCTATGTGAACACAGCAATGATGCACCATTGCCAGCCTTCTGTATCATGCTAAACCAGTTGAGAAACTTAAAGGGAATATGTGCAATATAATGAAGAGGCCTGCAACTCCATGAACAATGAAGAAAACTGCTTCTGAGTGTATAGCATCAGCCATTTTGAAAAGGCCTGAGCTATTGTGTAACTTGTGATTTAAGGCTGGAGTTGTAGAATGCTCTTTGTAAGGTCTGCTTTAGTCTTCCATGTTTAGTGTATTGTTGTGTTTCCAATCAAGCATTTTCAATCTTTTGCAAAGGCGTTGAATGCTGTTTTAAAGGACTTTTTCTCTTTTCTTTTTTGCTGCCTGGTAGTGTTCTTTTCTCCACTTTTCTGCTGCTAGTGGAAATGTTGCCATTGAGGGAGGTATTTGTTGAATTACGCTTTTAAATGCATGTATTGTTTGCATTCTGCTTGTACAGTCCACGTGCTTCATAGGTGGCGCTGCGCTGTCCGACATAACACTGACAAATAGTTCCTGTTGTGATTCTATGCTACTTTGCTTTTGTACTGTATCCAATCACTACTGCATATGTTCAAAGCATACAATGCTTGTCTCGTGTATATTATAGCCTTTCCCGTGGACTCTTACAACAGTCTTCTGGAAAGCATGAGAAAAGTTGATGTAAAAGGGAGGGAAAGTGTGAAAGGAGTTTGCAGACACAGAGGGAGGTAGGCAGGGCTAAATGTTAGTATTAATCTGAAAGCGTGTTTCTCCATTATGTTTAACTAATGTACACATTGGGATTACAAGGAAGTGTTGCAGTATTATAAAATAGAAATTGAGTAGTGTTGGGTGTGTAAACGGCTGACGAGCATGGCCGTACAATCCGGGAAATTATAAAGACTTAAAAGAACTGCAGGTAAATGGTACTGAAGGTAAATGCCAACAAATAATTCCAGAACTTCCAAACTAACTAGGAGGTAGCCTAATTCAAGAGGAGAGGTGGATGCTTTTGGAAACAAAAGGCAGAAGAGTATCATGAGGCGAGTTATTAAGTATATGCATTCTGGCTGGAAAGTAGACAATTGTTGTGCTCTGTGTTAAAGCCAGAGTCAACACACCAAACATCAGTGAGGAGTGGGGTGGCAATCATTCAGGATTTGGTGGGTAATCTTTTATATTATTTTATTTTACTTTCGTTTTTTCAAAGCTGACCTTACCCAGAGGGTCTCGGAGGGGCTCATAAGGTTCAATGGTTCAAAGGGTGTTAGGTGAAACAGTAGTTACAAAGGTTTTCCTGGATAGGATAGGAAGATGATCATTGACAATCAGCAACAGGGACGCTGGAGGGGCTGGATTATGTGGGGGAAGCAGGTTTGTTTCGAGGCTCTTTTGAAACGTGGTGATGAAGGGTGCATTGTGGATGTGAAGTAGTAGAGTGACCCATGCTCTGGGTGCCCGCACTGTAAATTGTTATTTGTGTGTGCATACTAGCTTGCAGAGTGGAAGGTGTAGAAGATGCTGACTTCATGTGTGGGGTTTGTGTGGGTGAAGGGTTTGAGTTTTCCATGAAGGTAAGAAGGGGTTTCGAGGTGAATGTCTTTGAATGTAATGCAGCGTATGTTTTAAGGCAATTCTCTGGAGTACAGAGTTACAGGTGTACAGGGAGCCTGCACGATAGCTGGGATGATTTGTGAATGTTTGGGTAGGTGAATGGTGAGCCTTGATGCTGTGTTTTATTGGATGACAAGGGTACTGTTGGGGAGTCCGGTGAGGAAAGCAGCCCACTAGGCCTGCTTGGACAGAACAAGTGATTTGGCTGCTGTGTGGAAGTCAAAAGAGCAAAGGATGTGTCTGATTTCGATTAGGATGTGTAGTTGTAGATTGCATGTTTTGGTGTTGCCAGCTATGTGGTGTGTGAAGGAAAGGTGGGGTCAATGGTGAAGCCGGAGGATTTGACAGCTGAGGAGATGGAAATGTGTGAGTGGTCTGTGATTAGTTCTTTGGTCCAGGTGGTGTAGTTGGATATGTGCCTGGGCAGCAGATGTAGTGGTATCCCATTTTGGAAGATTTCAGCTTAAGGATTAAGGAAGTGGGTGGCTTTCCAGGTGAAGATGGTGAAGAGACAACTTTTAAGGGTGTGATAATGTGAATTGGATGAGATTTGCAAGTGCATTTGTGTGTTAGCTGCATATTCATGGCAATGGAGGTTTGATTTGCTAAGGGTTTTGTCCAAGAGATTCTAAATATAGGTTGGAGTGGAGATAGGGAGGAACATTGTAGGACCCCCGTTCTTGACTGAGGTGGGATTGTAACAATAGGTTGGCATAATTCTAACATAGATGATATGTCCTCTGACATTCTTTCATGTATAATTAATTGAATGACAACAAATATTTCCCAGCACTTTAAATAATGACAGAATCATTTGAGAAAGTAGCTCACACACATGGAAATGTAAAATGTCATATACATTAGAAAGATGGTCTGCAACCTGTAATTTTCCAAGTGTTTTGGAAAAGAATTACCATCAGCCTTTACTTGCATAGTCCGTGGTTATGGATCATGGAAGTCATAGTTCAAAACATCTGCCTCTTCTCTGGTTGCAGATCGCCGCACAAGAAAAATGTCAACTTCAGGCTGCACTGTAAATTAGCCACACTTGTTCTGATAAGCATGTGTCATCTAAACATGTAACTCTACTGCCTTGGTATTGAACGGAAAATCATATTATACCCTCTAGATCGTATGTATATATATTGGCCTAGGCCAAGTCGCTTTGCGAGGAAATCCGCGTTGCACGGTCCTGACCTTAGATCAGTGTTAGCCATTTTAGGTTCATCCGCTGTTTTAGATTCTCACTCTAAAGTCACCCTGTGTTCTAAGATGGTGGACAGTGTTGTTTTAAATGTAACATGGCCATCTGGACCTCTGTGTACATGTTAATGTGTAAACTGGCCGCAGGCCAAATGTTAGGGTCATGTACTGAGACCTTGTCCTTCGTTGACCTGTGTATAGAGGATTACCTGTACCAATGAAGCTAATCCATGAACATAAATCATGCACAATACTGTTTGAGCATCTAATGTGAACACTTGTTTAACTATATTGTATAAATGTGTATAAAGGCTCAATATGAAATCCAAATACACACTGTTGCTATTGTAACTTGTTGGCGAATGTATTAAGGATAACCCCTAAATGTATGGATGCATACATTAGGAACAAACTAGGCACGAACCCTAGATCCGAGATTTATTAATTTACAAGTGGGTTGTGTGATGCTGGAAATGCATCAGAGGGACAGGGCCTCCGTATCCTTGTCTTTTACTGCCTTTTTACCGTGTGTTCTGTCCTATTTTCCATGCAGGAGTTCATGTGGGACTCCTGGCGGTGCAGCTCTCTCTCTTTTGGTTTGGTGAACAGACCCATGGGATACCCTTACGGCACCCATGGGTGGGGGTACAACCTTGTGCCCCTAGTGTATGTTTTTGGGCACCTGTGGGTGGCCCGCAGAGCAGGGATGGGCTGGTGGCAGCTCCATGCTGACTTTGAAAGC
This sequence comes from Ambystoma mexicanum, assembly GCF_040938575.1. NCBI lineage: Eukaryota > Metazoa > Chordata > Amphibia > Caudata > Ambystomatidae > Ambystoma > Ambystoma mexicanum. The sequence goes on from NC_090930.1 coordinate 627,728,708, forward strand.
TGTGCTGAGTATCCTCCATTTTGGGGATTCCCCAGGCCCTGCCGTTAGAATCAGTTGATTCCTGATGGAAAACAAGATGGCCCCTGTGGCCTCTTGCTTTCTATTACCTATTACCTTGTTTTTCCAAAGTCCTGGGAAGCCCTGACTCTGTCCCTTACCCCCTGACTGGCTGTTGGGTGGAAGTTCAATATATGGTGGTGTTGTGAAGTCCAGTCCAGACTGACTGCAGCCTTCCCAGTGACTGTATGTTGTGGGCACGCCCTGTGGGTGGGACCTGGGTGAATGGAGTGTGTGACCAATATGCACTTCTTGTTGTGGCTGTCTGGTTTCTGATATGAGAGACAAAGACTGAGACAGTCCTACCCGAAACTGGCCTGAATGCAGTGTGTAGTGTTGAATGGCTGGGTACTTGTCCCAATCCACATTCCTTGTTGTGAGTGTCTGAGAGGGAGGAGGATGGTCTGAATGCACTGTGTGCCTGATTGGCTGACTGACTGCATGAATGACCTTCTGTATGAATGGCTGCTGAGAGTGACCCAGCAGTGTGGATGAGAGACAAGATAGTATATCTGGGGCCCTCTCACCACTGGAAATTGTTCAGAAGCGTTCAGAAGCTGTGTCTACACTTGAAGAGTAAGTGGAAACTGCTGATCCTCGATGCCCAGCTGGAAGACAAAGACTTGCTGTTGCATTTGCTTCGACCTGATCTGAAAGCTGCCAAACTCGTCAAGGACTGATCCGAGAGAGGACCTGGTAAGGCGTCCTCTTCCCATGCTCCGAGGGACCATCGAGAACCTCTAACCTTCGTCGAAGCTCCCTGGAAGTCAGACCCTCGAAAGGCTGCCGACCCGAGACGGGACCGCTGAGGAGAACGAAGCAAAGCACCCGGACTTCGCCGCTGTCTAAGTCTATTGCCGTCGACCAGGGTACGCAGGTTTATGTAACCGCTGGAGGCCCGTTGAAGTTGTGTTGCCCAGCTGTGGGGACCACTTGACGCCGTGCCACCGACGACCGGAGCCGCCTGCTCCTTTGCCTAAGAACATTTGAATCCAAGGACTCCCTTGTCGCAACGTCGACCGCTTTGTCCCGCCGGAGAAAGTCGAGGACGACCAACGCGCCGAGGAGAATCCGCCGGTGGGTTTCCTGCCGCCTGAAGGCCACAAAGAGTTTGACGACTTGACGCCCTTATGGGCCACAGATCTTCTGAAACTCTTTGCGGTCCTGAACAATCCATCGCCGAGGTGCCCCACACACCTCTTCCTTGCAGGACGTCGCTGACGAGCACCGCCTGGATCGACATCGGGGTCTCGGCACCCTTGAACTTCTCATCGCCACCGTCGACAAGTTCACCATATTCAACGCCTCTCCATAATCCGTGGCTCCTGCTATAAAGGGAGTCACTCAAGAAGGATCCTTCGACGTGTCTTCGAAGAACTCTACTCCACTAGGTACATTGGGGGTAGGGGTAAAACCTTAATAGGAGGAAATAAGGCTATTGAACAATATATTGGCTGGGCTTGTGCTATATATCTTTATTTTACAGGTTGCCCAGGTGGGGGGATCTCCACACAGAACTGTGTCTGTCGGTAAAGGCCAGCATTCTGCCTATTGTTTCAACCATCTTACGTTCCTTCCTATCTCTATTGCTGGTGCCCTCACTATTGATCTGTGTGACATTTTAACTGTACAGTTGATGCACTTTAATGAGATTCGATAACATTGGTGGTACCACTTTAGAATTGTATATATTTATCATTGTTGATTTCCGAGTACAAAGTGCGTTATTGTGATCGTGTACATACCTTTGAATATTAATTATATAAAGACTGTGTTTTCAGTAATACAGTGTGTGGACATTCCTTTGTGAGGGTTCGGGGACTACACTGTACTTAAGTAACAGCCTGCATCACCTCCTGAGAAGCTAGGCCTTGATTGCTCGACCCTAGCTACTGCATAGAGAATCTTGGCTGGGGTCCTCTGTGCCTCTCCTCTACCATATAGAGAGCAGAAGTACAGACACCCCCTAACAGTATCTTCATAGGTTGACATTATGTTTTGGATTGTATAAAAGGTGCAACTATTCTGATATACAGTTCCACTCACTGAACACAACAAACAGGGCTGGTATTCGCTGGGTTGTACTGAGGGACTGATAGCTATCAGTTGCTTTGTCCTTTGAAACTGTTCAGTTGTAGAATAAAGATTTGTGTATCTTTTGAACCCGTGTTTGGTGTATTTCCTTTTGGGGTACTCAGCCTCGATATCTTCTTTTTGCTTTCACATCATGACTGACCTATACAGGACACCTGAAGTAATCATCACTGTTTGACATAGTTATGGTCTACCCATGCTTGTTTAATCTGACAGTTTTTGTGATATGATAATTAAGAGGATTAGGGGGACTGTACGTCTCATGTTTATTACTACCCTTTTCTAGACTGCTGGAAAGTCATTGTTATACTCCAAGTAATGTCTACGTACGTCTTCACCATGCTATGAAAGGCTATGATGTTGCTTTATTCAACATGCAATGATATCCATACAGATGAACTTGGAATATATACGGAAAGATGGAATTACTGCTTTGAGAATCCAACCCACTAGACTTGGTATCATGCAAAGGGCAGGCATCATTGCAACTAAAGAGAAAGGAACAAACAAACAAAACACATATCACACCATGTTAGAGTGGTCTCAGGAAGGCATGTAATGATGGGCTAGTGTCATTCATGGTATGTGCAGTCAAGGTGAAGCTCGGTATATGTCAGGCCAGACCCTTTGCAAGATCAATGTTGGCATAATCATCATATCAAGCGTGTACCTTCGGAAGGCAGGTAGGGAGGATGCACAGCCACTCCTGTGTTAGGCCTTTCACTCCTGGAGCCAAGTCTAGTGAGTATGTGTCCCATATCATTTCTGGATTATATTTCATCACAATCAAGAGGAAAGAATGGGATCTGACATAAGACAGAGGCTTTCAGTCGCTTGTTGGGATGCTTGGCTGGGCTGAAGGGACGTTGGCATTGGGCCATTTTCATTGAGAAGCTGGTTGGGCTAATGCAGTGTCAGTCAGATCCCAGTGAGGGGCTTTGCTAACATTTGCTAAACATGATAGAAGGTGTTAGGTCTGAATGTTGTGGTCCCTGAATCTTTATAGGTAGACAAGTGAGAATCAGTCAGTTGCGACAGTGGCTCATGAAGCCAAAGTGCCTTTCTTGTCCATTGCCAGTGTATTAAAAATGTCATTGGATTTGAATTCATAAGCCTTCTTGGCAATGTCAGGCCTGAAACCACAGGCTTTCCCAAGGTCAAATGACCAACCTCTGGAGCAGCCAGCTCTCTCCATGTGGGTTTATTCCATGAACAAATATTCAGACTGTACACAAATCCGTCCATCAGTTTGGTCTGTAGGATTGTCAATGGCATTTTCAGACCCACCATATACCTTTGCCCCTGGAAGAAAATGCATGCAGCTTTCCAAAATAATTCAAAGTTGCATGGAAATGTGTTTGGTTCTTCATTCGGATTTGTCAAATGGCTCCAATGTTATGATCCACCTAAAAAGATCTCTTCCTCTATTGAGTACACCCTTACAATAAATACATAGTTGTTTTCAGTGACTCTATAATTACATAGCCTGCGGTAGCGAGTGTGTACTTATGGTTAAGTTGCTCAAAACATAGCAAGAGCACTTTTTGGGCGGCTTATAAACGTGCCGCCCTGGACGAATCTTCACCAAACTTTGCAAAAGAAGTATATATACCCCTTTGATTGATTTTGTGAATTATGTTGAGGCTTTGTTCAAGGGGGCAAAGTTATAGGGGGCTCCCAGAATGTGTGTTTTCTCATAGACACAACTTAAAAAAGAAATATTACTCACACCTGCAACCCAAACCGCTGGACAGATTTTTACCAAATGTGTGGCAGGAGTGGCGGCTTTGTCCCAAAAGCATGCTTTTGTAAATGTGGTGTCAATCCATACAGTATTTTATTTTTTAAACAGCCAAAAACTAGTTAAATCAAATGGTGGTATATGGGTTCAGTCCGTGGACTCACTTCATTATTTGGTCCATGGACACTCCCCTGGACCAATCGTGCCGGCTGATTGAATGGTGAAAAACGTGAGATGCGTCAGATATTTTGAAATGGCCACCCTATTGGATTCATGAACACTGCCTGCTGACATCGCAGTAAAAACATATTATAAAACACAAGATCGCACTTGTCAAACTAATCAAACTCTTTCTGGGTAGGTGAAAGGTGATGAGCATGGCATGGAATATGGCCATAAAAAGGCAAACACTGATGGTTTTCCACCTTCGAAGTCCACAAACATTTCAGGGTCAGCTGTGTGATTTTCGCGAACATCTCAGATGTTCTGGTGCATCCATACACATTTTTGCATTACAGGGTTGGTGAAAAGCATTTTTGGATGGCTTATAACTTTGGCACCACTGAATGAAACTGCAGGATATTTTGTAATATCATTCTAGATTTGACCTTGGATGGTTCTACAAATTGAGGTGCTGTTTTGCCAAGAGGGAACACAATTAGAGAGGGTCCCAAAATATTAGAAAGGCTCATAGATTTGGTGCCGTTTCACAAATCTGCACAAATGTTTGCAAACAAGATTTAAGACTCTGATTTGAATGTTTTTGCAAAGTCTGGTGGGATATTGTGAAGAGGGGAAAACATTAGAGCGTTTTGAACATTTTTAGATGGCTTATAACTTTGTTGACTTTTGATGAATGTGTACATAAGATTTTTAGAAAGATTATAGACCCAACCTTGAATGTTTTTGCAAAGTCTGAATGGATTTCTCCAAGTGGTAACTAAGTTATATGTCTATTTTATGTACATACATTTTGACACTTTTCAAAAAATAAAACATGGATGGATTAGAATCAAAGGAGCATTAGCAAGGACCTGAAAGCATGGTTTTGCAAATGCATCCTTTTTTTTTTTTTTTTTAAGTTTCATAATGTCGGTACAAAATATAGTGATATACTTTTGGTGACTGAGCCTGTGGCCATGGGCTGACACCAGATTGTACAAGTCACAGACTGTGGCCATGGGAAGTGGCCAGATAGTCAGGGCCATGGCCAAAGGCCATGTCTCAGAGAATCTGGGTACTGGCCTTGACCACGAGAGATTGGCAATGGGGTTAAAGTGGGCATTGCCACCAAGGAATGGCTATGTGGTCAATTCTTTTTAAAATCGAGATAGATTTGAATGGGAACATATTTTTTGCCTGTGGCTACAGCTCAAAGTGCTGCACAGGATTGCAACAGCAGATGGCCGTGACTACTACTACATATACTCCGAGACAATGTTAATTAGCAAGAAATTACCGAGGACGCTGAACCAGGTGCCCACCTGGTCACCACGCCTTCAAATCATTAACCTCCTTAATATTCAACCATACCAGGACAAGATATTGGGATTGCATGCCAGACTAATTTCCACAACCTTGCAGCAATGAATGGCCCACAATCCACATGCATTGAGAAATACAGTAGAGTGTTGAAACACATGTCAACTGACTTCTAACAATAAATATAGCACCAACAATGTTTTTCAAGAGTGCTTCATTGCAACAATAGATACTTATTGAATACAGTGAACAGGGCTCATTCTCCTATTCAAAATCTAACACTTGAAGAAGGACGGGCACCTTCACAAAAAAAAAAAAACATCACTAGCAGCAGGGTAATCAGTTTAAAGTACTAGATCAAGCACAGTGATCTACCCATTCTACCGCCCTGCAAATACAAAGCCCTAGGTTTGAATGGGAAAACATATTCTCCTTGCAGCTGCAGCCTGAAGTGCTGTACTGAATTACAATAAACCTGCACGAGCAGCATCAGTAAGGACCTGAAAGCATGCTTTTACAAATCTGTTTTGTGTTTTATTTTTCCAAAGTGTCCAAATGTAAGCAAAGAAAGTTGTGATATAAGTTTGGTGCATAATCAATGGGGCTAGACCTCGGTAAGGACGAATGCCTACTCTGATTTACTTATTGATGCATGCAGCATGGCCGAAGCTCTAGGTTTAAATGGGAAATAAAATCTGCTTGCGGCTGTAGCCCGGAGTGCTGGACCAGATTGAAGTAAACTTGCGTGAGGAGCATCAGCAACAACCCAAAATGATGCTTTTGGAAATCTGTCCTGTGTCTTATTTTTTTGAAAGTGTCAAAAGGTAACTACAAAAAATATTGATAAGACTTTTCGCCCATGGGCAGTGGCTGAAAAAAAGTGATATAAGTTTGGTGCATGGACAAGGGGCCTAGCCCTCGGCAAGGATAAATTCCTACTCTGATTTACTTATTGGGGTTTGCGGTATGGCCAAAGCTCTAGGTTTCAAATGGGAAAAAGAATTATGCTTGCGGCTGGTGCCCGGAATGCTAGACGAGATTGAAGCAAACTTGTGTGATGAGCAAATAGCAAGGACTTGAAAGGATGCCTTTGCAAATCTGGCCTGTTTTACTTTTTTGAAAGTGTTGAAACACAAGAAAAAAAAATAGTGATATAACTTTTCTGCTGTGGGCAGTGGCCCTGGCCATCGGCAAGGACAAATGTTTACTCTAATTTGCCTAATGCGGTATACGGCATGGCCGAAGCTCATGCCTATGGATTGTGGAGACTGGCCATGCAAGCCATGAGCACTGGCCATTGGTTACATTGTGATGGTGTAGTAGACACTGAACTAGGATTCTGGGTAGGTGCAGTAGATAACGGGGGTGGTTTGTCGGGGCTGGGGTCATGGTTGAGCCATATGCCTTAGGCAATTGTACAATGACTTACATCCCCAGCATGTGCTGCTGATAACGATACATACAAATATGTGTTGCAAAAAATATGTTTGTTAAAAAGAGGTTGATAGTTGCTTAATATATGTTAAAAGAGGAATTATTCATAACTTATATATAGTGATGTAACACTATGAAACATTTTCACATATAAAAACCTATTCAATTGACAGAAACATTTTTGTTAAAGGAACATTACGGTTAGGATGTACCCCACCCTTGGGACTCCTGTGCCCCAGCAGTTAGCTAGTGGCCTCCAACCTTGGCATCCCTTGGCACTTTCCTCATGGGCTCTCACTAGTACTTGTCCATCCGTACTGCCCATTTTATTTATGGAGTTCTCTCACTGGACAATGCATATGTGCATTTATGGGGGCACTATGTATAATTGCTTAGTATATGTATAGGAAATGCAGATGCAAAAGATTTTTAGAACATTATTTAGTGGCATTTGGTGGGTGGTAGTTTAATATGTTGATAAGCTATATGTAGAGCTTTTTTAAGTGATTGGTGGATATATGTGTGAATGGTTTAAAGCAGGCAATAAGGGTTGTTACAAAGATAACAGTAAAACAGTAAAACAAGTAGAAGGTCTGTCTTGTGTGATGGTGTTTATGTGCAATCTGGGTTTTCTAATAAGGCATGGACTAGACAGGGGAATGTGGAGACTATGGATAGTCATAAAGGGCAATGGACTATTGTGTTTATTGTAAACCAGAGAGAAGAATTTTGGACAGGAAATCGTTTCTGTGCACTTTTTTTAATTCTATAGTATTTCCTTTAGCACAGTAGAACCCATTTGGATAATCTCATTGAATCTAAATACTTCACTGAAAAATGTAAAGTAGACGGAGTCTATTTGCTTATTTTTTAGTTCTATTTTTTAACTGTGAAAGGTGATTTTATTTCTTTTAATTTATTTTTTTGCAGGAGAGGCTAGAAAGTAAGGTGGGAGGAAAATGAGGGAAGGGGCACCAACCACAAATGTGAAGAGGCAGGTGGACAGGGAAAGATGTTGCGCATGTGTTACATCTAAGGTAGGGGGCAGTGTTTCTCATGCTCCTTGATTACGCTTCAAAAGCACTTTTAAATTACTCCCCTCTGCAGAGTTGTGTGTTGCGGCATATGCAGAGTACTGTTGTTTTTGAAAGATATGGATCAACAGCCTCTTTTATCGCTTGCAAGGTAGCTGGTGGGATTTTGAGTGCCACAGATGTAGGCTGTGTGGTTTCAATATTGATTGAGGAAGAAGAGGTAGAGGAAGACAGCCTACTATTTCCTAAGAAAGGAACAGTCTTCCTGAGAACATTGCGCTGGTTGGATTTAGTGTGGCGGCGCATGGAGGTGGTCCCATAAGAGTATTGCCCAGGTCCTCTGCGACTGAGTACAACGTTGAATTCAGTACATTTCACTTTAGTACTTTAGTAGCTTAAGCCTTTGGTACATTCCCAACAGTGGTATAGAACTACCACACCTTTTAACAATGTTTTTTCACAGAATTGCATAGGTTTTAATTAGTGCAACTTAACCATAACGTCCCTTTAACAAAGTATTTTCACTGAATATATATACATATATAGAAACATGCATGTGTGTGTGTGATTGTGTGTGCCAGAGAAAGAGAGGGAGAAGGAGAGAGAAAGCGAGAGAGAGGAAGAGAGATGAAGAGAGGGGGAGAGAGAGAAGGAGTGAGAGAGAGAGAGAGACAGAGGGAGAGAGAGAGACAGAGGGGGAGAGAGAGAGAGAGAGAGAGAGAGAGAGAGAGAGAGAGAGAGAGAGAGAGAGAGAGAGAGAGAGAGAGAGAGAGAGAGAGAGAGAGAGAGAGAGAGAGAGATAACCATCTGCAAAGTGTAAGTAGTCAGGGCTTTTTTGATTTTTAGGAATACAATAATGGTGGTAATGGTGTTTCTAAAAGTGTGCTCTGCAACTCAGAGCCCAATTTCAGAATCCTCTATGCCAACAAGCAGTCTACTAACATCCACCAGAAGGTGATTTACATTAGCAACAAAGCAAGTAATAAGGTCACATGCATAACTGAACACAGCTGCTGAACCAACATTCAAAAATTCCAAAAGGCTTTTTAACTGTAAGGATCTTTGGTAAAGAAATATCATAATTGTGTGCACCCAAAGCCTGGTGACAGTTGAACAACATTTTGTAAGCCATCACTACTTTGGAAATGGTAGTTACTTGGTTTGCACAATTATTCAGCCATAGGCAATTGATGTCATTTTAATTTCAGCTTGGTGATCTCTGACTCATTCATGACAGGTCATGGTGCATATTAAGCTGTGCCCAAAAAGCCTTCAGTCCCACCCAGGAAGCATTCCCTTTGATCAATCTTAGGATGCATGTCACATCCTTCCAGGAACGTAAACACTCTATAGGTTTTTTCAGCAGGGAACTGGTGCTTCAAAGGCACTCCTGTCATTATGATGGCATCTTCTCGCCACAGTGCTCATTACCACAGCCTTATTATTGGAGTCCTTTTGATGAAGAAGGGTTAACCTAGAGTCTGATTTGGGTGAAGACTGCTACAAGGTCCTTTGCCATAGATGCATATGCAAAAAGCTCCAAGGAAGAGGTAAGCTCTTCTCCATAGCCATCCTAAGGGAATATGGGTGGTGACTGCTTTGGACCAAGGCATGTCTGCTGCTTGAACACTGGATCTAGGATTCTGCTCATTGAAGGTGATGGATCGCTGCAGGTGCTCCCTGGCAATGTTACTGGTGGTAGATCAGAAAAAGAAAAAGTACTGACCCGGGAGACCCTGAACTGCATCTCCCAGAAGCACAAGATCAGCCAATAGCTTATTTTCAAACTTGAAATGCTTTTCGAGCCAGCTTGTCTGTGCTTGACTCACTTTGAGGGGTGACCCTACAGTGCTGCTTTGAAGCACTTCAAAATGCTTGCCTCCTTTTTTAGTGATCTAGATGCCGACTTGACCCATTGAAGCCAATCGTCTGATCTCGACTGGCCAAAAAGGTCAATTTGGTGGAAGCAACTCAGCTTGTCTCGACTGCCCACTCAAATGCAAGCATTTGACTAAACTCTTCTCAAACACCAACACAACTTAGCAAAATCATTGTATTGACATGAAACCCAACAGCCAACTCGACCTGCTGGATGCCATCGACTCAACGAGTCTCAAACACATACTTGATCCATGCGTGCCCTTCTCTCAAATCATCTTAACGCTGACTCACCATTGCAGAAAATATGACATTCTCGACACCAGCTTAACTGCAGTAAAGCATCCAGAAGCTTTGCACAATGCTGTTGAACCCTAAAAATAAGTAAATAAAAAGGTATTTAAAGTGGGCCCTTGGTTCACCTTAATTAGCACTAGTTACTTTTAAGACCCTGTGTTCTGTCTTTTAAAGACATCTGCATTAAGCTTTACTAATGTTCCAAAAAAAGCTGCATGGCCACTCCTGCCTACCCACGAGAGTGCACCTTTACCATACAATCAACTTTCTCTGTGTTTTCCCCTACAAGGGTGGATGCTTAGTGTTTCTATTAGTTGTGTTCATTTGCTTTGCTTAATTAAAGATCCCATTGTTATAAAACCTTGGTTTGACGTTTGTGCATTTTGGTAACCTGGTACTATTGCTGGTTGGTTTGTTTATGCACCAGTTCACAACCCTGCTGAAAAGAGTAGCCTGCCCTCGCCCTGCACGACCATAGAAGGTGAAGGAGGTATACCTGTTGGGCAGTACCTGTAACTCTTTAATGATTGGGATCACTGATTGTCTAATAGTAGTGTGGAGCTGAGTAGTATCTTTATTCACTTCTCATCCCTGTGCTCCTGCATAGCAGTTGTCATTGTGTCACAATATATCTTCATCAATCAATGTCACATCAACATTTTTGAAAATGCGGTAGAAAGAGCGCTGAGTGCTTAAATACTACAAAATGCTCTCTTGTTTGCGTGTTACTTCTAATGTAAACACCTATTTTCAGAATGCCACTGCATTTTTACAGGGCAGTTTAACATTCACGAGTGAAGTAAGGTTCATAGAAGGTACATGCTTTTCGAGTTGTTCTCCAAGAAAAAATGTGCTTTTCTTTCAGCCACCAATAAAAACTAAAAATGTGTGGCACAAAGGAACCCGAACTGAAAGCTTCTAATATACTGTAAAATGCAATCTCCAAATACTTCAATTGCGTAAAGAGAGCTACGTATTCTGGTAATTGTTTGCCTCTTTTTGAATGGAGAAATAAGATCCCAATTAACAAAGCAGTTAGATTGGTATTATTAGCTTTTTACATTGTTCCAAATGCCAAACGTGGCAGTTAAAGGCACTGTGCGTAATCATCACTTGCGAGGAGCACAGCTCGCTCTTCGCCAGAAACGTAACCGTGATGTAGCACTTTGCACAGTGCGCCTGGCCTGTCCTTTGTGTCACAAAGCAAGGGTCACGTGTGAACAAAAATTGCAATGCGGTCTCCCATATGAACAAGGTTGGAGCAATTTTTAGAGATGAACCTGCTGCGCACGTCAAGGGGAAGCAATGAAGACTTATTGGGGTATTAGGATGCACAGTGAACATCAGCAGGTGATTGTGGGAGCAAGGACCCCTTGCCCTAGGGACCCTAGGTAACAATTGACACAATAAAAACACAATCACACTGTGCTGAAACAACACAAGACGTGTGTCTTGATTGAGGTTTTATTCTTCGAACAAAGTCGACACGTGTTTCGAGCTCAAAGCCTTCCTCTAGGCTATAATACATTAATTGCTAATATATGCAGCATGATAGTCCATTGTAAAATCATGAACGACCACAACAAATAATAAGACACAAAAATCATCTGTACAACCCCATTGCAAAAACAAGGGAGCAATTGGTTGTAAAATTACACATCACCATCGCATATAGCATCTTTTCCATAACAACTGTATATATATATATTTGTAAAAGTCCAATGCACAATCACGATAATACAATATAAAGAAGAAGCAGGTTGATATCTAAGACAAAAACATTAAAAGAAAAGAGAAAAATGATACAAACACGAGAACAAGGAATTAGATTCCTAACTCTCATCGTCAATGACACGTGAGCAACATGCACTGAATGCCGACGCCAAGATATGCACCAGTGTAACACCATAGTCTATATCACAATCAACTGTAATTGCACCCTAATAGCCCCAGTAGTGTAAATGTGATACTTATAGGTGATACTTATAGGTCGCAGAATTCCAGGTGCTTGGCAGTAAAGGCCCACGTCCTTACAATGACACAATTTAATAATACGACTCAATTCGATATAACTGTACTCACAGGCACCCATTTCCACGCATCAACTACCTGATCTAGAACAATGTTATGACACCCCTAATGGGAACGAAGCTGACTAAAATAAACCAAAAACCGTATCACTTAATGTGAGAAATGAAGCCATTGGCCAGAAATCAATTACGCTGTATGTTGCCACCCGTGATAAATCAGCTAGACATACATGAATACGCTATTCAAATCACACGGCAGTGCAGTCTAATAATTCCAAATAAATCTATACTGCTCACTCCCAACAACGAGTAACATGTGTGATGTGACCTTACATCTGTAGAGCTAAGTGTGACGGACAAGGTGCATCCACTCAATGCATGCATAGTAAGAACCATACATCCGGCAGACGCCATCCAAATCTGGAAGTGCCTGCTCATACTACCATTTCCACCATCTTGGAGTTAGTAAATACTCTTATAATATAGTCAGTTGCATTAAAGCATCCCCAGGGTATATAGTACACGCTTAAAGAATGGTTTGGTCAAAAATTGTATTGTCCCAATCCTTCAGGCATGTATTTTTAAGCATACTGTAATCGATCTTAACATTATTTCCTGTGCATCTTACCTTCGTTTTTCTCACTTTTACACATGTGAAAAAAATGGGTTGGGCACGGCCATCTTGTGCTAATCTTATCCGTTGATTCAACGCCCTTACTTCAAGTGCCCTCGCGGCAAGAATACAGATTGCCTGCACCTCAAACTGACATCATTAGTCCAAACGATATGCTCCACCTATTATCATGAAGTTCGTTGCCAGCATAGCCAAACGTGCCCCGTCATCACCCATGCCTTAACGTTACTTAACACAGAACCCGGAAGATAAACACACACATCCTGTTACAGCATTTGACTTTTCTTTCTTGTCCCAAATAGGAGAGCAAAACATTATTTTTTTAAGAAAACATCAATGTAACAAGTGCTTTTTTTTTCAACTAATGCACACAAGAGAATAATCGGTCCACAAAATGAACAATATGTTTTTGCCATAGAAGTTATAACTAGAAAAAAATGCATGTTTCGGATGCTGTTTATAACGTCCTCATAATACGCCGATTGCGATCAGCGTTCGAACAATCCCTGTATTACAATTCTTGTGTGTCCTTATGTTACTCCAGCAAAACTTTCTAATAACGCAATGTCTTTTAAAAGATAAGAGAAACCCTACAAATCAGCATGTATCATGGGACATTCCTTTCTGGGTAGGACAGGAAAGTGTACTGAAAAGTCAAGAAGCAAACTACCATTTAAAAATACAATCACATCTTGTTGAGAGCAGTCTATTATGACCCAGATCGTTTCCACAAAAGAAATGAAACACACCTATGAGTAAATGGGATGAATTATAAGTGACTAGCCCACTGCAATATTTTACTTGCTGTCCCATCTCCCATTCTGTTGTCCGTGTCTTTGTATGCGCACCCTGATGCCTGCGGGCTTTGGCCAATATAAACAAATAAAATAAAATAAATACATAAAACATTCCATACTGGGATTTTAAACATACTAGCAACAAGGGGGTGCGACTAGAGCTTTAGGAGAGCAAAGTTCTTTTGGGTGAACCCGAGTGGGCCTGGACCCATTCAGGTGTGGCGGCATGGGCCAGGAAGGAAGAAGCTAGCAAGCGCAAGTGCGATCACCAGACAAGAGGTAGGATCCCAACACATGGTCCTGAGAGCCCACAATGGAGGAAGTCAGTGAGCTAAGGAGGTTCAGTTCCTGTTTCACAGTCCAAGTGCCCAAAAAGTACAGAACTATGATAACACTGCACACCTGTTGATTTGTGACATAAATACAGCAATATTGTTTGGTTTATTGAAAGCCACAGACATTTATTGCCAACACAAAAACAAAGAGTGTTCATAATTTTGTATGATGTGTAATGTATATTTTCAATGCGACACTGAGGTTAGCTATTCAACAGCTTGTGGCATCTTGAGCGTCCACATCGACCCAGCTGCCTTGGTGTTAGGTGTGAACTGCCATCAATACTGGGGAGGGGGGATGGATGACTTGAACAGGGGAGTCTGGAGACTTTGGGGTTGGCTAAGACATGTGAACAATGGTCACTGTGCAGAAGATCCTTTTGAAGTGTACATGGTGTTTGGCAATGTGAGTGTTCCACCCACCCAGCCCCCTTGGGAGCTCACGATCATAGGTGTTTACTGCCATTGCTACTGGTGGGGGATTGATGGGCATGAGGCAAGCAAAGTGTGTGAAAATACCCTGTAGTGTCTGCTGTGTTTGGGTATTTGGCGTGAATGGCTCGAACGAAACAGGCAGGTATTACTCGTTGGACGCGGAATCCAAGCCTCCCATTAAGCCACCATGTAAATTAATGGTAGGCTACTATCCTATACCACCTATAAAAGAGAAACATAAATATTCTAACTGAATGAACCAGATAAGTGTACCACCTTAGTCGAAAATGTATCCTCAATTCTATGGCATAGTTGCCCTTATAAAATTAACTTATAAAAGTAACTTTCTGGAAAAATGTACTTGGGCTTTGAAGTATCGACAGATTACAAAGGGAACACCCATTCAGGCCAGAAATGTTTGGGCCATAGAGAAATATTGTTTTTTAGTTGAAAGTGAAAGACACAAAAGTGATGAACTTGCAATAAGAGAGAGACATGTATTCAATTTACATACTAAATTCATTTGTCAGTGATTGATCAAAGTCACGGACAATCTAGCAGATCAACATGAAGTGTTAGTCGTCTCAGTGGTCAAAATTACATCTCATCTAGAGTATGCTTACGCGTTACTTGGAATGTGAGGGCGAACTATTGTATGAAATTTGTGCATAAGCACCATCATAATCCTCAACAAGGATCTTTAGAGGCAGGCTGACCTGATGTCATGCAGCTCGCTAACGCATTGCAGTGGTGTGTCTCCTTCAGCTATGTAGGCCGAGAATCCAGAGTTTTTCTGACATCAGCAATTCTATACCTCAGTTGGCATGACCTTGCAACAAATGCAGGTACACTAGGTGGAAGATCTTTCCTGCTTCTAGGCTCAAGCTCATGCTGCAGTGATTCAATATCCCAACTAGCATCCGACTCCCCATCATTTCCGCTTGTTTCTCTTTTTATTTCTATTAGTTCCTCTTCAGAATACTCATGTTCGTACTGGTAGTGCTGTATTGTTGCCATTATGTGACAATCATTTAAATAAAACGAAAGTACCACGTTAAATCAGTTCTGCTAATGTAAGTACCTGTTTGCGGGGCTTCATACTAGGAACATAGCTGAACAGAGCAGAAACGAGTCACAGGAGATCGAAACTAAATACAGTGAAACGATTTAAAAAGCAACGTTGTCTACTCAGAAAGGGACTGTTTACACTTGTTGAGGAAAAAAATCATCCTGGCATTTCCATGGAGACACATCAACTGCTTGTGCACAGAGAACGTTGACACGGGACGAGCATTGGTGTGGTGAAAATGGGCATAAGTGTCTAGGGATGTCAGTTTGAGTGGCAGGCGATCTGTATTCTTTTTTTTTGTAATACACTATTAATTTTGTAAAATCCAATATAAACATCACATTTACATTAACAGACTTGCATGGAGCTCATCAGTGACTACTACTAACTGGAACATAAACTTAGGCATGCATATAGGGTCCAAGGAAACAGTCAACATTTTCATAATACGTTTCCAGCATTTGCAGCGCAGCATTCTAGCATGTTCTTCTTTGCTTGGCTGTGACAGGCTAATGAGCATCTTCCCATGTTTGCCAGATCTGTTGTGCTTTCCCCGGGCAGCCCCTTTCAGTGTACACCCGCTGCACCATTGCAATACACATATTCACATCTGCGATCCACTGCTCATACTGCGGGGTCACATTAGATCCCCAAAGTCTTGCAATATTCGTCTTGATCAGTGCTGTGGCAGTTGATAGGAACAATTTGTCATAACGTGACAGTACCCCCTCCTCCTCTACCCCCAACAACAATAGCTTTGGTTCTCTGGGAACAATCCTGCCCAGAACTCATGAAAGTACATCACAGCAGCTTTGCCAGTAATGTTGAATGCCTGTGCACTCCCACAATATATGGAAGAAGGTGCCCTCTTCATGTTTGCAAAGCAGACAGTGTGGATCAGTAGTTTTCCGCCCAACAGTAGAGTGCTACTCTTGGGTAATATATTCTCTGTAGTATTTTAAACTGAACAAGTCGGAGCCTGGCTAATTTGGCTGTTTCACGAGGATACATCAGGATTGTGACCCAGGCCTCAGGTGGGATGACGTCCACATCTCTTTCCCATTTAGCTTTTAGATTTGATAGTTTGGTTGTGGCAAAGTAGGTTATGGCACTGTACATCACAGAGGTAAGTTTCTTATCAAGCCGCTCCAGGACTATATTTCTTCGATTGGCGTACACTCAGGCAAGTTATCCAGTGCTGGAGGTGGGTCTGTAGTGCGTGTTGCAGCAGTGTGAACTGTTATCTTTCAGTGGTTGGGAGCTGGAAGAGTGACGTTAGGGTTTCAAATGACACTAACTTGCCATCTGTGATTACATCACCGACTTTCGTGATCCCCTGCATTCCCCAGTTGGGCCATCTAGGGAGTTTACTCACTTCAGGGATAATGGTTGTATTGGGGTTATTTTCTTATCCCATCCCATATACTTGAGCATCCCCATCCAGATTAGTGCCTTGTGCGCTAGCATACTCCGGGGCGGCTTGTGATGAATTTCACCATATAAACACTTCAGTGGGGATTTCCCTCGTCTCCCCATGCCTTCTGTCCTAATGTGCGCCAATGATAGGTCGCCATGTATCATATCATTCACTACAGCTATCTTACTGGCCCAGTAATAGGTTTGCAAGCGGGGAAGTCCAATTCCTCCCTCCCATATAGATCTCTGTAGCGTGCTAAGTGCTATCCGTGGATGTCCCCCACCCCATTAAAGGATGCTGGGGGGAATTGTAGGGGGTGGTCTGGTCCCTTTATGACTCTGAAGGGCCCCAGTCGCAGTGGAAGAGGAAGAGTTAGCACGGGAGGGAAGCGTGAAGGAAGAGGACTAAAGAAAAGTCTTGAGATGCGTTTCTGGAACTTGAGATCTGCTCAAGTCTGAGAGGGGATGGGAAGCTGTTCCAGAGAGAGCAATCAGCCAAGTAACGGGATCCAACACCCACTCTTTGCTTGGAGAAACATTTCACCCAGACAGCCTTATGGATGATGCAAAGGATCTTGAATCTGATCCTTGCGGTCACTGGGACCCAGTGTAAATAATTTAAGACTGGAGAGATGTGGTCCTTGGGCTTGAGGCCAAGAATATATCTTGCTTGTCCATTCTGGATTTGTTGAAGGGGGCAAAAGGAGGAAAGAGCAGATTGAGGAAGTGGATGCTGCAGTAGTCCAGCCTAGGGAGAACCAGGGATCTGGAGATGTTGAGCTTCAGGGGGAAGGTGAGGAAAGGTAGAATGCCTCTGAGGAGGTGCAGCTGAAAGGTGCAATTCTTGGCACGGTCTGTGATGTGGAGCTTAAGGGGGAGTGGAGTCAAAGATTCCCAAGGTTGTTTGCCTGCCAACTGGGTGAGGGGAGGCGACCCAAGGAGTCTTGCCAGAGAGTGAGCGGGGGGGGGGGGGGCAAAGATCAGACATCCCAATGAAAAGGATCTCCATCCTACTAGTATTAAGGCAGAGACCATTGACAGACATGCCAGAATAGCAGTCAGCCAGTCAGGTATGAGAGAGGAGACAGGGGAGGTAGAGGAAGGCAGCTTTAAAGAGAGCTGTGTGTCATCTGCATACCATTGAAAATGAGGGGAGAATGTGGAGATCAGGTGGGCCAGATGGGCCATGTAGATGTTGAAGAGCCATGACAACAGCATAGAGCCCTGAAGGATGCCACAGGTAGAGATTGAGGGGGAGGAGAGAAAAGGACACATTTGCACTTGGAATGATCTGTTTGAAAAGAAGGAGGTAGGCCATGCCAGTGCCCTGTCCAGTGATGCCTAGGGTATCATGGAGAAGGTTTATGAGGATGGAGTGTTTGACTGTGTGAAAGGCAGAAGAAAGAGGGAGGAGGATCAGAGCAGAGGGAGTGTTTGAATCCAGATTCTAGAGTACCTCTTCACAGGTGTTCAGGAGAGCAGTTTCCATGCCTCTGGATTCCCTGAAACCAGAATGGTTGTCATGGAGTCAGCAGTTTTGTTGGGAAAAGCCAACTTGATGAATGTTACCACATGAGGGAGGTTTGGGGTGATGGTCCTGTAGCAGAATGGAGTGGGGTGTATGCTGCTTTTTTTTAAGTGCCACTGCATTATTTACTCGCATAAGGGGCAAGGATGATTTGAGCTATGTTCTTACATGTGAAGAGGGGGTAACGTTTGCATTCATCATGTAACTATTTTCTTACTGTGACATGGTGAGTTAAACCATTTGTGCAGACACACAAGGAAGTTGTCATTTTTTACTGGCATTGAGGGCAACGTCAACATGAAGAGTATTCTTACATGGTGATGCTGGGGTTAGGCAAGCATTTGTGTAGCAGCAATAACATGTTTTCTTCCTCTGGCAGGAGATGTATACTGGCATTAGGAGCAAAGCCAACACAAGAATGTTTGTAAATGGGGATACTGAAATATACTTGCAGCACCAGCATGAACCTGTTTTCTTATGGTATCTCTGCAGTGCATGATGTTACAGTCCTTTCACACACTAGGTTTGCTCATTTGAGTGTCAGAATATAGCAGCCAGTCACAGCCCCCTCATTTCTATACTGAAAGATTTAAGGCTTGTTTAAACAGATACTTACATCTGTCACCTAGTGCACTATGGGATATTGCCCATTTAGGAGCATGAGCATAATATGCATTGTGCATGCATGGCGTTCCAGGCCAGCCAGGACTGTGACATTGCCCATGCTTTGTTGCCAAGGTTGGAGGGCCGTCAGGGTGGCTCATGGGGATCACACACACTTTTTGTTACTACAACCTTCCAGGAATTAGAGTGGTAGAATCTGAAGCCTGTAGAGAGCTGTATTCACTATTTTCTTCCCTCCACTATCCATCCATAAAAAATACTGAGGATTTTGATAATCTCTTTCAGACTCCAAGGCCAATTCATGTTTGGGGTCTGTGTGCAGAATCCTAGTTATTGTTTGTGGGAATTGCGATAGTGATTGCAGTTTTTGATTTGCTTTCCAGTTAGTATAGATGAGCAATTCAATTGTGCAAAGTTAAATTTGCTGTATGATATTTTGTGAAGCTTGATGGAGCCTAATTTAGGTTAGTTACAAGGGGTGGATTTCATGATTGCTCTGAAGCAGTTATTAGTATACTTTTACTTCTGGTGTACAATAATAATATACAAGTGGTGAAACTTGTCCACATTTCCAGCCATACTTTTACACTGTGCCATTTATCTGGCACAAGCTAGGGGCCCGCCACTCACTTCGATTCTGACCTAGCCTTCACTGCACAAATCAACTAGCTGACCAAGTTCACAACGCTTTATGCTGAGCATTGCCATGCCACTTCTGATTATCTTCATCTTAAAACTAAGTAATCTCTACTCCACTTTAAAAGAGCTCCTATACAAAAGGAAATCCATCTCTCAGCCTTGCCCCTTAATTGATGGAATAAAGTGCAACACTATCTCAGACAACAACAGAACCACCTACATTTCAGGAAGGTTCTGATGTCCTTGTTCACACACATTTAGAACCGGTTGCCTGTCAATGGAAAGACAGGCACATTTAGTTTGTATTTGCAGTATTTTTATATAGTGCTGCGCACCCTCAGGTATCTGAGAGCTGTTTATTATTACCTACGGTTTGTGGTGCTCATTTATCGACCTCGGAAGGATGAAAGGCTGAGTTTAGCCCTACCGGGATTCAAACCTGCATCGGCAGGCTCTGCACGGAGGTCAAAGTGAGAGCTCTACTCGCTGTCCTGTCTGACATGCATTATTAGTTATTTCCCAAAGGGAACCGGATACCAGCCATGAACACTTTGTACACAGTTTACTTTAAACGTGTTGTTAAATATTGAGGGGGGGCGATTTTCTAAAGCATTTTACAATGGTGCAATCAGATTGAAAAATCCTTTGTAAATCACGCCCAATGTCTTATTTATAAATGAAACCGTGTTTGGTATTTATTTATTTTTATTTTTTTTATTTTTGTATTCGGTTTCCTACTAACCTTGTAATGGCAAAATCCCATAGGAAAACGTTTTGTGAATCAGGACCAAAATGGTTTGTACATTTAAGAAAAACACAGCAAACTAACAAATCGTCACAGTAAAATAAGAAACCTTAACTATATGAAATAACGTAGTATCACAGTCCTTAAAAACATTCTCAAATCGATCTAAACATTAAAAAGCAATGTTCACAAATACTCGAATCAATATAGGTGTTAAAAACACTTTTCTCTAATTCTTACACAGATGAGGTAAAAACAAGTGATTCTCCCGAGAATATCATACTCCAAAATGGATCAGTTTGTATACAAAATAATTCACTGACAAAAAAGAAATACACCTTGACTCTCTGCAATAGAGAAGAGGGCAAGTGCTTGTAGTCTCAACTTCCAAATGCACATCCCACAAATTCTTTTATCATAGGGAATCTTTTTCCACTCCCCACGTACCACATTAATATGTAGAAGATTGAATCTTAATCTAGTAATACAGTTTCTTAATGCAAAACATTGCGATTTTATAATATAAGAATGGCTGGGGAAATCGAAATCCTTGTTTAGCATATTTTGTAAATGTAGATTTCAAGAGTTTATGAACTAATATACCTCTATCCCATACTAGAGCTTTTGCTTTCATTAATGTAAGACTATGGGCCTCATCATAAATTTGGCGGTCCAGATAAAACGGTGCTGTTAGCAACATACCAGCAGACATTCCGGTCTGCCAAACTGTGAGTGTGCCGGTAGGGGCACGGAACTCCTGGCAGGACTGACCTTCCTGCCTTTCCGGCCCCTACCGGCATGCTTTTCCCTGAAGCATTGCCACAGTTATTAACGGTGCTGGTGCTTCAGGTTTCCCATTCCCACGGAGTCGAACCGTACAGCTGCTGCTTCTGATATCCCGGTAATACCGGGGTGTCAGGCGGCGGTAAAAGTGTTACGAGGTTGGAAGCAACCCGGTAGTCAACCTCATAATGAGGCTCTATATCCTAAATGAAAAGGAAGTTCAATCTCAGGAATTGATCATAGAATGAAAACTGGTAACTTCCTCCATAAACTGTTTAAAAGGGGATTAGGTGACACAGAACCTTTTAATATAGGCGCAAACGGAGTATACAATGAATCAGAGTCAGAGGGGCTCATAATTTTCATTTAAACAGTACTCGTAGCGATCCTCCAATTGGTCAACAAAGATTTGAGTCCATGTTCGCAGAGGATTGTCTCATTGAGCACATGTTGAGGAGGCCTCAATCATCCACTACTTCCACCACTGCTCCCTGAATGTTCCAAACAAACAGAGGCTTAGAGCCATATTGATTCCCAGTGATCATAACCTTTGTTTTTAGTGGCATTTAGTTTTAATCCATTATCAGCTGAGTATGTGACCAGTGTATCAATACTCCGATGGAGCCAAATAGGCATTCTATCCATAAGAATGGTATTGTCAGCATATGACAACTCGGAAAGCATGTTGGCCCTGACTCTAGTGGGAAAAATCCTAGAATTAACCACATAACTAAAACACATCCCTACACCGCGATTTGTAGCAACATCTACCAATACATGGCCATCCATGTCCATCCTGACAGATAAAGTAGTATCTAAGTGCAGCTGTTGTATCAAATGTAAAATAGCAGGATTACAACCCCAGGCTTTTCCAGCATCCGAGGATGTAAAACAGAGTCAAAAGATGCCGAATAATAGACAAAGCAGATGTAAGGATTATGGTCTTTAGTACAAATTGTGGAACTAATAGAATTAATCAGACACCAGATGTTAAGCAAGGTGCCAAAGCCTTTTCAAAATCCTGTCTGCTTGCGTGAAAGCACCCTTTTCTTGGTTACCCATTCATTCTGCTTTTCAAGAATACAAGAGGAGGAGATTTTAGAAATATAGTTAATGCGAGAAATCAATAATTCCTCAGCCGCTCTCTGTTGCCCTTTTTCAATACTGGAATCAAATGTACCTTTATGCAGCTCCTGGATATAATACCTGAGTAAGAAATAGCCAGGAATAACTGTTGTAATAATATTGCCCAATAATTACCATCTGCCTCAATAACAACATTTGCCAGGTTGTTAGGCCATGGCGCTCTCGAAGGCTTCAATTTAGACGAATATGTAAACCAATCCCTAGAGATCTCCAATCTGTGCCTTTCTGCAGTAGGTTCTTGCTAGAACAATTTAATATGTTCTATCCATACATTTTCTAGAAGCGAATAAACCTCAACAGTACAGTCTTTCTTCATATGCTTATTCATAAAATGCCAAAACTTTTGGCCGCTCCTATCCTTCAATGCAAGAAAAATTATTTTCCAATTTGAATTATGCATGAAGAGCCTATGCCCATGGACCCACATTTTCTTACTTGGTTCTATACTATTTAATGTATTGGAATTTAGTAATTGGGTGAAGAACAGCTCTTTTGATTGTTCTAATCTCAAGACATGAATGCCTCTCCTGCCTAGAGATGGCAAGATCATAAGGACAAACTGGTTTAATTGTATGATCAATGACTTTTTCCTTAGTATTTTCCATACGATTCTTACCAGTCTGAATACCAGTTAAAGTATGCTGAGCCAGCTGAGAGTAACCACCCATAGTTAATAAACCTATGCAAGGTCTCTAATGGTAGATAGGAATGAAACAATGCATTTTAATGCTCAACATTCTGGCCGACCAACATAGCCTATTACCCTTCAAAGTGCAATCAACTTGTAGAGAGTCCGATGTGCAAGCAATTTATAGAGTCCTCCCCCTCACCTCCGTCATATTGGAAGAACAGCAAGAACACACTGTGCATGAGACCTGGTATCATCCTAATACCACACCGGAGATATGAGAGACGTTATGCGCTCAGCAACTATATCAAATGTATCCCAGAACCGATGTGGTAGACATGAAGCCTGCAGTAACGCTGGATATAGAAGAACTATAAGTAAAGTTGAATAGATGTAAAGTGACATCATGAAGAAGAGAAAATAAGAGGACGCACTGAACTCGATGTATGGATATCTAGAGAATGAAAATGTGACTGAAGTGACGAAGTCAACATATATGCGAATATGAAGAAAACCATATACACTTAGAAGATAAGTGACAAGAGATGTAGATGTATACATACGCAGACACGCAAGGTAGATAAGACAATATAAAAGCTTGCTAAAGTAGGAAACATAATGCAAATAAAGCAGCCATGTTGAGAAAATGGATGTCAGAATCATATAAAAGTAAGTGAAACGCCTTGAGAAGGGAAACCAAGGCTGCAGAGCTGACATGCGCTGGAATACAGATGTGTGCATGAACAAAGGGTATTTGGTTGGCTCAGAATCAAGGATGCCACAGCAATAAGCAAATGCAATGCTCAAAAAGAGTCATATAGGAAAAGCCAATTACAAAGGATATATTTCTCTTAGATTAAGTAAAGGAGTGAAAGATTGTGAGTGCCAAGTATTGTACAATCAAAGATAGTCAAAGCACATGCAGGATGGAGCAACCAACTCTCCAGAGGCTGAGGGGAGTAATGGCACCCAATACAAATGGCACTACAGAATGGAACAAATCATGGTCTCCTCATATGTGATTCATGACTGGAAAACAGGGCCTATTCATAAAGTTCCAGACAAAAATAGCAATATACCTTCAAACACTTTAAAGATCTGAGGAACAAAACAGTCAGCAATTTCAACTACAAAGAAGAAGCCTTGGCTTAAGGCCTAACAGATGACAGATGGTAGCCTAATTAGCTAAGAAAGGCAGTTGTCTGACATTGACCTCTTGCACCTGTTTTTTTTTTGCTTATGTGCTGGTAATGAGCCGAATGTCCAAGGTTGGAAGAGAGTGCCACCCAATCATGAGGGCCTATGTAATGGTGGATCATACATTGTTGTAGATGCCTATCTGCTGATGTTGTTATGCTATTATCAGTATTTCATGTAGTTAGAGTAAGTTCAAGGCGTATCTACCAGATAAGGGGCATCCAATGATGATACTAACACGCATATAAAATATAGTTATATATGTTTCCCTTAAACGATCCACACACCCGGTAGGTTTTTACTGGTAGCCACATAGGATGACATCATAGCTGACATATGTTGATTGATTGATTGATTGTTTATTTGTATAGTGCCTATACACAATGTTTTTCAAAGCGCTTCAAGGAGGGAGTTTACATGGGAGAATACAGTTACATTCTTACAGGTCCTTGAAACAAATCAGAATGTGAGAAAAAAAAACTATCATATCATAACCAATAGTACAAGTGCATGGAACAATAAGGGAGAGGAGAGGAAGGGAAAAAGGAGACAAGACTAGCATTAACATTGCTATGCCTGACGACAATTGTTGCAGTACAAGAGTGACAAGAGGAGGGTGAAGGAGAGGAGCTGTGGGGAAGGGGAGAGAAGGGAAGAGGAGAGAAACGAACAAGTGACTATCTTAAACCGGTCAACGACTGATCAAGGTAGTGCTCGGAGGGAGTGGGAGGGAGTGGGAGGAGAAGGCAAGGAGGGACAAGGGTGGGCAGATATACTATTATATACAGATATACTGTTATCAAAGGTCAAGAGACAATGATAAGAGTAAGTGCTAAGATAGAAGAAAAGTGATGTGGTGGGGCAGGGGTAGGGCAAGATGGCTGACAGACAGACTCAGGGGGGCAGTGGTGGCACAAAGAAGGACAGAGGGCCAGTGGGGGCACACAGTGGGACAAAGGGTACAATGGAGGCACACAGTGACACACAGGGGCCAGTCGGGGCACACAGTGGGACAAAGGGGCCAGTGGGGTCCCACAGTGGGACAAAGGGGCCAGTGGGGGCACAGAGTTGGACAAAGGGGCCAATGGTGGCACACAGTGGGACACAGGGGCCAAAGGGGGCACAGTGTCAGGTTTCCCTACTTTATTGAATTGATAATAAAGTTGTATTTTGCCATATTTCTTGCGTCTGTCTGGTTATTTAGGCCAGAGATCATTTATTATGGTAATCCCATTTGGCACTTGGAACTCTCCACAAACAAGTTGAACATCGTCTGCATATTTGCAGGAACTCAAATTCAAATAACATTTGAAAGCAACATGATCACTGGACGTTGTCACAATCAGTATTTGCCTAGAAGACCCAGAATAAAAAATATTATCAATTCAAGAGTGGGACAGAGTGCTTTTCGAAGTAAAGGATGTGTCTTTAAAATATAAATGTTCCAATACCCCTAGACCAGAAGCATCCTAGAAAGAAGACCAACAAACGTCTCCCTTAGGACCAAATACATCATTCTCCTCTTTAGTGTGATAAATCAAAACACAATCACCTGCAACCATGTATGATGCATCCAAGGCTTCCTCCAGGCATTATGTGAGAATTCTATCAACATAAGCTACAATAAGACTTGCTAGTTTGCCACCAAGAGGGACATAAATATGAATGAGAAGACATTTCTGATTTGGATGGTTTTATCAAGGGGCCAATAACAGCAGCCAATACATTAGAGTAATGTGGCAAGTATTCATATATCATCATGTTAGATCTTACACCAATATCTAGTCCCCCTTTTGGTCTGCCCAGTTGTTTTCCTTCAGCAGGTCTAGCTATAATAATATAGACATCCAAGTAAATATTGTCAATAGTCGAAGTCTCCTGCCAAGCAAATACATCTGCACTATTTACAATCTCTCGACCCACTTGTTTTTCTTCAAAAAGTACAATTCCTCTAGTATTCCCAGAGATACAAACCAGACCCTGTTTGGCAGAATTATATGCAGTACCCTTTGGGAACACCACACACAATTAAGACTACAATTCACAGTACAAATTCACCTTTGGTAGAAGCCTGTACTACACAGTAAAGTGGTAGCGATGGCTTAGCAGCCAGACTTATCTCAAGAGCAAGTGAGCAGTATCAGTAGTTACACAAAGGACAGCAATTACTATGATTCAAACAAACACTGACTCAAGGTTTCTGAGTAAAAGAATATACATTTATTTACACATCAGTTATATAGCATCTCACTAAAGTAAAGCAGTTGAAAAATCACACTCTTAATACACCACACCACTCCCAATAGATTCTGGACAAGTTGAACTCAAAATGAAGTATGACAAAATGGCACTCCATTAATTTAAAAAGGGAGGGAAAGACACAGTTAGGTACAAATTGACCAGCACCAACAGCTAAGTAGGCAAAGCAATCTAGAAAGACGAACTACAGTGATGGAATCAAATCAAAAAGGCTTAGGGCCAAAGTCAATAGGACAAATGTCTTTTGCTCAAGATCACAGAGGTCAGGGTAGTTTGCGGTTAAGTCTTTGCCAAGAGTTTCGGATGAAGTGGGTCGGAAGAAAAGTTACTTTAAAGAGTAGAGAAGGACAAGCCCTAGGATTGGCGAAAGGTGTCACACACTTTCACCGCGGCTGGACGAAACGAACAACCGGATTTGCACAGTACCTTTAAATGGAGAAGAAACTGTAGCTGAGGCGGACGTTCCTGGCAGTTCCTGCAGGCTCACGGTTCCTGAAGTGACTGTCTGACTGACATGAAGTAGGAAGACTGGAGGCTCCTGCACTGCCCAGCGAAGAAACCAGAAGCAGAGCAAAGCAACAAATAAAAGGTGTGCCCTTAAAACCCAAACAGGGTCTGACTTTCCTGGCTATCCGGTTCACTGTAGCTCTGTACAGCAAATTCGACCAGAGAAGGGAGTCCTGGCTTGTAGTTTGGGCAAACTGGTTGGTCCCACCAGCTCAGGAGAAGAATAATCCTGGTAGATCTTCTCTGTCGTTGGAGCTTGAAGATTTGGACCTGCAGCAGGGCTTCACCGGACGGTTCAGTTGTGGTAGTGGTCCTCTTCTGTCAGCTCCTCGTCGGTTATTTAGTTCCAGTGGCCACTCTGCCTTTTGCAATCCCAGAGACCTGCTTTTTATGCAGTTTTCCCCCATTCACACAACCTGGCTGTCAATCACACAGTAGGGTGGCTGTCCCGCCGGGACAGTCACCTAGGCAATCAAACAGGAGTGCAACTTGGGTTACCAAAGGAACCCATGGCAGGGGTCCTAAACCCCCCACCCCCTCACATCCTGCCTACCCAGACTTTCAGGTACCTAAGTAGGGCTTCTGTGGAGAAGCTGGCGAGAAGACGGTGAACAAAAGAACCAAACCTGGTTTGGTGCACAGAGTAAAACACGAGAAAGACATTTTCAAAAAGAAATGGCGAATAAACACAGCCAGAACTGTATAAAAACGTATATGGTCCAGCGGGTTTAAGTTCGAGGCTACCAAGATACCCTAAAAGAATACCAAGGCTATTTAAGATAACCACAGTAGGAAAAATAGGGTAGTTACCACTGCCATCAGCCAAGTCTTGATGAAAAGGGAGCGAAACAAGGCTCCAAGAGAAACAGACAAAAAGGGATACGTATTAACCCTTTCCAGTACTCTATGTAAGATAGGGTGTACTGGGTCTGTGGATTAATAAAGTTAATGGCAACTTTACATGTTCTGGGACAGAACCATGCGGGTGCTCTCAACAACATCTGCAGCAGATCCCATCCCCATCACATGCGGGGTCCCAAAGGGATCCTGTGTATCCCCCACTTTGTACAATATATTTACAAAGCCTCTATTTGACCAACTGGACCATCTGGGCGTCACCTACACAAACTATGCAGATGACAAGCATATACTCCTCACCATCACAGGCGATTACCAAGCAGACGTCGCCCGGATCAACAAAATATTCTCCATCATTCAGGCATGGATGGCCACACATGGCCTCTTCCTGAACAATGAGAAGACAGAGCTCCTAATCGTTGGCTCCCCTAACACCCTAACCAATCTCAATCCCATCAACAATAACATCATGATCGATGGTCACACCACCATCCCTATTGCCAAAAGCGTGAAAACCCTTGGCTTCTGGATGCCAACACCAACCTTTCCACACAAACTAATATGATTGCCTCAGCCTCTGCCTACACCGGCAAGCTCGTTAGGGCCAGTAGATCCTTCTTATCACCCAACAGCTGCATCACCCTCGCCAGAGCTGTCATACAATCCAGACTGGACTACTGCAACAGCCTGTACCTATGTGCCAACCAATCCGTACTCTACAAGTACTACAGAATAACGCTCTGCGCGCAGCCCTCAACATTCCCAGACAAGAGCATATTTCCACTACCAGGAAAGCCTGCAAATGGCTCTCCATACACCAGAAAATCGATTTAAAAACCATCTGCCTCACATACAAGTCCCTAAATCACCTAGCACCACCATATCTAGCTAACAAATTTACCATGAAACCTGCTACCAGAACCACCAGATCTTCCAACACTCTATGCTTGACAGTGCCCAGATTCCACCTAAAAAGAGCTGGAGGGGCCAGCTTCACAGTACTTGCCTCCCAACTCTGGTACACCCTACCTCTCAACATGAAAACTATAGAGTCTTTCCAGATCTTCAGGAAGCAGGTCATCAGTTGGCTCCTAAACAAAGAGTAGCTTCACTAACACCCAACCTCACACCCCTGCTCGGTAATTGCCTCATGTATTGTATAAGACTGTACATGGAAACTGTATATTGATAATTGTATGCTATTCAAACTGTAAACTGTACTCCATTTTGTTATATATGTATTATAAGTATGTATGTACGAAGTATGCAACTCCAAGATACTTCTGAATGTTGTAACCATCTTCTTAAGCGCCCTTCTGCCCCTGGGTCTGGAGCACTATACAAATAAAATAAACAAACAAACAAGTAGTCAGTCCCAGAAAATGAAGTCTGAGTTGGGAAGTCTAAAAAGACAACCCTGTGTCACTGCACTGAAGGTGTTGTGTAACACACAGTAAAAAGATGATGCCTGTGGAGTAGGTGAGGGTCCACAGTCCATGAACACAAGAAAATGTTAAACACAGACATCAAAACACATGTAAGAGTGGGTAGAAAACGCTCACACTCTTACTAGGTGAAAAAAAAAAATCCTAGAAATCCAGCAAAGCTGCTAAGGGACTCAGTAGGTAAGGGAAATTAGCCATTCTTGAGAATTCCCCCTAACACACCCCTGGGTGGAAATACATTCTCCTCAGTAAGAGCAGATAGCAATCTGGCTTTGTTCCCTTGAACAACAGTCACAGACTGGACCCCATTCTGATCTGCATTAGGCAAATGGAATAATTCCAATTATGCTGACAATTCAGTAATTTTATTTTTTTACATACTGCAAGTTGGAAAATTCATTAGTGTGCATCAGGGCATATCAATAGCAAAAAGTGGTTGAACAACTACAACTTCCAATTTGTATCCTAGTTTATGAAAGTCCACTGCCTATATTAGGACAAGTGCAACAATCACAGGGGAAATAAAGTGAATTAAGGACCTGTTAGTCGAATAGTCCTCCTTTGGAAGCTCATCCAAGTTTGAGGTATAGGATGTCGTTTTTGCAGCACCTTTATCTCTATTCAAAGAGGGACTATCAGTCATGGCAAAGCATTCTGTGAAACATACTTTCTTAGCACCATAACGATTTGTTGGGTCCGCTGGTCTGGGGCCACCATAGGCCAATTCTGAAGGGCCAACTAATGAGGCATGTGCTTTCACATCCCTGGTTAAGTCCACCAAGGCTTCCTCCATATTAGGCTGACCTATCAATGACATGGGGGAGTTTAGGGAAAGAGAGCCTTCAGACAATTCTTTGACAGGACTTAATTGTCTTTAAGATTTCTTAACCGAGCCATCCACAAAGCCTGTTAGTAAGTGGGCTTTATAAGACCTCCCCACCTGCATCACACTTTCAGAAGAGGTGGGTCCATCTATCAATTCATGCCGTAAAGTACCTGTAGATTTACACTGGTACACCGGGGTTGCTGTTGATGGAAATGCAAGGACTGTTTTAGCCTGCTTATTGAGTTTCTTGCACCTTCTATTGACCTGTTTTTTGTTATGTCTCCCCCTAGGTTGTATAATAAGTATAATATTCACATTATGCTCTTCCATAGCATCATCCTCTAAATGATCCTCCCCGGATACAATGGAAGTAGTACACATCTCTTCAAGCACTGCTTCATCAGTCTGTACATACTCAACAAGAATAAGTCGCTAATATCCATATGAACAGAGAGGCTTACAGGCCGACCACATGGTTTATTCCCTATTTGAAAAAAATTAGTAATTTTCCCAGCATTAATACTCACCTTAGAATTGCCATTTTCTTCAGGCAAATCTGTCTGAGTAGAGACAGCATTAAGCGGTGCAGGGGAATTGGCAGATTATTGTTACACAAGGCAGACTTGTGATCTTTTGATGGAGCTCCATTTCTTAGATGGCAATTTCTGGTTTTGGCTGCCATGCCTAGATAAGGGTGTCAACACCTCCAATGAAGCAATCAAAATCAACACCAACGACTAATCCCCCACACTAGCGTGAGAAGGGGGTTTAGATTCTATTAAAGACAAGGAGACGAATATTATGCATTTACAATCTTTACTCTGAAACCACAGCAGCAAAGAAATAAACTTTACAAATGAAAAAGTTTAAAAACAGAACTAAATAGAGGTCACTGTAACAGGGACTCCCCAATCCATCATGGAGGACAGGTCATGCCCTGCAGGAGACCAATGAGCAGGGACCCTTCTCTAAATAAGTCCTTGACTTCAATCCCAACTCCTCTTTCTGTAGCTGTCCTGAACCAGACTTCCACTGCACAGACCAGATGATAAATTATGAAAACAAAATTCAGAGAAGCTCCCAGATCACGCACTCTCCACATCTAGTAACTGTGACCACCGTTCTTGAACAGAACATCTCAGCCCGAAGCTGTAAGAACAACAAACACAGAAGGGTGGGTGGATGGGAAGAGCAACAAACCAAAGAATGTTCTCTCTTGAAACACCTGTGTATAGGCGAGCTGTACAGGTCATGTCATATATCAAATCATATCATATCATATCATATCAAGGGTGGGTAGGATAATACTCACCTCCTTGTCTTTAATAGAATCTAAACCCCCTTCTCACACTAGTGTGGGGGATTAGTCATTCTATGGCAAGGCAGGAGGCTCATATTATGCAAGTTTGAAGCCCTTGCATCCCATTAGTACAACATGATCAATACAATAGTGAAAATACAATAAAATAATATGAGAAGAAAGTGTTTTACATGTTTTCATTTGATCAATCAACTGAACGCAAGAGTATTGCCCAAGGGCTAGGCTGCCTGAATAACTGAAGGAAAACAAACTGGGAAGATGTGCCAATTCCAGCGTTCCTCACAGGACACCAAAACCAACTGGTTAAAAAGAGGAAGGGGGAAACATTGAACAAAGTCTTCCTATGCTAATGGGTTAGGAAACAACCATAGGAGAAACTCCTCTGTTGTCCAATCAAACATTTAAAACACTTAAATTCATCTTGTGGGAACCTACATAGTAAACGAAAGCAGTTAAACACTTAACTCTCCTGTAGATAAAGAAAAAATACCCCCTAGGGTTTAAAAGCTTTGTAGGTTCCATCCCATGCGTTAAAGGAAGTTATTGTATTAGAAACAGGACATGTCACATAACTATACTGGGGAACCGAGTGGGAAAGGCAAAACTTCATAAAAGGTCACATGGGAGTAAAAGGACATTTTATTAACATGTTATAGGATGACCTAGCTTGAGCGGATCTGAAAAACAGTAGACTTGCAATAGACCTGGGGCCTAGTGTACCCAGAAAAGTCTACTGCAAGCCCTGTCCTTAACACACAATTGTCCCCAGATATATGTGTATACTAAGAAATGTATGTCTTCTGGAGGCAGAAGCAGAATGGAAGAGAGGGCCTTACCTGAAACCCAGCAGCTAGCGTTAAATAACACCAGGACTAAGAAAAAACCCAACCATGGAACCCTGATGACAAAGAGATATTCCCGAAAAAATCCTTGAATCACTAGGAAGAGTTAAACCTGCCAAACGGCAAGACGGAGACCATCAGACCTCCTGAGCTCTTGAAGAAGCACTCTGCTATCATGACAAAAGGAAGATATTTACAAACCCTGACCCTTAAGATACCGAACTTGGCAAGGAGAAAACATATCTACATCCAATCGCTACCATTATAGTGATACCTGAACCCCCTTGTAGATGAGCCAGGTGCTTGGACCTTATCTCCTCCCCCATGGTTGATAAATCCCCTAGAGGATCATAAACTAAACGAAGGAGGACCCACTAAATTCCATAGTCTTAGTAAAGACTCTGAACTGCAAAGAAACTGATCACTAAACAGTTAAAATGAAGTTTCTCACCAGAAGAGGACTAACCTCTATCTTCCAATCTGAAGAATCCTGAAACCCCCAGCACCCAGTGTTGGCACCTTATTGCAGAACAATCTCTTGTGAAAATCCAAAAGGTCTACCTGCCATGGAGGTGACTAGGAGAAACCAAGTCATTAACTGAATATATCCCAGGCCTCTGGCAATCGCACTGACAGACAACTTCTGAGATGGATAATATAGAGACGTTGGAATGCCCTGTGATAGAGGGCCGTAACAACTTGGATGGAAGACGAGTAGCACTCCCAGACCACTCTATTCCATCGAGGGATATTGTGCCTTCCCAAAGGAGGAGATTAAACCTCCTCCACCTATCTAAGGGAAAACCTTGCAACCCAGAAGAAGGCTACCTTGAGGACACACTAAAGCCTAGCTTTGCACCCTTAAAATAAATACAGTCTTGCATTTCTAACCAACCCCCATGACCGTGGAAGGGGCTCCGCTTAACTTAGAGAAATACCAGGAAATTGGTGCAAAGGAAAGTCAATTGACAGGAGGGAAATGCCCCGTGTGAGTTTTACACTGGTCATGAGCCAGAACTCCTGTTAAAGGAAAAACGGAAACCATCAGGTGTTACTCCAAGAGGTGTAACATTATGATACAATCCCCCCCCCGCAAGGGTGGCAGGAAGGGGAATGAGGGGGGAAGGACTTTGGGATACTTATCATGCCCTACAATTGAAAGGTTGTGAAAGAATACTGGGAACACTGTCCCTTCAACACTGAGGCCTGAGCCTCTGTATGCATGTAAGGCTGACTGGCCTCTCTGGGGATCAGGGGATATAAATAATTAAGCACATTGCCCATAGCAAAATAGCATTTATATAGTGCTGCGAACCCTCAGGTATACGAGTGTTGCTCATCATTACTAACAACGGTGTCTGGTGAGAGGTGTTCACTTATCGATCTCAGTAGATGAAAGACTGAATTAGACCCTTCCCAAAATTAGGAACCAGCATCAGTAGGCACTGCACAGATTTGAAAGCAAGCAGTCTATACGCTGCACTGTAGGAAAAATATATAATGAAAGAAGTTAAACAACTCTCTTGATGGTACAGAACCCTGCTTGTACCCCTCGAGCAGAGGAGAAATTGTAGCACACTGCTAGACCATTAGCGCAAAACAGGCCAATCCTTGGGAGGAAACCATGGGGCGGGTGCCAGAAAGATATTATTTAGTAACCCGTTTCTCTGATACCAGCCAGTGTTTCCAAACACTCCATCCAAATCAGAACATGGTTGCTCCACTTGCCTTGCAACAAAACAGAACAGTTACCCTCGAGCTGACATTGTCCACACCAATAGTCCAAATTGTATAATGAATGTCATAATGGGACAAATAGTAAGGGAAACAGGCCGCTCTCTAAAGAGAGAATCAAGCCTTGCAGCCCTCAAATGTAAATGTAATTAATGCTCAGAAATTCTTCAGGGGCTTTAGTGAAGGGTTAATAAAACATGCATAACATCTCTGTCAACGTAATAGCCTAAAAACAGACAATGATTACTAAAAACAATGTTGTATCTACAGTTCGCGTTGAGGTTCTCGTGGTATCTTCTCTTTAGGGATTTGTGGTACCCTTGCCGTCCATCTATCTGGAAGGAAATCACCACCTATCGAAGGGCAACAACATGGAATAGGTGTATTAGTATCCTATTCAACTATTGGGCTCATGAGACAACTATTGTTCAATAATAGCAGTCATACCTCAAAGTATAACAAACAACTGTTTACAGTCAGGAAAGCGCTTATGTACATCTTGAACAGGCCGGGGATTAACAGTGCTTAAACCATGTCTATCCCCATAATGAGGCTATGGAGGTGTGTCTTCAGGGCGGGGGCTTAATCTAATCACTTCCTTCCCTAACCGGTAGGTCGTATAGATGTGTTCCACTCACCCTTTTGTCATATATCAATCCACTGCTTCTAATATTGTAGGCAGATACTTGGAGTCGTCTCACTCCTGTGGAGCGTGTGCTCTCACTGAGCTGAAAAAAAGTTTAAGAGAAAGGCCCATTAGGTGCTTCAACACACTAGTCAAATGGTATCAGTTTTTTCACATTACACAGTTGGTTTACCCCGTTGGGCGGGTTCCGTTTCTGAGATCTTTTACAGGTCGTCTAGTTTCACTCGCCTTCTGGTAGGCGTCGTGTTTAATCCTTATCTGACCCGGTTTTGCCCATAAGTCACTAAAGTGGGGAAATCCACACCAAAAGTCAGTGATTAGTTGCCTCTATGGGGATACACTCTGTAGAACTAAGTCTAGTGAAACTTACTTAAATTGGCCTTCTCTCTGGGCGTGTTGTTTCTGTTCTTTATGTTCTCAAGCCCAAGCGGATCTTTTCACAGATGTGTAATTACAGGCACTTCCCATCTGAACCCGTCGTGCATTAACCGCCGTTCCTGCTCAAATCGCGGGATTGCTTTTTCTAAACGAAAAAAACGTATAAAAACACTCTAGCCCATTACGGCTGAGGTATTATATCAGGGTTCCTGGGCATTGATACTTATATCATTGCCCGCCCGTGCGCACAGTTTATTTACTCATGAAGCCCTAAGTCCTCATTCACGGGTGGTTTATTTACACTTTCAATTACAAGAGTAATGCTTTTGTTGTACAGCGTAAAAGCCTGCGTTATCACACACTTTCTGTTAAGCAATTTCACCCCCATCTGGACTCCTATCCCAGTTTAGGAAATGTCTTTGTGTGCTCTCTTACCGCTGGTGTTAGGTATGGGTTCTGTTTTCATTCATGGCTTATTAGTCTGCGTCCTGTCGGCAGTAAATCACTTCCGGGATGGATTCTGTTGGTTTGCAGCATATCCAGGATTCTTTTACGTTGGCGTTATTGGCAGGCACCTGCGCAGTGGAGCCTCGGCGCGAACCATTAGTTCATTGGTATTTTCTCTACTGTAATTCGTTCGTCAAACCCAAAGTAGCAATGGTAGAGTGAACTCAGTTTTGGATCGCATGCACTGCCCACTTCATTACTGTTACATCGCAGCAATACATCATCAGATTTCCCCACTGTCAGTACAGCTCTGTATGTCAATAGGTAGACTCTAATTTTCAGACCCACCAATCGATTTTCTTGTTGAGTCCTGTGGTCATGCTGTTTGTAAGGAAAATCAGCTGTTCTTTTTTTCAAAAGAGTTCTTTTATCTTGATTGCTGTCCATGCCTGGCCTTTGTTTATATAAAATGGTCCAACTGATGTCTTCCACCGTATGGTTATGTTCAATCCAATGATCTACCAGGGGTGCATTCCGAGTTCTATTTCCAATGCAACTTTTATGTTCCCCAATCCGGATTTTGATTTTTCTATCCATTTTACCCACATAGATTTTCTTTACACGGGCACCAAACTGCGTAAATGACCATGTTTGAATTGCAGTTTGTGAAGCTTTTTTGTTGCCAAAGGGTTGGTAAGCCAATGTCTACTGCTGTGCTTTTGAATGTGGAGGGACCGCATAGGCAGTTGCCACACTGTTTGTGTCCCGTCAGTGCTTGAAACCCCCATTGTTGTGGTAATGTCTTTTGTTTCATCGGTTTCTTACTAATGTCGTTTCTGTTGAGGTGTTCTTTAACATTTCGACTTCTTTTAAAGGCAATGATGGGTCTTGCAATTGGATGATCACAATTCTCCAAAATGTGCCAATTTTTCCCAATGATTTTTTTGATTCCATTGGAGAGATGGTTGTGCGTGTTAACAAACACAAGTCGTCTCTTTCTGTGTTCGCTGTTCTCTATATTCTACGAGTGCTTCTCTATTGTTATTGTTCGCCCGTTTCCAGGCGTTCTGGGTGATTTTCATTGGATAACCTCTGTCTTCGAGTTTTGCTTTCATTTTGTCCACTTCTAACTGATAGTCTGTTCAATTGGTGCTGTTTCTTTTCAGCCTTAAGAACTGGCCCAGTGGTAAATTATCGCGTACATGGCGCAGATGAAAACTCGAGTAGTGCAGCAGAGAGTTTCTATCCGTTGGTTTATTGAATGGTTTAACGTGCAATTTTTTCGTATTGGGTTCGGCACAGATGGTAATGTCCATAAAATCTAAGGATACTACACTGTATTGGTGCGTACAATTCAGAAATCCATTCTGCAGATTAATCCACTTGAAAAACTCCTCCAAATTCCTGTTCGTTGCCAGTCCAGATAATAAAAATATCGTCTATATATCGACGCCATTTTCTAATGTGACTCATGAACTGGTTAGAATTGTTCATAATGATGTTCATCTCAAATCCTTCCATATAAAGATTAGCTACTCTCGGCGCCAGGGTGGCGCCCATGGCTGTTCCTTGTACCTGCTTAAAGAACTCCCCGTTGAAATGGAAGTAGCTCTCTACTAGGGCCATTTCTGCGCACCACAGAATGAAAGATGTGGGGGTGGTTTTCACGGTATGGTCTCGTAATAGTTTTTCCTCTAGCACCTCCAAAGATAGTTGTTGGGGAATGCTAGTATGCAGGGCCACTACATCAAGGCCCACCAGGATCTGGGTTTGTGGATCGAAATTCAAACCTTCCACTTCTGATATGATTTGCGTAGTTACAAACAAGGTCATCTTCCTTACCATCGGTTGAAGAAATTTGTCTGCGAATCGCGACAAGGGCTCTAAAACAGAGTTCACACCTGAGACTATTGGTCTCCCTGGTGGATGCACAATCGCCTTATGTATTTTTGGCAAAATATAAAATTGTACAATCTGGGGTTTGTCTTTGATGAGAAAGCCACATTCTTTCCGTCTGATCCAACCTCTTTCTTTTGCTTTTGAAACTTTATGGGTGATCATTTTCAGTAGGCGTGGTGTTGGATCCTCTGTAAGCAATTGGTAGCATGTTAGATCTAACAATTAGCGATTGCATTCCCTTACGTAATCTGCTCGGTTCATAATCACTGTGGCGCCTCCTTTGTCCGCCTTGCGTATTACGATTCCTTGATTACTGGACAATTGTTTAAGTGCAAGGGTTTCGTTATGGCTAATATTTTGGAAAGTCTTCTTTCCTTTAGCTTGTTGTTCTAGAATGTTAATCTCTTTGAGTACCCTCTTTTGGAATACTAGTACTTCTGGACTTTGGGCTGCTGTCGGCACAAAAAAAGTAGATTTATTACAAATGCCTGAATCTGAGGCTGTTGTTCATGAGCCTTATCCTCAAAGTATTGGTGTAGGTGGATTTTTCTCATGAAGTAGCTGAATTCCTGCCGGAAGGTAAATGGACTATGTAAGTTTGTGGGGAGACAGCCCATCCCTTTCTCCAAGACCTGCATTTCTTGTTCTGTTGGTTGGTAATCCGAGAGGTTTACCACAAGGCTGCAATGCTTCGTGTGACCGGGGTTCCAGGTCCCAGGCCTCCGTGCCCTTCTCTAAAAAATGCTGGTGGTCGTTTGGTCTGCGTCCTTGGTTAACCCCTCCCCTATTGCCCCTCCAGCCTCGGGAGTTGTTACCCCTCCTCATATTGCGTCAATTGGATTTACCACGGTATGTTGTATTGTCACCAAATGTGCTTCCATCGCTCGAGCTGAAAGAGGTATTTCTGAAGGACACTTTTTTCCTACCTTGTCCACCCTGAGCGGAGGTACCACGGCTGACTCTTGGGTGAAGTACTTTTCTTGTGTGTAGGGAAAGGCTTTCTCATGGCTGAAGTTTGTAAGGTCTTTGTTCATCCTTCTTACTCGTTCTCGCAACATGTCTTCTTTAAAGATGTTAATCTCTCTCTGTCATTTCTGTGGCAGTATCAATTATCAAGATCAGCCAGTCCCGGCCACACTTATTAGCCACATAGCTCCATTTCAGTATAAACCTAGGGTTGTCTAAAAAGAGCCTCGGCTCATTTCTCACGACCAGACCTTGGGGTAGTGTCCCTTTTCTTAGGTACTCGAGCATGATGGAGCCATGCAGCTCTGTTCTTATTAGTCTTTTTTTCATATTGCTTAGCTCATCCCAATTAGTGATGTTTGTAGTGACTTCCGAGGATCCTCCCAGAAATGAGGCTTTTTCCAGTAGTTCGATAACGTATTTGTCATCGTAGCTTTTGCATTTGTCCAACGCCATTCTTAATTATCTCTTTGTATGGTGTGGTACAATTGTCAAGCTCTACAGTCAGCGTGGCCTTATCTATCCGGAGTCTATCTAAGACCGGTGGTTGGGCATATTAGCCCGGCTGCTTCTCATATTCCGGAGTCCAAAGCGGACTTTGTATGGTCAACCCAAGTGTTCAATTGCTCTCGTGTCCTCCTCATTGGGGATTCGTGCCTGTTCCTGCCTCCCGTTTTCTATTACGGTGTTTGAACTTTGATTTCAGCAGCAGTATTCAAATCTCACGGTCAGCCGACCGTACTGGAGCCTATTTAAACAAAGAGGAGAGATAAAGGGATATGTAACGCAGCAAAATAGAACACATGCACATCACGTCTCCACATCTGCTGTTCTCATTACTACCTAGATACAGCAAGAATACTAGGAACGGTGTAAAACCCAGAACGGGCCGGAACGGTACCCTAATATATAAAACACAGCAAAACTCACCTGAAAATGGGGCAAACACACATGACACAGACCCAGAATACTATACAAATACAGTGATTGTGTAACCAGCATAACATAATGACACAATGCAGTTGTCCGTTTTTATACTTCAGTAAAGCGATTCTTTGAACAACTAAAATTGAGGTGTGTTTAAAAACAGTAACAGCCACTGCGGGTATTGTTATCAAAGCGCACACATTAAGCCATCCATGTGTTTTTTTACGATATATTAGTGCTTCATGTTAAAACAGTGACAACTGCTTAATGAGAATGCTTTACACATACATGTTGGCAGGAAAGGTGTCAAGTTGCTATTAGTCATGATTAGTTTGAGGCGTCAATGTGCTAATTCTGTAAAACGCATGTGAAGTAAAACCTGTCAAATGTCTTTATTCCTTGTTACTTGGCTACATTAGAATTGCGTTCAGAAAAAAGAATCATCCAGAACAGAACAGTGTCTGCAAAGTCGCACTATTATTAAACGAGCGGATTTAAGATGCCCTGACTGTTCAATCATTTGAGTAATCATTAAAACATGAAAACACAAGGCTTCCTGGTTGATGGTTCGGGAGATGAAGTTCGGGGCATTTAGAGGAAGGAAAATGCTCCACACGTACAGTGGCGATCTTTTAAGAAATGCATTTTCATTAAACACCACAATGGTAGTACCTCACATTTTTCAGAAAAAAATACGTTCACTGTTGCGATTAATGCCAATATTTCACAAATACACATCCGATTATTAATGCAAATGGGTCTAATAGAGTCGGGGTAAAACCTAAAATGGATTGCATAGCTAGAAATGAGAAGTGGGAATTCGATGGAAGCACTCACCAACATTTCCATGGCACGGGTATGTAATAGCTCTCTCTCTCCCAAGGAAACTACTGTTATAAGGTAACAAAATAAATGTCAGATCTGCGTGAGATAGTGTATAAAACCGAAACATTGAAACGTTGCTTAGGAAGTGATGTACAAGAAAAATTCTCGTAGCTTCCAAATGCATTCTTGTCACCTGTAAGATCTTCTGCTAGTTTTAGCCATCATAACTCACACGCATGTTTCTACTTAAAAGGGGAAATACATTTTAGATCTGAAACTGCAAACATACTGCTTCCTGCAAAGTCTTTATCACAAAGAGTGATGGGTGTGAAAGCTAGGAGCCGAATATGGCATGTGTTATATGCCAGTGACACGTGCCACTGCATGTCACCACTACAAGTGACACGTGCCACTGGCAGGTGTCACGTGCCATGCCCCAAAAAAAGGTTTCACATGCCACAAATATCAGATGTGGCGTCTGTCTCTTCGTTTTTCAAATTATAATCCTCCTTTTTAAAAATAAAAATGGGAAGCGCCAATTATAATCCTTTTGTTGTAAAAATAAAATTGAAAGGCTCCACTCCGATTCGAACTCAAGACTTCCGTCTCAGGTTATAAAACTTAAATTCTACCTCTGTGAACTATCACATGGTTCAATGATGGTCCCTTTTTTATTTTAAGTTACATCTTAAAACAAACTGCATGGGCGTTTCTGAATTTCTGAAAGTTTGCAGGATAGAAACAATTTACTGTAAGTATTTGTATCTTGTGCTTTTCTTGCATAATACTAAATTTAAAAAAACAGTTCAATCCAAAATCTGTTACTGTGTAAGGCTTTAAATGTCAAACATGTATTGTGCACATGTTTTCCAAAACAGTATGGTCGCAATATTAAAGTGTGTGTGTTTGTACATTAATTCATGCGTTTCACACTGGACTGTACGAACTGTGATAAATACAGTACAACCATAACCTACTGATAATATTTATAACTTATATATCAGAGTATATGCACGATCATGAAAACATCATTTACAAATGTTGCTAAATCTTCAGATTTAGGGCCCAATTCATAGAATCCAGCAGAGAAGCAGCGCAAGTGCCGCACGCCGAGAAGGAGAGTGTGCCACGCGTGCGCCAGCTGTGGCGCAAACCAACAATTTCACAGCATGCGTATTCATGGATTTTCCGAGGCATCAGTCGCCGTGGTACAATGAACACAAAGCAGTGCCAGTAACGCCCCCAACACGCCCCAATGCACAGGAGTCAGTGAAATGCCCCATGTGGCGCAAGGCCATGCGCCCTCTGTGGCCCAGCACACTGCCCCCCCATCGTAGTCGTGTGAAAAATCAGAGCATACCCTGCTCGCACCAGCCAACTCGCGTGGGAAGGCCCACGCGTACCCCGTCCACACCCCAGCAAAATCGCGTACCCTGCTTGCACCAGCCAAATCACGTAGGAAGGCCCGTGCGTACACCGTCTGCACCCCAGTGAAATCGCGTACCCCGCTCGCACCAGCCAAATCGCATGGGAAGGGCCACGCGTACCCAGTCCGCACCCGTGCAAAATTGTGTACCCCGCTCGTACCAGCCAAATTGCGCGGGAAGGTCTGCGCCTAACCTGTCCACGCCCCAGCGGAATCGTGTACCCCACTCGCACCAGCCAAATCATGTGGGAAGGCCCGCATATACACTGCGATACACGCACAACTCCCCTGGAAGCAGATGGCTCCTCATGGGACAGCCAGACCCCAGCAGTGGACCATATCCTGCAGGCAGCCCACACCACATGGCCCCCCCCATCACCTGTGAACATACCCCACAGGCAGCCCACACCACATGGCCACCCCATCACCCGTGACCACACACCACAGGCAGCCCACGCCACATGTCCCCACCTGTGACGACAACCTGCAGGCAGGCCCCACCTCATGTCTCCACACCCCACCAGTGATGGCAACCTGCAGGCAAGCCCACCACATGTCCCCAACCCCCACCAGTGACGGCAACCTGCAGGCAGGCCCCGCCTCATGTTCCCACCCCCCACCAGTGACGGCAACCTGCAGGCAGGCCCCGCCTCATGTTCCCACCCCCCACCAGTGACGGCAACCTGCAGGCAGGCCCCACCTCATGTCCCCACACCCCACCAGTGATGTCAACCTGCAGGCAGGCCCCACCACATGTCCCCACCTGTGACGGCAACCAGCAGGCAGGCCCCGCCTCATGTTCCCACCCCTCTCCAGTGACGGCAACCTGCAGGCAGGCCCCGCCACATGTCTTCGCTCCCTACCTCAAAACACCAAGATACAATCAAGCAGCACATGCCAACTAAAAGGCCACCACACGCTGCACCCCCCTGGTGCACCTCAATACCCATCCATTGGTCATGCTCCCTAATAAAATACATGCCCATGTCATGTGAATCCTAACATCACACATGCATGCATGTGTGCACGCACATGAACAACATTGGTGAACAGCAGGGACATGCAAATGAGTCATGGAGGAGTGAAACATGCACTAAAGCATTCAGACCAGACACCACTTCGATTTCAATGTTAAAAAATTATATTAAAAAATATGTATCTAAGTCACACACAGTAATAACATCAAATTAAACATGCATGAACCAAATCAAAAACCAAAAGAAAGTGAAAACCAAAATCAATGTGATGTAAAAAATGAAAGAGTCAAAAATGTCAATTAATGTATGTGCAAATGAAATCACATATCATTTGAAAACCATTCCTTCATGGTTAAAAAAACTGTTTAAATTAAAATCCAAATATTTACAAAGATCCAGGGTCCATGGTCCCAAAACATGTAGAAAAATCCTAAAAATACAAAACTAAAATAACTATATACAAGATGCGGAGCAAAGTCCAGGAACTCCAAATAAAAAAAATAAAAAAATGAAACCTACTCCTAAAGAACTGTATGCAAAGGCAGCGGGCTAGTCCATCTCCTCACCATGCTCTCTCATAGTCTCCACCAGGGCATCATCGAACACTGTGTCCACTTCCAGTAGGCGTGCCTCGGCTTCCCCCTCAAGGGCTTGCAGGGACTCCTCCATGCTCCTCTCGAACTCCGTGCTAGTCTCCTTGAGGACCTCCGCCTGCCTCTCTGCCCGACACAGTGAATTCTCTGCCCTGGCCATAGTGAGGTGCGCCTCTTGTGCCCGCTGCCGCTCTGCCCCGATTTGCTGCCCCAAATGCTGCGACACGGAAGACATCCCTGTCGTAAGGTCCACGTGTGCCTCCTGCCCGATGGCCAATACCCGCCCCTCTGATGATGAACGCCCCGAGTCCTGTTGCATCCTACCCTGAGCCTGCTGCTGCCAAAATACCTGGTGTCTGCGCCACAAGGACAGCCTCCGGGATGATGACACCACCTGGGGCTGTCGTGCACGTGCCCTGCTGCTTGGTGCCTGCACTTCCTCCATTGCCATAGCTCCTGTCACTGTAGTGACAACCTCTGCTGATCCTCCTTCGACTCCCGACTGTGGCAGGGATGTGATCTCTACCAGTCGGTCTGCCGGGGTTGGGACAGGAACACAGGGGGCCCTGGTGGTATCTGGGGTGGAAGACAGCAGGGAGGATGACTGATGCACAGAGGAGGAAAACGGGGAGAAGGGTCGTAGCAGTGGCCAGCACACATACCAGATTTGTGATCAGTAACTGAGCTAGCCAGTTAATGAGGCGACAGACCTCATCTTGATGATGTGCAAGCCCCCGATTGCTGGCTAAACGCCTCGCAATACCAGCTAGCAACGGTTCTGCCCTGTCACGAATTGCTTCATCCGCAGGTAGTGGAAGATCCATTTGCATAGATACATCTGCCACATGAGGATGGGTCCGGCCTGAGGCATGCCCGCAGGTGCATACTGGTGCAGTCGCAGTTCCAGGGACAAGATCGGTCACAGGCACCTCCACGGTGACCTGCACTGCCTCCGGCCACTGACCCTGGACTGCACCAGTCACACCTAACTCATCACCCCTGCCGAGCCCCATGTGTTGGGCTGATGTGGCCTCCTCCTCCTCCACTAACCTGGATGACTCCCCACTGTCTTCCGCATCAGATTGCTCCTGTGTGGGCTCACCTGTCCCTCCCACTGCCGAGGTGCCCACAACCAACTTCACCCTCTTGGGCCTCCCCTCAGCAGCTGCGGCTGTTGTCGTGGACACGGCACCAGTCTCCTTGCTCCCGGAAGATAACGGTACCTGGGAGGAGGATTGGGCCCTGCGTCTGTGCCTGGTGGAGGCTTCCCTGCTGCAGTGCTCCACAGCGCCTTCTCCGCCCTCTTCTTCCATCATCTCTGTGGATAGGGAAACATAGAACACAAATATCAGGCTAAACATATGTGTTTATGTGTGTTTGTCACAATGCAAATGTACATCAGTGGCACTGTCAAAGGTCATAACAATCATCAGCCTCCAATACACACAGGGAAGTGCCATTCACACACATTCACAAACATGTCTGTCATTCACAACAGACATTCACATCCATGGTCAAGGCACTGACACAAGATCATAATTGTGTATTCAGATCACACACATCATGGAACATACACATCTCATTCACACACATCACCTGACAGTCATGAGGCAGGCCATGGAGCTATCACGTCACAGTGCACTCGAGGGCAAATTGACAGCGGGAGGCAATCTCAAGAACTCAAGTAACATACGTGCGGAGTGTTGGGCAGTCATACACTCACTACTCAGACATACGCACATGTACACCATGCATGTCCATGATGGTGACATAAGCACCCATGTGTCACACATCTTGCATGCCCCAGACCAGACACAGGTATGCAAACATGTGCACGTTGTTACATGCCGGTGCGCTTCACACATTGCAACACAGACACCATCGATGTGGGACATGCTTGAATGGACTCACATGCAGCATGTCAGGGACA
Organism: Ambystoma mexicanum; assembly: GCF_040938575.1. NCBI lineage: Eukaryota > Metazoa > Chordata > Amphibia > Caudata > Ambystomatidae > Ambystoma > Ambystoma mexicanum. The sequence goes on from NC_090930.1 coordinate 627,773,537, forward strand.
TTTCTGTGCAGGAGGCATGCCAGACATAAGGCCAAGGTGCACACTCCAGCCACACGTCAACATTCACATGCACTATGGTGGACAAGAACAAATGAACACTTACCAGTCGACTCCAGATGGAGCACCAACTCCAAGACCTGGGGGTACAGCGCTGGGTTGAAGCGCTCCAGGACCCTCATCTCGTTGGTGATCACCCGGCCCCAGCACCTCGCTCGATCATTACCAGCCTTGATGAGGAACCGGGCCTTGTTGTGGGTCCTGGACTTGGAGTCTTCCCAGAGCTTGTGGACATGATGGTAGTCACGGGGTGCCACCCCCTCCTTGTTGATGGAACTCACAATGTCCCCCAGATCTTCTTCCATCCTTCATTGTCTACTTGCGATGGGCCGTGGAAGAGGGCATCATGATGCCGCAGGACCTGCTACACCAGGAGTCCAACTTCCCTGGGTGAGAAGCTGACAGCCCTCTGCCTCTCTGCCGAGGGGTTGGCACTTGCCTCAGGTGGTGTGGTGTTAGACATGGCAACACCCGAGGCAGGTGTGGGTGGGAAGGTGGTCCTGGGGCTGGGTTGTGGAAGGGTGGTATGGCAGTCAGGAGTCTTCAGGATCAGCAGAGGTGATCTCAACAACAGGATCACTGGCAATGGCTGATGACCAGGCACCAGACTGCAGAGCATTGGGCAGCAGGCACACAGAGTGGGCTGGCAGCAGCAGATGGCTCGTATGAGGCAGCTCGGGAAGTTGGAGGCAGGTAAATGGCCTTGTAGGCAGGAGCGTGGGTTTTACGTGTTCTTTTGTGTGGCCAGCTGGAAACAGAGTGACTCCACACGTGCGGAAACATTGCATTAGCGTGCAATCAGAGGAAAGGCCCTAAGCACATACATTACACTCGCTGGACGTTGGGCGTTGCTGTTCAGTATCTGGTTAAAGGTCTGCATAGGACAACAGTGCACTGTATGTGCTTTTCGTGTGGATGTACGCGTGAACTTCATATATTTGTGGGTTGACACGCGAATAGTTCCCTACTATGGCAGTGCATACTTCTTGTTTTGGGAGGGGAATTGCCTATGCGCACACATGCATGTGATTTTCTTTGTTCTACGAGACAGACAGTGAGTCGTGCATGCATTTTTCCCACTGTGGTTGCCCCTTTGTGTCGCGTACCCCATTTGTGAGCTAGTAGTAGCCTACGTGTTCCTCACGTATGCATTTTTTGTGTTTCTGGGTGACAGCGTACTGCAGGATGTTTTTTACTCACACGTGGCCTACCGAGGGGTCGCATACACACTGATTATTGTTTCTGGGGTGCCTGAGCATTGTGCGGCCCATTATTTTTTCACCAGGGGTCACATAAAGTCTTTCTGGAGGACAGTGGTACGTTTTCCATCACCTACCGTGCCCCCTCACTTCAATTTCCCAGGGCAAATATTGGCTGCACCTTCCATTGCGCTAGTCCATCAGTGCTAGGATTGGGAGGGCAACAAGTGGGAAGGGAGGCAAAGGTGGGCGACTTGCCAGAGGTGGCCAAGGTGGGTGACATGGCCAGGGTGGCCAAGGTGGGTGACGTGGCCAGGGTGGCCAAGCTGGCCAAGGTGGGTGACGTGGCCAGGATGGCCAAGGTGGCCAAGGTGGTCCACATGGGCAAGGTGTCCAGGCCCATGCAGGGATAACTATGCCTCACACCCAACCAGGGCAGGGAGATGAAGCAGCTGCTGACATACCCAGCACCCGTGGTCCCGGACAAGCAGTGCCATCTGCTGTCCCGAAGTCCAAGACACGTGCGGTGCAAGTTCCAGGCACTGGCACCCGGGGATCTGGAGCAGCAGTGTCATCAGCTGTTCACACCGGCCAGGGTCTGGAAGCTGCAAGGGCAGCTGTAGCAACTGGCACCCTGGCTCAGGGTCACCCAGCCAGGACTGGATTGGTCCCGGCCCAGTGTGATTCAGGGGCCAAGTCCCTTGTCACTAAGGCCATGACACGTGTGGCACAGAGTCCTGACAACAGCACCCAGCTACTGATACTTGCAAGCTGACCTTCTGTAGTTACATTGGCGGCTGATTCCATATGCCAGTCCACCTATACTACAGTCCCTACTGACCAGAGCATTACAAGCCACTCAGGTTCTGCACCACCTCACAAGAAGCAGAAGCATGCCCCAGCAGTACAGGCTAAGACCCCAGACACGGCACAGGAGTTCCACACGTCTGGAAAGAGGAGTTTCTGTGATGAGGAACTTGACATGCTTGTGGACTACATGTCGGAATACGGCCGTGACATGCTGGTGCAGGCAGGGAGCACACATACACCTGCTCCGTGCCTCGCGGACCATGAAGCGCTTTGTGGTATGAGAGGCGCACAGCTGGTGATGTTGTGAAGCATTGGAATGACCTCATATACCGAGCAAAAAACAAGCTGGCTGCAAAGTTCGCCTCTACTCTGGTGACTGGCAGTGGGTCACCACCAGAGGACGATGAACTCACTGGACATGAGGAGATCGCTAGTGATTTCATTGCAGATCCAAGGCGGGGGAGACCTGCCAATGTATGAAGGAATGTCCGGTGAGTGGTGATGTGTGTGTGTACAGGCCATGTGTATGTTGCTTGGGTGATGTGTTATGATTGTCTGCAGTTCAGGCTACATTGTCATGACTGGCATGTGTGACCCATGTGATGTTAGACTGATATGTGCTTGTTGTCATGCAGACTTCATACAAACCATGTGCTGCACACAGAGGCAATCCTCATCACCACATCTGCTCCCTCCTTCCATGACACTCTGTCCAGCCTCTCTTGACCCTATTCTTGCTCCAACCTGTGGTCGCGTATAGTCTGTGATGATCTTCCACTCAACAGTCACCTTCTATTGTCTCATAACTGAAGTCTCTGTGATGTCACCCTGCAAGTTGCTCCTCCTCAGAGGCATTCTTCCTTTCCTCTCCACGCCCCAGCAGCTCACTGTCTCCAGAGGACTAGTAATTCCTATGGTGGACTACTGCAACAGGCTTTACCAGGATTTCTGTGATTCTACACTCTTCCCTCTGCAACTCTGCCAGTCCTGGACTGTGTGAAAAGGCCTTTAGGCTTGGTGCAAGGTATCTCCCTAGGACTGTGATGAAGGGACAGGCTCACAGTGGCTATAATTGTTTATTCCTGAACCCTGTGCATTCTTAGCAAGTCCCTATGGGTCGTGGCCCAGCAATTCCTTCAACTCCACCTCCAGTATTTACTTCATTCTCATGGTCTTTGACCATCCCTTTCTTACTCCCTCAGGGTCAGTTGATCCTCATGGAAATTAGTGTGTGGTTCAGGTCTGTGTTGAGTTGGGGCCTCCCTCTGGTACAGCCTCCCTGAAACTATTTAACTGGAGGTGTAGCTTCTCCGGGTCTGCAGGCACTTCTGATGCTTCCTCATTTGTTGTGCTTTCTGTCCTCCTCTCCCCTTCTGTAGTCCCAGATGACTCAAAGAATGCACTTGCCACCCGCCCACACTGTCTGCTATGACATGGTCCTCTGAGCAACCATTTTAACCCATTCACTGCCTCCCAGCCACCACCCGCCCTTGGGGGTGGGGTTTACTGTATCCCTACAACCCACTACCAACAGTTTACACATGATGACAGCACGTACCCATACACTGCCATCAGGCCACAACATTGACATTACTGGATCTGCGTCTTTATTCATAGTTGAGGCTGTACCCATGTACTGCACTGCACCCACACACTTCTAAACCCTGTTATCCCCTTCAATATGCCTATTCACTTGCGTGATGTCATTGTGACCTACCATTATTGTATCTGTATGCTTACCCTCACTGTATTAGAACACCCTAGCGTTGTTGCACCCTGTGACACGTGTGTTTTCTAATAGTGAATTCCATGAAATGTCATCTGACATGCATTGTACATGGCTCATGGTGAGTAGTATTCAACTTCCATCTTAGGCTGGTTGACAATTCTGGCATGGCTATGCTACGTGCCATTTGTGTATTGGCATCAGTCATGTTTGTGGAAGGACTAGGCTAGTCACATGCTTGTGTGTGATGCAGGTGCTATGCAGCATATGTGTTATTTTGCCCTTTGACACGCATCTATGTCTGCTTTCAGTCTCCCCTTCCCTTTCTTTGACACTGCGTGCGTGCCTGACTTTGTGTCATGTGTGACATGGCAGGTTCATGTGTTGGCTGACAACATTGTAATACCTATGTGTGTGGCCTATGCTATTAACATGTGTATTCATGTTTTTTTTTTATTTGTGCAGGTGATGAGGCACTGGATGCAGTGGAGGAGGACGTGGCGTGGTAGCCCATGAGAATCCATTGGTGCTACAGACCATCCTGGCCAGGGGTGTCTCTGGGTACACTTCTGAGAAAGCCTAAGCCTCTGGTGCTGAAACGGACATGAAACCCTCATTGCTGTCGCAGGTGAGTGATTCTACTGTGGATGCTGTTCAGAGGTCGTTTGGAGCACACCACTACTGAATTGGGGCCAGACAGTCAGGTATTAGTGAGGAAGAGGAAGAGGCCGAGGGTAGCCTGAAGGAGAGCTGCGTGCCATTCATGTATCATTGAACGTTGGAGGTGAAGGTGGCTATAATACGGGGCAGGAGGGCCATGTAGCCATTGAAAATCCAGGGGGGTAGTTTAGATCCCTGGGGGAAAGCGCAAGTAGAGGGAGTGATAGGGGAGAGGAAAGACCCCAGTTCCACCTGGGATGTGCTGTCGGAGTGAAAGGAGGTTAGCCATGCCAGGGCCAGATCAGTGATGACCAGGGTATCACAGAGACGTGCGATGAGTGTGTTGTGGTTCACCATATCGAAGACAAAGGAGAGGTCAAGCAGAATGAGGACAGAGGGAGAGTTAAAACCAAGATTTGAGAGCATATCTTCACGGGTGTTCAGAAGAGCAGTTTCCATGCCTCTGAATGGTCTAAAACCAGACTGGTGGTCATGGAAGGAGCCAACAGATTCAGTGCGGAGGGTAAGCTGGGAAATAGCAAACTTCTCCAGGAGTTTGCCAAGGAAAGGAATGATAGAGATCGGGAGATAGTTTTCCAGGAGAGGGTGCACAAGGGAGTGCTTAAGAGCAGTGGTGGGGAAAACTCCAGTGGCGAAAGAGAGGTTGCAGAGGTCAGCCAAGGCTGGAGCGAGAGAGTCAATGTTGTCCTTGATGATTTTGGAGGGACAGGGGTCCACCTTTTTGGAGGAGGCTTTCATAGACCAGACTTGTCTAGTAACCTCCTCGGGTGTGACAGGGGAGACAGAAGGGAGAAGACGGGGAGGGGTGGAGGTGGCCAAGGGTGGTACAAGAGATGTTGCTGCATGAGGTGGTGAGGAAGAGAGGGAGGGTACGATATCCACTGTTTTTTAGGTGAGTGTTCAGCCAGGGCCGAGCAAATTGCCTGGGTGGGTGCAATGGTAGAGGAGGCTGCGGTAGGGTTGGCTAATTCCTTGCAGTCTTTGAAAAGTGTGTCCGTGTTATTGGATACTGCAGAGATGCAGACTTGTATAAAGACTCTTTTCTGGGAGCAGATGCAGAGTCTATACTGCCTTGGAGGAGGCGGCAGGCCAGTTTGTCAGAGGGTGCGCCAGAGGAATCCCATTTCCATTTTGCCACCCTGCACTTGTGTTTAACGGAATCTGATTTGGAGTCATACCAAGAGTTGCACTTTTTGGTAGGCTTCAGTCATACCCTCATGACAGAGGCAAGAATATAAAGTGTATTGGAAACAGGGAGGTTATGTTTGAGAGGGCTATGGCAGGGTGGGAGTCAGTCGCAGGAGTGGAAGGAGCATAAAAGGTGGAGGCAAAGGCAGCTACTGAGACTCTTTTCATGGGTCGGATGACCTTGTAGACGGGAGGCAGTGCCAGGCTTACCTATGCAAGTGGAGAAGAGAGCTTCAAGTAAGAAGAGAGGAGAAAATGATCAGTCCAGGAGAGAGAAGTAGTGAGAGGGATAGATAGCGGAATGTCAGTTGAGAAGAGAGCATCCAAGGTGTGGCCAGCGATGTGCGTTGGGCCAGACGGTAAGATGGAAAGAAAGGGAGAGTCACAAAGGTTGCATAAAGGTCTTAAGGAATCAGGTGAGTCGAGATGGATGTTGGGATAACCCAGTAGGAGGAGATGAGAAGAGGAGGAAAGGAGAGAGGAGGCCAGGTAAGCCCATTACAAAAAAAAGAAGAGGGAGGGCTGACCAGGTGGCCGATAGACGGTGTACAACAGCAGTGAAGAGCTTGGAGAGAGGGACAGCCTGCAGATCAGACACTGAAAGGATGAATAGGCCTGAGTGGGAATGACAGACACAGGCATACACTCAAGGAAGATCAATGGTACTCCCCCACTTGGTCTGTTTGGTCTAGGAAGAGAGAGTATTGTGTAGCCTTCTGGGAGAAGTGTGTCAAAATTTGTGACAGAGGAATCCTTGAACCAGGTTTCATTGATGGCAAGAACATCACAATCCAGGAGTTCAAGGAGGTTGCAGATGTCAGAGGAGTGTTTGACAGCTGAGCGAGTGCTTACCATGGCAATGTGGAACAGATTACAATCAGTGAAAGACTTACGGGGGAGCAGGGGACAGTGGGCCCCCCTAAGTGACGATAGTGCCTGAGGGACAGAGTTAGAAGGGGCAGAGGAGCCAAGGCCGGTAAGGGAGCCGGGACCATAATGGGTGAGGAGGGAGCCAGTGTGGGAGGTACCACAGGGGGCAAGGGAGCCCCATATACAGTGTTAGTGGGTGACTGGTTCACCCAAGAGGAGAAGTCAGACAAGGTTGTCAATGTGTGGGGTGGTGGCAAGAAAGCCATTGCGAGGGTAGAAGCGTGGTTAGGAGGTGGCAAGGGAGCCAAGGTGGGCACAGCTTGCATGGGAGCCAGGGCAGCTGAAGGAGCTGGTACAGAAGGCAGAGGGAGGTTGATAAGGCGGGGAGGAGCCTATCAAAGAGTAGAAGGTTGGGTTGAGGACCCTGGACCATGATGGTACCATTGCAGTAGACATTGATGATGACCCTGTAGGTAGCGAGGGCAAGAAAGACCTCCCAGCGGGTGCCATCATTGGTGGTCGAAGAACAGAAAGGAGAGAGAAGAGCAATCATATGGAGAGTCCATAGGACAGGTGAGGGAACGACATAGAGTATGCCTGTGACAGTGTCTCTGGCAGAGGCAATGACATAGGTGCCTGCAATTGGAAGGCCTGGGTTAGAGCTCATTATGTCCTTCTTGAGGTTCTACCTGACAGACTTAGTAAGGGGTGAAGGATAAGAGATAGAGAAGCAGTTTGGGAAGATAGGAGAGATAGATAGCGCCATAGCAAACTGCAGAGAGTGAGGTACACTTAACAAGGCTGTGGCCACAGAAGCACAGCAAGAGCAGTAGGTAGAGGGGAGGAGACAGGCAACAAGACTGGGAGAAAAACAATGGAAGCTGGGGAGGTAATATGCACAGAAAAACAGTGAACATGCTGAGGAAGGGTAGGTAGCAGGTGTAGGGCTGAGGGGAATAACAGCACAGAAGAACAATGGGACTGAGGAAGGGTGAGGAAACCGGTAGCAGACTAGGAGAAGTACAAAGGGGTGGACTTTTTAACACATTCTCATGAAAAGCAAGATATCCACACAGGTAAAAATCAATGTAAACAGGAGCAGGACAATCAAGATGGGCACACAGCTGAAAACGAATTTAAAAAGCAGCAGGTCAATCAAGATGTGCACACAGCTGAAAATGAATTTAAACACCAGCAGGACAATCACAATGTGCACACAGCTGAAAACAAATTTAAATAGCAGCAGGACAATCAAAGTGACATATTTTAGATTAGTCATTGATCTAACCATGCTAACCAGAGCTTTAGCCTCAACTTCCTCTGCCTCCGATGTTGACGGCCGAAGACCTGGATAACCCAGCAGGTAGTCCATGGGGTGGCCAGCCACTGTATCGAAATGGACAGTGACCATGTAATCTGACCGTTACCATCAAGTGCTCTATGGGAGTGGTGTGCGAAGAAATGACCCTTGTAAAATTGGCAGTCAGGGTTTTGGGTCCATCATGATAGGATGATGAAAAATGTAAAGGTGGACATGATGACACCACAACGGACCAAGAAACACCTCACACTCTATTTGTAAATGTCGCATTTCTGTTCGTATCAATGCTTTGGTAGCCCCCACTCTCTGCACCCCCTATTCCAGGGTAAAGGGCCTTCCTTCTTTCCTTACGTAGCTTCTGAAATGCATGGCCTGTTTATTATACCAGGGGACCCCAGGCTCCATCTAGGCCATGTGTCTCTGGAAATATTGTTTTTAAATAAACCCTGTCATGCTTTTCTTCTATTCTTTAACCCACTGCTGAGATCCCACACAGCAACATGTAAAATGTCACTAGGAAGCAATGAGCCTCCTGCAGCATAAGAATATTGTTACTCTCTTGCCAACATGGACAAGGGGAAAAGCCATTTAATTGCCGCCATTTCTTCCATAAAGCTGTGGCCCTGAGGGCAGTTGTCAATTTCATGCATGCCTTTGAAGGACAATAGAGGTCAGGCAGAGTGTGAGACATATGAGCCACAGCGACATTCAGAGAGACCAGTCTGTTGGGAAGTGTCTGGATTTTCCTTGGGATGAGGCTTAAGGAAGGTAGACATTAAGGTGAAGTAGTCCCTCTGTGAAGGCTATCCCTTGACCGGGTTCTGCAGCACCGACCTGGTAGTGATGAACTTGCAGATGAAATCAATAAGAGAATTGCAAGGTCCTCTCCTTTCCTCATGTAACATTAAAAAACGAAAGGACTGTCTTAGAAACCCTAAACTGTGCTTCATATGAGACTGCAGGATATGGTTTCTAATCAAATTTAGAAGCAAAGCAAGAATATGTCCTGTCAGACACTACAGTCATGTTTGTGTGCCAGAATATGAATGTCAGACCATCACATTGGATGTGTAGCCTCTTGCACACCACCTGTGATGAAATTACACACATGATCATCTTATCTATCCCATTTATCCCTCTTTATCCAAAGTTGCCACTAAAATCAGCTGGAAATTCAGCAGTCAAGGTGTACAGGACACAGCTTAGCCCCAGTCAGACCAGCATGTGCTCTTGAGTGCTGTGTTCAGCAGTGTGTTACTTACTTCAACCTAGTGTTGCCACAAACAAAGGGACTGTCTGAGGCACAGCTGAAGATCTTTGCAGATGTAGAAAGAAAATCCTGCTCAAATACGAGAATGCAGGTATCTGTCTCCTTTTGCTAGAGACTCACATGATTTTAGGGAGACTTGGCAGCTCTGTTGAAAGAGAAATGTAGGGGGCACTCCATGACACAATATGGAATACATTGCCAGAAAAAAGGTACTAGCCAGAAATGCTGTCTGCTGGTAAACTCCATTGAGGCAGTTAGTACTGTGGTAGAACCCAGATTTCCCATACTTACTTTCAGGAAAGTCATGATTCTATTAAAGACACAGAGGCTCGTAATATGCGTACTTTTCTTTATTAAAACTCAAGCAGCAATCTTAAAAAAGAAAAAAAACATTAAACAGAAATCTAGGAAAAAAGATTTTCTGTGACAATGTAGTCTTTGCAGTTTGAAACGCTATTGCCCTCAGGCATGACACTTGTCCTAGTCCATGAATCACGACGTTATGGTCCTATCACCTCACAATTCCTCATCCCCAATTCCTCTTTCTTTCACTGTCTCGCAGTAGCTTCCTAAAGAATGACTCCATCTCGAACAGGGTATAGCGAAAAACAAAACCTGTAATGAACCGCCTCCAATTCCAGCAGGGATCCGCCCTGTGTTGTCTGCCTGTTTAGTGTCCGCACCTGCTGTCAGGTTCACTTGGAGGTCCATCAGATTCCTTCTTAGATAAGTGACTGTAAAATTACTGATGCATGCAACTTGTTATGACATATGATTGATGGAAAATCGATCAGTTAGTTAAAAGAACATTTAAACAGAAGAGGTGATTGAGCAAACATAAGACTGTCAAGTAAAGTTTATTCTTTAATGGAAAGTCAATACTGTGATGTTTCAAAGGGTCATTCATTTTCAACAGGGGCAGAGACAGTTCTCCAGCTTTGAGTCTGTGATGAACTGCAGGAACTCCATTCTCTGATGTGGCCTGGTCTCTGATTTCTCCCAATTGATGAGAAACCCCAGCTTCACTAGGAGACCCGTCATTGGGACCATTTGCTCTGGCAGCCGCATCGGATCCTGCGCCATTAGACAAATATCCTCGATGTATAAAATCAGTCTCACTGCTGAGTAGCTTTGTGAAGCACCACAGTGCTGAAGTTAGTCCAAAAAGAGAGACACATAAACTCCTACCTTTGCCATCACCAGAGGAATTCTAATAATTGCTTGTGCATCTCAGGAATGGGTACTACTAGATAGGCATCCCTCAAATCTATGCAGGTTAGCCAGTGCCCTTTCTGCAAAATGTCTCTGAAGAGATGGATTTCCCCCATCTTGCAGTGTCGGTAAATGAGAAAGGCGTTAAATTGTATGAGACTATCACCGGCCTGACCTTTTGCTTCTGTTTCCCCAGTAAGACATTGCTTAGGAAGTGTTGCGCCACCTGCTGCGCTGGCCTTATCGCCGTTTTCTCCTACTTCCTTGTCCATGAGGCTTTGTTCCTCCTGTGTTAGGGAGAGTTCTCAAAATGTGCTAATTTCCCTTACCTCTGGAGACCCCCAGCAACTTTGCTGGATTTCTAGGATTTGATTTTTCTACCTGGGAAGAGTGTGAGCCTTTTTTCCCACTGTTCTATGTATTTTGATGTGTGTTTTACTTTTGTGTTCCTTGGTTATGGTGTTTTAAAACAACTCCATAGGCATCATCTTTTTCTTTGTGTCACACAACACCTTCAGTGCAGTGGCACAGGGGTGTCTTTCAGACTCCCCAAGGTTTAAACACTTTCTCTGGGACTGACTACCGTCTCCCAGAGCATGTAGAGGTTAAATTGACTTTACTAGTCTCTTTATATTTACTGACCCAGCACAGACTATCTTCCTATAGAGTGCTGGAGGAGTTGTCTAGCATCCCCTGAGTCAACACACTCATGTAACAGTCAAATATTAACCTTTCCTACTTAAAATGGGTGGTGGCAGAGGTTTAGATCAAACTACCATGATTTTACCCGACCGCGAACAACAGTAGCAAAAAATCGGGTCAGCCATGTTTTTCAAGATGGCGCCCAAGACCTATCCGTAAAAACAGACTCTGGGTAACGTTTTTTGCTGTTTCTTTTAGGAAAGGTCCTTCATGTGTTTAACTCTGCGAACCAGGTTTGGTCCCTTTGTTTGTTGGCCTTTGGCGGGTTTCCTGAGTGCTGAGGCCCTCCTCTGGCACCTGAGTGTCTGGGGTGTACAGGATGTGAGGGAGGTGCCCGAAACTCCCTGTGCTTAGTCTCCTAGATGACCTGAATGCACTCTGGCGTGATTGTCTGGCTGGCTGTCCAGCAAGGACAGCCACCCTGCTGTGTGAGTGACAGCCAGGCAGGAATGAATGGGGCAAAACTGTTTAAAAGCAGGTCTCTGGGACTTGGAAAGCAAGTCGACCACTGGAACGAAAGAACCAAAGACGAGCTGAAGGAAGAGGACTGTTGCAACTCCTGGATGACCGCTGAAGCCCTGCTGCATGTCCGAACTGCCTCAAACTCCATTGACAGAGAAGCCCTTCAAGGTCAACTTCTTCCCTTGAGTTTGGTGGTACTAACCAATTTACAAGCTGCCTGAAAACCGTCCCCTCCTGGTTGAATTTTCTACAGAGTGCTGTGGAAAACTGGATAGCCAGTGGGAAGGATACCAGTTTGTGGCCTTTTAGGCACTCACACCTTAAACTGACATTTATCCAAGCTTGTGGCGTCTTCCCTGGGCAGTGCAGGAACCTCCCGACATCCTCCTTCTTGTCCCCACGACTGAAGCAAAGGGATAGCGAGGTCTGCTCAAACTGCCAAGAAATACTGCCTCAGCTACAGCTCTTCTTCACTTTAAAGGTCCTCGCAAATGCGGTCCGGAAATCTTTTCAACCACAGAGAAAGGTTGTGAAACCTTCCCCTCTTTGAAGGCTAGTCCTTCCCTAAACATTCGTCTAACTTATGCCCTAGTCAAATTGTTCTAAAAACCGTGGCAAAGACTTAACCGTTATCTACTAGAACTGTGCTATCCTATACAAAGACTCAGAACTATTGATTTTGGCCTAGGCCTATCAAATTGAATTGCTGGTTGTAGTTAACTGAAATCCTTTACCATACCTATGAATGTATTTGGGCTGCATTTCTTATGACCTTGTCTTTTTACCCCTTTTTAAAGTAACTGAATTGCCATTTTGCTCCCACTTAGGGGAGCTGAACTTGTTCAGTAATGTATTAGTTGTGTATTGTGGTGTATTAGTGTATGATATTAAGCTGCTTTTGCTAGTGTAATGTTTTATAATTGACTGTGCAAATAATTGTATATTCTTTTACCAAGAAACCTTGAGTAAGTGTACTTGTTGGTCCTTTTGTGTAACTTGTTCTACCGCTCACTTAAACTCTTGATAAGTCTGGCTGCTCAGCCAATGCTACCACATATCTGTGTAGTACAGGCTTGTACCAAAGGTGACATTTTACTGACACATGTTGTCTTAATTGCATATAGTGTTCCCTAAGGGTACTGCATGTGATTCTGCCTAACATTCTGAAATTGTGAAAGGTTGCTGCAGTTTCATTTGTCTGTGTTCTTTACAAATTACAGACAACACCCCGGCACAGTCTCTGTGACCCAAGAGTCCATGGTAAGCTCCACTCAAGCGCTTAGGTGCATCGCTAGCCTACCACCTATCGCGGGAATTGCATTGCTTGCTGCTGCGCTGAGTGCATACGACTGTACTCTCACCTGCTGTTGCAGTGCTAGACCCAACGCCTGCCTCTTCCACGGGAGGGGAAGGAAGGATTCAGCCTTCTGTCTTCCTGCTGTCACCAGTTGTTTCCTCTATAGGGCTTCTGGCCTCCTCAGCGGCTGGCAGAGACGCCTCTGCTTCTGCCGCCCTGGAGGATACACAAGCACAAACACTCTTTTTAACATTGTCTGACCTTTGTCCAGAGCAGTAAAGCTGCTAACAAATCTGGACACGTCTTTGACAAAAGCTTCTTCAAACAAAAGCCCTTTAGCTGCTGCAGTGGCCTCAGAGGATGGCAACTTCCTGGATCGATCGTCTGCACTCAGCTGCTATCACACAGTTGGTATTACTTATTAAACAAACTGCTCTTTGTGCCCAATTAGCCAGGATATGCACATCCATAGGCGGGGCCTCTTTGGTCTCTTCCGCCATTTTAATGATCTTGGCCAATGGACCTATGGAATCGGGGCATGTCCTGGCATGCTATCCATGAGCGTTCAATGCCCTTTTCAGGTCCTTGGTGTGCTTCACCATGAATGAGTCCACCTCCAGAGTGTCCGCTACTTTACCCGGCAGAGAAGGTCTGGCATATTGTGCCTTCAATTAGCCTCTCACCTCCTTATTTAGAGGCGTGCACTGCCGCTTGCTCAAGTACCTTTTGGCCTTAAGTGGGGGCTTCCCCTCCAAGGATCTCGGGAAGAGTAGCAGGTCTGGATGAAAGGGGTCGACCAGGGAACTATCTATGCATTTCTAAACGCTCTTATTGTGCCTTTTGCACGGTTCTCCTTCCTGAGGAGTGGCCAGGCTCACAGAAAGGTGAGAACTCTCAGTGCTGCTGAAATCCCATTCAGTGCCCTCTTGGTCTTCCTGTGGGATAAGTTGTATGTCATCTTGTCCCTTCCATCACGCCTTTCCCTTAGCATGCCTGTATTTTGTGTGTCCTTTGTATGATTCGGACAGTGGTTCGCCACTGGCCTTATGTTCCTCCTGCCATTGTCTCTTGCATGCTCTGGGCCTCACAGCTGTCAGCCCTTGCGAAAAGGTGACCCAGCCAAGGAGAAAGTCCAGCTCATGGGATAACGGCCCTAGACCTGCCCATGCTGCTTTCTCCACCAGCTGTCCCAGAGAGGGGTCCTGCAGAATGTTTGAAGGCCCTTCTCTGCTTTACTCGCTGTCAGAGGATTCTACTTCTGCCCAAGCCATATTGTGTAATGCACAGGAGACAGCTAGCAGTCGCAAGGTGACGCACAGGCTTTTTATTATTAAATTTGATTTATAACATCTCACAATGGTTGTGAGGCTATTTCTTCACTTGTTTAATGTCTTTGAAGTCATTTAAACACCACATTTTACATCAGCTAGTCCTGAGAATGGTGACATGCTGTGGCATGCCGGAGTTCCAAGTGCTTTCAACCATTCAATTGCTGAAAGTTATTAAACATAAGACATGAGGCTAAGAAGAGAGATGCCTGCAATACTTTTCTGGCCCTGCTGTCTGAGAAATAGCTCCAGATGATTCATCACTTGAAGCATTTGTGCAATGGTAGAACATCTGACTACAATGCTTGCGGTTGTAAACTCAAGAGAGTTCCAAGTGCTTTCAACCATTCAATTGCTGAAAGTAATGAAATATAAGACAAGAGCATAAGAGGTGAGATGTCTGAAGTAATTTTGAAGCAATGAAAAAACGGATTTGAAGCAGATATAATGAAATATCTAGGTGGCATGCCACGTTAGAAATGACACTGAAAAGGGACTTGCAGGCCTTACTGCCTGATTAGGTTATAAGAACTAGCACCAGAGATTTCAGATTTGAAGCATTAGTGCAATGGTAGAACTTCCAACTACAGTGCATGAGGTTGTGAGCTCAAGAGAGCAATCGGAACATCATTTTTTAAATTTCATTCATAACATCCCACAATGGTTGTGAGGCTTGGATTCACTTGTTTAATGTTTTTGAAGTCATTTAAACAGTGAATTTGACATCAGCTAGTCCTGAGATTGGTGACAATCTGTAGCATGATAAGTGCTTAAACTATGCATTTGCTGAAAGTGTTTTAATATAAAACAATCCCACAATGATTGAGAGGGTATTTTTCACTTGTTGAATGTGTTTGAAATCCCTTAAACTATACATTTTACATCAGCCAGTCCAGATATTGGTGGCATGCTGTGGCACACTGTGGCATGTGCCACATGTCACATTCGGCTCCTACCCCTTCTCCTGAAAGTGTCAAAGTCATTGTCAATCCTTTGTGGCAATCTTATATTCCTTTGTTTTCCAGCATTTCGTACCGAGGAAAAAGGATGTGCAAGTCGGGCTTGGTTCCAGGGGGCCAGCAGCCCGAACTGCTAGCACACACACTTTGTGCAGCCCCAGACATGTTTCAGTTTTATAGGAGGTCATCAGTCAACTGATGGGCAGGACATATCCGTGCCTTTCAGGATGACCTTGGAAACTGATGAATGAAGCATGGAAACGTTTAGAAAAATTCAAGTGCACTTGCAGTCCCCCTGCACATCTGCCACTGCCATTGTTTTCCATTGTATTCCAACTGCTTTATTCGTAAAGAGCCTCCAAAATCTCTGACAGCCACTCTTTAAAAAGTCGTCATTGTTTTAGTCTCTTCTGTTGCAGGCCTCCCTATCCTACAGAGTAATTAATAAGGGACCTTCACCATGACAACCTATACACCACATTTACATTATAGACTAATATATGTCATGGTTCGTGCTGGTAGAGAGATTCCCAGACCCCCCTTTGTTTTGAATAAATTAACTTTGGGTTTCACCCTAAGTTAACAGGGCGATCCAGACGTGGACCCCTTGCTCACTGTTCTTAGAGAGGCAACAGTTTCACCTCACTGATGATGCCCAACAAGGCTGAAACATGTGTATGGGGTTACTGATGGTACTCTTGTTCAGAGGAGAATTGCCTAGCATTTCGGCGCTGGACTGCCCCTGGGCAGGACAAAGGCTGATATGCAGGGAAATTTCTTCTCTGTGAAAGGGACAGTGAGCTAAAGACTTGGTAGAGTCTCTCCCAGGGGTTATTCACCCAAGAACAGGTTATTGGGCTGTGTTCGTGCTGGTAGAGAGATTGCCAGACCCCCCTTTGTTTTGAATAAATTAACTTTGGGTTTCACCCTAAGTTAACAGGGCGATCCAGACGTGGACCCCTTGCTCACTGTTCTTAGAGAGGCAACAGTTTCACCTCACTGATGATGCCCAACAAGGCTGAAACATGTGTATGGGGTTACTGATGGTACTCTTGTTCAGAGGAGAATTGCCTAGCATTTCGGCGCTGGACTGCCCCTGGGCAGGACAAAGGCTGATATGCAGGGAAATTTCTTCTCTGTGAAAGGGACAGTGAGCTAAAGACTTGGTAGAGTCTCTCCCAGGGGTTATTCACCCAAGAACAGGTTATTGGGCTGTGTTCGTGCTGGTAGAGAGATTCCCAGACCCCCCTTTGTTTTGAATAAATTAACTTTGGGTTTCACCCTAAGTTAACAGGGCGATCCAGACGTGGACCCCTTGCTCACTGTTCTTAGAGAGGCAACAGTTTCACCTCACTGATGATGCCCAACAAGGCTGAAACATGTGTATGGGGTTACTGATGGTACTCTTGTTCAGAGGAGAATTGCCTAGCATTTCGGCGCTGGACTGCCCCTGGGCAGGACAAAGGCTGATATGCAGGGAAATTTCTTCTCTGTGAAAGGGACAGTGAGCTAAAGACTTGGTAGAGTCTCTCCCAGGGGTTATTCACCCAAGAACAGGTTATTGGGCTGTGTTCGTGCTGGTAGAGAGATTCCCAGACCCCCCTTTGTTTTGAATAAATTAACTTTGGGTTTCACCCTAAGTTAACAGGGCGATCCAGACGTGGACCCCTTGCTCACTGTTCTTAGAGAGGCAACAGTTTCACCTCACTGATGATGCCCAACAAGGCTGAAACATGTGTATGGGGTTACTGATGGTACTCTTGTTCAGAGGAGAATTGCCTAGCATTTCGGCGCTGGACTGCCCCTGGGCAGGACAAAGGCTGATATGCAGGGAAATTTCTTCTCTGTGAAAGGGACAGTGAGCTAAAGACTTGGTAGAGTCTCTCCCAGGGGTTATTCACCCAAGAACAGGTTATTGGGCTGTGTTCGTGCTGGTAGAGAGATTCCCAGACCCCCCTTTGTTTTGAATAAATTAACTTTGGGTTTCACCCTAAGTTAACAGGGCGATCCAGACGTGGACCCCTTGCTCACTGTTCTTAGAGAGGCAACAGTTTCACCTCACTGATGATGCCCAACAAGGCTGAAACATGTGTATGGGGTTACTGATGGTACTCTTGTTCAGAGGAGAATTGCCTAGCATTTCGGCGCTGGACTGCCCCTGGGCAGGACAAAGGCTGATATGCAGGGAAATTTCTTCTCTGTGAAAGGGACAGTGAGCTAAAGACTTGGTAGAGTCTCTCCCAGGGGTTATTCACCCAAGAACAGGTTATTGGGCTGTGTTCGTGCTGGTAGAGAGATTCCCAGACCCCCCTTTGTTTTGAATAAATTAACTTTGGGTTTCACCCTAAGTTAACAGGGCGATCCAGACGTGGACCCCTTGCTCACTGTTCTTAGAGAGGCAACAGTTTCACCTCACTGATGATGCCCAACAAGGCTGAAACATGTGTATGGGGTTACTGATGGTACTCTTGTTCAGAGGAGAATTGCCTAGCATTTCGGCGCTGGACTGCCCCTGGGCAGGACAAAGGCTGATATGCAGGGAAATTTCTTCTCTGTGAAAGGGACAGTGAGCTAAAGACTTGGTAGAGTCTCTCCCAGGGGTTATTCACCCAAGAACAGGTTATTGGGCTGTGTTCGTGCTGGTAGAGAGATTCCCAGACCCCCCTTTGTTTTGAATAAATTAACTTTGGGTTTCACCCTAAGTTAACAGGGCGATCCAGACGTGGACCCCTTGCTCACTGTTCTTAGAGAGGCAACAGTTTCACCTCACTGATGATGCCCAACAAGGCTGAAACATGTGTATGGGGTTACTGATGGTACTCTTGTTCAGAGGAGAATTGCCTAGCATTTCGGCGCTGGACTGCCCCTGGGCAGGACAAAGGCTGATATGCAGGGAAATTTCTTCTCTGTGAAAGGGACAGTGAGCTAAAGACTTGGTAGAGTCTCTCCCAGGGGTTATTCACCCAAGAACAGGTTATTGGGCTGTGTTCGTGCTGGTAGAGAGATTCCCAGACCCCCCTTTGTTTTGAATAAATTAACTTTGGGTTTCACCCTAAGTTAACAGGGCGATCCAGACGTGGACCCCTTGCTCACTGTTCTTAGAGAGGCAACAGTTTCACCTCACTGATGATGCCCAACAAGGCTGAAACATGTGTATGGGGTTACTGATGGTACTCTTGTTCAGAGGAGAATTGCCTAGCATTTCGGCGCTGGACTGCCCCTGGGCAGGACAAAGGCTGATATGCAGGGAAATTTCTTCTCTGTGAAAGGGACAGTGAGCTAAAGACTTGGTAGAGTCTCTCCCAGGGGTTATTCACCCAAGAACAGGTTATTGGGCTGTGTTCGTGCTGGTAGAGAGATTCCCAGACCCCCCTTTGTTTTGAATAAATTAACTTTGGGTTTCACCCTAAGTTAACAGGGCGATCCAGACGTGGACCCCTTGCTCACTGTTCTTAGAGAGGCAACAGTTTCACCTCACTGATGATGCCCAACAAGGCTGAAACATGTGTATGGGGTTACTGATGGTACTCTTGTTCAGAGGAGAATTGCCTAGCATTTCGGCGCTGGACTGCCCCTGGGCAGGACAAAGGCTGATATGCAGGGAAATTTCTTCTCTGTGAAAGGGACAGTGAGCTAAAGACTTGGTAGAGTCTCTCCCAGGGGTTATTCACCCAAGAACAGGTTATTGGGCTGTGTTCGTGCTGGTAGAGAGATTCCCAGACCCCCCTTTGTTTTTAATATATGTCAATACCATCCCATAATCTGTTACAAGCAGAGCCCTTTTATCTACCCTTAGTAACAGAACTAATAAGGTAGCTCAGTGCGTTCAGTGCTCAAAGGTCTGCATGTAACCAGCTTTCAGAGGTTTGAATCCTGGTTATGCTGACCCAGACGTTCATCCTTCCAAGACTTTAGGCCTGGGATCATTATGTCGAGTAATAACAGAAATGATTGTTACTATTGATAAGAAGAGGTTACAGTCTAGCAAGAAACTATTAGAGTGGCAATAATGACAGCTTGGATGCAGCAAAAATAGCCAAAGTTGTGTGAGTATGGCCAAGAGGAGAAGGAAATAGTGAGGGGCCATCCCATGAATAAATGTAAAGACAATGCATAATAAGTGATACATTAGACTATATAAAAAAGAAATCAATCAAAGAAAAACTACAATAGTAGAGACAGGACGACAAAGAGAAAGAGGGCAGCATCAGCAAATGGTAGAATCCGGGCCAGTTGATAATATGGACGTCAGCATAACTTGGCAGAACCATTGTCATGAAGAGAGAGAATAAGCGAATAAATGAGGTTAGTAGCATTAAAGGATACAGCTCCCTTCTGCCATCTCTTTTCATTCTTTCATCTCAGACTGTCTGTCCGCCATCCAGGAGTGGTGTGCCGCCAATGATCTCTGCCTTAATGCCAGTAACACCGAGATTCTCCTCATCAGCACACCTGCTCCCTCCTTTCCTGTCACTCTCTGGCCAGCCTCTCTTGGCCCTCTTCCTGCTCCCACCTTTAAGGCTTAAAACCTCAGGATCATCTTCGACTCCACCCTTTCCGTCTCTCCTCATAAAAGTCACACTACCAGCTGCACCTCCTCAGAGGTATTCTTCCTTTCCTCTCCTTCCCCCAGAAGTTCACTGTCTCCAGAAATCTGGTTCTTACCAAGTTGGACTACTGCAACAGAGTTTTTCTGAATCGGCCTGCCTCTACTCTCCGCCCTCTGCAACTCATCCAAAACAGGAATGCAAGACTTATCCTAGGCTTCAAGCCCTGTGATCATATCTCTCCAGGGCTGAAATCTATGCACTGGCTCCCAGTGGCTTTAAGGATTAAGTTCAAAACCCTTTACATTGTCCACCAGGCCTTCTGGAGGGTGTGGCCTCTGTACCTTCAGCTCTCTCTTCCTAAATATCTTTCTTCTTGAGATCTTCGAACATCCGCCTCCAAGTCCCTCAGGGTTAGTCCCTCAGCAGCTTTGCTGGATTTCTAGGATTCATTTTTTTCACCTGGTAAGAGTGCAAGTCTTTTTTCCCACTCTTACATGTGTTTTGCTATGTGTGTTTTAACATTCTTGTGTTCATAGACTGTGGAGCCTCACCTACTCAATAGGCAACATCTTTTTACTGTGTGTTACACAGCACCTGCAGTGCAGTGACACAGGGTTGTCTTTTAGACTTCCCAACTCAGACTCCATTTTCTGCGACTGACTACTGTCTCCCAGAACATGTAAAGTTGCCATTGACTTTATTAGTCTCTTTAAAATCCACAGACCCAGAGCAAACTGTCTTACATAGAGTACTGGGAAGGGTTAATACTTATCCTTTTTGTTTGTTTCTCTTGGAACATTGTTTCACTCCCTTTTCATCAAGACTTGGCTGGTAGCAGTGATAACTACCCTATTTTTCCTACCGCGATTATCTTAAATGACCTTGGTATTGTTTTAGGCTATCTTGGTAGCCTCGAACTTAAACCCACTGGACCATATACATTTTTATATGGTTCCGGCTGGGTTTATTCGCCATTTCTTTTTTTAAATGTCTTTCTCATGTTTTACTCTGTGCACCAAACCAGGTTTGGTTCCTTTGTTCACCGTCTTTTCACAGGATTCTCCGCAGAAGCCCTTCTTGGGCCTTGCAGGACCTGCAAGGACCTGCCAGGAACATTTGCCTCAGCTACAGCTTCTTCTCCATTTTAAGGTACTGTGCAAATCCGGTTGTTTGTTTTGTCCAGCGGCGGTAAAGGTGTGTGAAACCTTTCGCCAATCCGAGGGCTTGTCCTTCTCTACTCTTTAAAATAACTTTTCTGCCGACCAACTTCATCCGGAACTCTTGGCAAAGACTTAACCGCAAACTATCCAGAACTGTGTGATCTTGAGCAAAAGAATTTTGTCCTATTGACTTTGGCCCAAAGCCTTTTTGATTTGTTTCCATCACTGTAGTTCCTCTTTCTAGATTTCCCTGCTTGCTTACCTGTTGGTGCTGCTCAATTTGTATCTAACTTTGTCTTTCCCTCCCTTTTTACATTTTTGGAGTGCCATTTTGCTCACACTCATTTTTGAGCTTAACTTGTCCAGAATCTATTGGGAGTGGTGTGGTGTATTAATAGTGTGATTTTTCAACTGCTTTACTTTAGTGAGATGTTATACAACTGATGTGTAAATAAATGTATATTCTTTTACTCAGAAACCTTGAGTCAGTGTTGGTTTGAATCATAGTAATTTCTGTCCTTTGTGTAACTATTGATACTGCTCACTTGCTCTTGAGACAAGTCTGGCTGCTCAGCCATCGCTACCACTTTACTGTGTAGTACAGTCTTGTACCAAAGGTGAATTTGTACTGTCAATTGTAGTCCTAATTGTGTGTGGTGTTCCCAAAGGGGACTGCATATAATTATGCCTAACAGTTCCTTCCCCTCCAGTTGCACACCTGCACTGCCCCCCTGGAAACCTCTGCACACTGGGACTATCTCTGTATCCCTACAGCCCCTTAATTGCACTTGAACCCTGATTCCTGCACTTACCCTTGCACTTGCCACCTGCTGGCCGCACTTTTATCTATTATTTATTGTATCTTTTATGTATTGTCTTATTTATTCTACTGTTATCCTATGTACTGCACTGTCCCCTCCCTTCTTACCCTGCACTTTTCCCATTCCCCTCTCCCCTGCACTTGCGCGATCTCAATGTCACCTGGCCTAGTAGGATTGCTAACTTTGTCTTCCCTCTGTTCCCCTCCCTTGCCACGTCGCGCCTTGAAAAACTTGTGTATAGTTCTGTTATAAATGCCATATCATATCATATCATATCATATCATATGAATTTGACCCAGAGGATAGCTCAAGGGCAACTGGAAGCAAGCCAAAGCAGAGCAGCACAGGTTTGAATCCCGGCACCACCTTAGAGTATGTTATAAAAGAATGGTTCTTTAATTCATGGAAAAAAGAAGAAAAAAACCTATAAATGCATTATAGAGATGAAAATGGCAGGATCAGTCAATGTTGGAGATATGAGAGGTAAACGAGAAGTATGAAAGATGATACCACATTTGTGTTCAGAGGCAAAGAGAACAAGTGTTGATGAAGGAAAATAAATATGTGAAACAGGTATAGGAGAATTCATCTAGCAGGGAAGACACAATTCCTATTTTTAAAAGGAATAAGGTGAAGAGTGTTGTAAGATGTCCAATTTTAAATAGTTTCTAGGCAAGCAGAAACTGTAAAAGAAATATATTTAGTAAATGAAGAAAAAGATTTGAGAATCTTCAGCATAGAGATGACAAGAGAGATTAAACGTTTTTTTTAAATAATATCAGACAATAGGAACGTGCAAAGGGATAAAAGAAGCAGTGCAAAACTAAAAACGTGATGACCGCATAATGAAGAGGGAACTCTGGATAGGACATGATATTCACAGTCAGCAAAATGGGAACAGAAGTCTTATAAACAGAAAAGAGAGTAGAGGGGAGCACAATATAATCTAAAGTACCAAAAGCTACAGAAAGTTCAAGAAGAACAAGAAGAGAGGAATGCTTAGTAAACCAACCAATATATAGGGAATTAGAGACATACAATACAGCTATTTCTGTAAAGTGGAAAGAACAATATCCAGATTGATGTTTAGGCAGAAGCAATTTCAATGAATTTATTTTAGTTAAAGTCATATTCTTTGTTTTGTTAACTGTGTGTGAAGTAAAGTGTGTTGTGTGTTGTGTGAAGTTAGAATACTTTATCCAACTCTATTTTTGTTTAAACACAAGTGATTTGCAAACGCTATTAGTAAAACAATAATCGGTTCAGAATGAGAATACATTTTAACATGAACACGACATGATTAAACCGGTTGTTGAATTAGGAAGGCACCCACTCATACACGTATCTTCATAAAAATCTGAAAGTAAAGATAACACACGGCTTCAGGGAATGATACCAAGAGATGAGTTGCAAGGATGACAACATTTATATAATATAAAGTATGCCAGCACACAACTCTGCTGCCCGAGAGCACTCTGCCAAAAATTACACGGGCAGCACATTAAAAAAGGCACCAAGTGTCATACATAGTTAAGACATCAGCATAGTTGATTGGCTGGAAACATATACTAAACCCAACTCCATGTGGGATGCCTGGGCTCCATTGGGAGTCTCGCGCCTAAATCGGGAGGGTTGGCATGTATGTATAGGTTATGCGGGAGACAGCAACAAATAGTGTGATTTTTCAATGAAAAATCGGGAGTCTGGCGCCTAAATCGGGAGGGTTGGCATATATGTATAGGTTATGCAGGTTTAATGGCATTACTCTGTTTATATGGATTCAAAAAGAGTTGTACATGTACTGTGAATAAAATATGCATACCTGTAGTTTGTATTCATGCATGTGGATATGAATGCAGCTGTAAGTAGAAATCTTGGAGACTTTTAGAGTAGTTTTTGTAGTAGGTGCTTTGCAATGATATGAGACTTGTACTCAGAGTGATCAACAGTACATTTGAAGTGCGGAACTCTGATGACGGAGTTAGATGTAGAGGTCTTGGATGTGATTGGTGGAGGGTTGTGTGACTGCTTTGCTGTATCCAATGAGGGAATGGCACCGAGAGTGATGTGGAAAGGGTAGAAGGGCTGGTAAGAGTTACGCACCGCACGGACACCACGGTTGTTCGTGGATAGGGCGTGCCACATCCAGGGTTTTCCAGCAAACCCAGTATGGAAAGGGGACTGTAGGGATCAGCCAATCAGATGTTGGCGTTGTGGATTTGTGTAGAAAGAGACTGTGTGAAGAGAAGATGGCAGAGGTGGAGAAAGTCAGGGTGTTGGTGCTCGGAGATATCTTTGTGCATGCGTTACAGCAATATGCTCAATGTAGGCATGTGGCAAACAATTTCGATGTTAAAGGAGTGGAGGTGGTGTGGAGCGCTGTGCCGGATTGCAATGTAGAGCGAATTCTACAAATGTGTGAAGATATGGGCAGGATGAACAGTCCCTATCTGGTAGTTGGGCACTATGGTGCTTTCCATTTGGGCTATGTCAGTGACCCTACTTTGTTAGCAGATTTGGAACAGTTGCTTCATGCATTAATGAACATCCTTCCAAATGCGAAAGTAATTTTTTCTGTATTACTACCTAGGGCAATATGGGACCATAGTTCTGTTTTTTGTCCTCAGCAAAACATTGCTAGGTGTGCAATCAACCAAGGCATGTGTGCTTTCATGCTTAGAGTTGGTATGTTTTTCTGTAATAATGAGAATATTGATTCGAGTAATGCTGTTTATTTTGAAGAAGATGGAATTTCCTTATCTTTTTTGGGAAATGCCATGCTGTTTTGGAATGTAAGGGTTGCTTTGGAGAAGGTTATGTGAAGATTTTAGTAGTAAAGTAAGAAGAAAAAAACCCAAAAAATACAAAGTAACAGGTGTCTGTCAGGCATCTGCAAAACATTTTTTTTTTAAAATGGCTCTTTTCAGAGCCATCCTAAAGGGGGAATGTGGCACACTATTTAAATTTACATTCACCACGCCGAGATTTTCGATATGTCCGTGGACATGGCGGTAGTCGTGGCCAGCGTTTAATACATACAGGGATTCTGGGGTGGAGAGGCATGCAAATGAGAATGAGCGGAGCTAGGGATTGGTCAGTAAAGTTTACTGGGTGTGTTGTGTAGGGAGAGATTTTGTCAGAATGTCATTTTCCTGAGAGTAGAACAGATAGCTCTGGCTGTGTGTTTAAGAAAACAGATCATCTGGATTTTGGGAGACTCATGGATACATTGGTTGGAGGTGCATGCAGAACGTTGTGGAGTAGCTGCATATCTTGGATTCCTTCATGTGGAAGTTCACTGGCATGGAGTGCGTGGAATGAAGTGGCTGGACTTGGTACCTCTCTGTGCTACTTTAGAGACAGAGCATCATCCAGACATAATTATAATTCATTGTGGAGGGAACAGTTTAGGACATGTGTCTGGAATTTCTTTGGAATTTGCAATGAAAGTAGGACTTGGGAAGGTCATGGACATGTTTTCAAATTCCCAAGTAATTTTTTCTAGTATTGCACAAAGACAAATGTGGCTGCGTTCTTCTTCATTTGGTCCACAAATGGAGAAAGCGAGGCACAATGTCAATAAGTATGTTTGTGCCTTTCTAAGAGATGTTGGCATGTCCTCTTTTCACAATGAAAATATTATGTTTCGTAGCACATACATTTTTCGCAGAGATGGAGTCCATCTTACCTATTCTGGCAATCAGATTTTTCTAAGAAATGTACAAAATGCATTGTGATGTTTTTTGGAATTACAGTCATCTATTTTACTGTAGATGTTGACGATTTAAGTTTTTCAAACACACAAAAACACCACCAAAAAGCTCTTTTCAGAGCCACCACTTCCTTCCAGAGAAAAGTGCATTGGTTTTGCTAGGGCAGCACCCTAAAACTTTATATGTCCAAGGACTGTCTGCGGACTTCCAAAAATGCACTGGTCCCTGCACTGTTTATTTGCGACTTTTATTTTTAAACTGTGAAAGGCGGCTCTGAAAAGAGCCTTTTTTTTATTTTTGTTGTTTCATATTTTTTTTGATTTTTTACACACGACACACTAGGAGAGGAGGGGAAAGGAGGATAAGGAAGGGACACCAACCACGGGGATAAGAAAGGGCAGGTGGAGAGAGGAAGATGTAGGGTGGGCCTTACTTAGGTAGGTAGAAGGTCTTTTGGTGCTCCGTGACCATAGTCTCGAAAGCACTTCGAAGACTCTCCCCCCTGCAGAGTACTGCGTCGCAGTACATACACAATATTGTGACCCTCGAAAGGTAAGGGTCAACAGCATCGCGAATGGCCTGTGAAGCAGCTGGAGGGATGAGCTCTCCCACAGGAGTGTCTCTTGTGGTGAGAGGAGCAGAAATGAAGGATGCTGTAGAGGAACTCAACCTACTACGTTTATCACAAGGTACAACCTTGCGAATGTCCCCACTGTGGAACGATGTTAGGTGTCGCTTCATGGATGTCGTACCAAAGCTGTACGAACCACGTCTCCCACGACTCAGCACCATTTTGCACTGTTTGCAGGTGACCTTTTGGTACGTTACCATGAATGGTAAACAACGACCACACCCAAGACTCCCGGCGAGTGCTGGTAGTAGGGAGTTCCACGACCTCATTCTCTTCATCCTCTTCATTCTCGTTCTCTACATCCTCACGACTGTTACCCTCTGCAGGCCCTTGGGGAGGTGGTGGGGGTGGAGGGTTTGGGGTGGTACTGAGGCAGATGTAGCAACAGCAGCCATGTATGCCATCAAGGTTGATGAGATAATCTCAGCAAGAGCAGCAAAGGCAGCAAAAGTCAATTTGCAATAGCCAGAAGTACAATGAAGATCAGCTCTGGGGTGTGGCCTTTTATAGGGGTGGAGGGGTGCGCTTCGCAAACAGATCAAACACCCAAAAAGGTTCAAAAAGTTCCAAAAAGTATGTTGAAAGCCAGGGTCATTGTCTGAGACATGTGCAATGGTGAATTTTTACTGTTAAATAATTTGGATTGTCTGAAAAAGTTCTTTTAAAATGTTGGGGAACCGGAAAGTGTCCGCAAGTTAGGGCACACACTGAGCGTGGGTGCGGTCACATGATGACGTCGGGAACACGTCTGCGAAGGGAACGGGTGTTGGCAGGACACTAAATACACGGGAGCGGTCCTGTGCATGCACGCGGGCGTTCTATGGACAGTGTTCGGGTCCTGAAACAAATTAAAAGTGCGACACAAATGAGACAGAATGTTACGGACAGGCGCGATGTTCGCAGGACTTATGGGTGTGTCGCGCATGTGCACAGATGTTCTGCAGACTGAATGGAAAGGTATAGTGTCCTTAGGACACCTCCATTTTGTTTGACTACGGACATCCCGGAAACCGCGCGTGTTCTTAGGACAGTTTCAACTTGGCTGCAGATGGTACGGACAGGTATAGTGTCCTTAGGATTCTTCCATTTTGTTCAGCTATGCACAACCCGGACACCGGGTGTGTATGGTTGCGAACAGTACAGACAGGTATAGTGTCCTTAGGACATCCCCCTTTTGTTAATTACGGACATTCGGACAGGCGCACTGTCCGCGGACATTTTAACTGCTTTAAAAAAAATAATAAGACACCAAGGATTTCATTAAAAGAAACATTATATATTTTTTTATTATATAGATATACACAATTTATGAAAGAGAGGGGGAAGCAGAAACTGATACAAATATAGGGGAATTAGGGGTTTGGAGAGGATGTATGGGAGGGAATAAAGGGATGGAAGTCTCATCAAAACATTGTTCTTGGTGTTGAGGGTTTGTGGATAGTTGACTGGGACATGGAGAGGGGGAACAGGTACATGTGGGACAATATTTATTTTTTTCTTTTATGTGGCCCTCCACAAACTGTTTCAAAACATTGAAATTTTCCTTGAGCATGTCCACTTTATGTTCCATGCGCTGCAGAGTATTTTCTAATGTGTCTTTTGGTGTATTATTTCCAATGTTTGTATAGTCTGTTAAATAAATATGTATGTTAAGTGCACATAAAGTAA
This sequence comes from Ambystoma mexicanum, assembly GCF_040938575.1. Lineage (NCBI taxonomy): Eukaryota > Metazoa > Chordata > Amphibia > Caudata > Ambystomatidae > Ambystoma > Ambystoma mexicanum. The sequence goes on from NC_090930.1 coordinate 627,801,162, forward strand.
TGATTATTAATTTGCTTATAAAGAAAAGTGTCTACCATTAGTATTCCTGTCTTCAGACATTTCCTCACGTGGGAAATTTTCCTCAAGACATTCCAAAGTACTGGACATTTCTGTGTAAAAAACAAAAATATATTAACGTTAGTGTACCTAATACAAAAAGTTTAGAAATAGTTAAGAAAAATGAAGGTTACTTACTAGTTTATGTTAAATTGTGTTCTTACTGTTATGTAGGTCTGCTGTTGCTCCTAGTTGTGCAGTTTCTGTGAGGTAATTATGTTGGAGGCATATCTTTTTTGTTTTGGTATATTCCATTTTAGTACATATGGTATTTAAATGGATGACTGATGTGTTAGATATATAGGTTCCACTTCTTATTTATTATTACATATAATGTGTTTATGTGCTGGTTTTTGAACTTGTGCAGTGTTTATGTGGCATGATAGAACAATTTAATATACCCCCTGAGTGTTTGGGTAGTATTGATGTTGTCCACGTCTGTTTGCAGACATACGCACAATCCGCAGACATCAAAATCATTAGCAGGAGGTTCAGTATGTTCTATGTTACATGCATACAAAGTAAGGGAATCCTAGTAAACATCTATCAAATTCACACTGTGAAAATGTATATTCAGTAGAAAAAAAACTTTGATAAAGGGAGGTTATGGTTAAGTTGCTCTACTAAAAACCTATGAAATTCAGTAAAAAAAGTTTGTTAAAGGGACGTTATGGTTCAAAGTAAAACCGAAAAACCCCTGGAATTCGCGAGTTATGGTAAGGTATGCAACCATAACTCGCACCACCACTGTGCACTGCTAAGACGAACACCCAGGACATCAAAGATGACATCACAAATGTCATTGATGACATCACTGTTGACATCAGATGCCTCGCTCACTCTTTTTTCATTTACTGATATATCTAGGCCAGTAACAGTCAGGAACTAAAAATTCAAAAAGTACTATATTTGTAGACTTATACTTCAAATATGTTCTTACAGTAATTAACTTAGGGTTCAGTATATGAAACATATACAAAGGGGAAAACACAGACTTGGAAGACAGCAATGCTATTTATGTATGAAGATGATTAGTAAGGTTATCAACACTGTTTTATAGTTCTGTTGTTTTATTTATTACCATACTTTCCCTGGGTATGCTCATATTTGTACACATTGCATTTACACTACTTTCCTTAGGGCCTAGTCACAATATGTGATAGTTATACATAAGGAAGTAGTAGCGTTGAAGCAGAGAAAACATTTCTGTGCATGAAGATAATCAGTTAGGTTACTTCACTTTCCCTGTATATTCTCATATTTGTATGTGTTGTCTGTTTGCGTTTTGTGTGCAGTAATGCAATAATGCAGTAAGTGGGTTTTATTAGGTACTTATTAAATGTTTTACAGTATGCAAAATTCTAATAAGAAAGCATTTATAATTTTAGTATTTAACCTGGCAAGATTATTAATATTGTATCTCCATCATGTCTGCTGCACACTATGCCTATGTTACTACATGTGTAACTTGGTATATTGGAAAAAACTTGATAATACAATGCTATTTGTAGTAATGCATTGCTTAATGCACTACGTACCTCGTGATATTTATTCCAATGATCCTTGACACTTTTTTTTAAATTAACATTACAATAAGAATCCCTTGTACAGACTTTTCATGAAAGGTAAATGCACATGTGATGTCATCAGTGATGTCATCAAAGCCATTTGTGATGTCATCTTTGATGTCCTGGGTGTTTATTTTTGTTGTTTCATATTTTTTTCTATTTTTTACACACGACACACTAGGAGAGGAGGGGAAAGGAGGATAAGGAAGGGACACCAACCACGGGGATAAGAAAGGGCAGGTGGAGAGAGGAAGATGTAGGGTGGGCATTAATTAGGTAGGTAGAAGGTCTTTTGGTGCTCCGTGACCATAGTCTCGAAAGAACTTCGAAGACTCTCCCCCCTGCACAGTGCACAGTGGTGGCACGAGTTATGGTTGCTTACCTTACCATAACTAACGAATTTCAGGGGGTTTTCGGTTTTACTTTGAACCATAACGTCCCTTTAACAGTTTTTTACTGAATTTCATAGGTTTTTAGTAGCACAACTTAACGATAACGTCCCTTTAACAAAGTTTTTTTACTGAACTTCATAGGTTTTTAGTAGCACAACTTAACCATAATGTCCCTTTAAGAATTGTTTTTTATGATATATATATATCTATTCAGTAAAAAAAAACTTTGTTAAAGGTACGTTGTGGTTCAAAAGAAAACCGAAAACCCCCTGAAATTCGCTAGTTATTGTAAGCTAAGCAACCATAACTCGTGCCACCACCGTGTATTGCTAAGACTAACACCCAGGACATCAAAGATGACATCACAAATGGCACATCCATTCCTGTACATTTGGTGTCCTGCGGACACTCCTTCCCTTCGCGGACGTGTTCACAACGTCATCATGTGACTGCACCCATGCTCAGCGTGTGTCCTGAATTGCGGACACTGTTCTGAACCGTGAACATTTTAAAAGTACTTTTTCAGGAAATCCAAAGTATTTTATAGTAAAAATTCACAATAGCACATGTCCCAGACAATGACCCTGACTTTATACATACTTTTTGGGACTTTTTGAGCCTTTTTTGGGTGTTCGATCTGTCCGCGGACAGCGCGGCTGTCTGCAGAGCACGCACCCGCACCCCTATAAAAGGCCACACCACAGAGCTCATCCCCATTGTGCTTCTGGCTATCTGACAGAGCATTGTTTACTTTGGCTGCTAATCTTGGAGAGTTTGCTGCTCTTGCTGCTTTCCATCAGACCTGATGGCATCAATGCTTGCTGCTCCAGCTAGTGCTACATCTGTCTCAGCACCACCACCATCTCCCCAAGGGCCTGAAGAGGAGAACTGGCATGAGGATGTAGAGGAGGAGGATGAAGAGCATGACAAGGATCAGGTAGTGGAAGTCCCTACTACCAGCACTCGCCGTGAGTCTTGGGTGTGGCGGTTGTTTACCATTCAGGGTGGAGTGCCAAAATAACGTGCGGACAAGGTCACCTGCAATCAGTCATTCAAACAAAAGAGAGAGATAAAGGGATATATAGCACTAGCATACCCTCAAATTCAAGGGGTTAACCCTTCACTATTATATAACAACACAGCTAGTTCTACTCGTAGCTGCTCACTCCAGGTGGTCCCTATTTTTTACTGTTTCCTGCTGTATTCTGTATTAACAAAAAATTGATTTGATACGAAATAGTTTATATATGTATACAAATTTTTATTCCAAAATACAAAAGGGTACATACATTATTAAGAACACCACAATTGTGCATTAACTGCCTAATTCATAAACAGTGGCCATTGATCTCTAAAAAATAGATCACTGTGTCGTAGGTAACACCTTCAATCCTTATTTCTAAGACGCTTCGTGGTTTTATTTAGGAGAGGTTTATAAAAGCGTATTGTGTTGTGTAGTGTTTCACACACGGTCATACCTGGTTTCACACAACTCACTTGTTCTCATAATCACTCACTCACAAAATCTTATAAAAATTACATTCAAAACATACACATTTATTGCCCAACATGTTTCTTTCCATATAATGTGCAACTATCAATGATTGTTAAGGGAATTCATCAGGGGCTTGCTAGAAGGATGGGTGTAGCCTACGCAATTGTCTCTAATTTGATAGTGATTGTTTGTAATAAAATCAATCTATAAAAAACAGCTTTATACTTTCGACTTTCAAATTTCAATTTAATTTTTCTTAGTCAAATTTTCTAGGGCCCTTCGTCGTTAGTTTCAGAAGGGAAGGTCACGATCCACCACCTATTATGGAGCAACAAAACACAAAAAACAAAAGTAGGCATATTAGTGGCCTCTTCTTTTACTGCATACTGCATTAACCATTGTTAAATAATGGCAATCGATCTACGTGGAGCAAAGGGCTCTGTCGTCGAAAATTGATCAACAGTACATCTGGTTATAAGCTACATATAAATCTATAGCTATGGTCAAGGACAACGGAAACGGATAAACACGCTTTTTACTTGAAACCTATCTAGTGTTTTGGGCATTTTTAACATGATCGACAACCGGTCACTCACCCTTAAGAAATGGTCAAGATTAGTCCACTATTCAGTGTTCAGTTGGAGCTTCGCATGAAGTCCTCTATTTAGTCGGGTTCGGTACCGATTGTAAGAAGCTTAAGCAGGGACTGGGTCTACATAAAGAAACAAGGAAATCCATTTGCTCGGTTAGTGTAAATAATCGTCCAATGTCTATGGCGAGTCTAGGAGGAAGACGGACATACCTATCTTTGAGGCTTTATGTTTTGATTGATTTATTCCATCTTGTTCCTGCCATTCTCTCCCGTATTCGCAGTTCGAGTTTCTATTGTCAAAAAAAAGGAGAGCGGGTGGGGGGGGTGGCGGGGGGGAAGGGGGGAGGGAAAAAAAGGAAGAGAGAGCAGTGGGTAGAGAGGTCGAATTGTCCCCAGATCTACCTTCCTAGAGGTCGTTAGCAGTTCATTTCTGATAGTTTCATTTTCTTATTGTCTACAATATTGTGTTATATTTTATCTCTGGCATTTATAGATGTTCAAATTGTAGAGTTCTAGATGGCCGGACCTTGCCGATTCGTTTCTGTAATTTCATTTTCTAATTTTATGCAGTATTTAATTAATTACTGCATTTTTTAGAAATTCCAATTATCGTATTCTTAATAGCGAGACTTTATCAGGTCTAGGGCGTTTTTGTTAAGTTCGAGGTCATGTCGATTTGAAACGCTTACCTATCGTACGGAGTTCGCAATCGTCGGGCTTTCCTCGCGTCTATGGCTCGTCTGGCTCTTTCCAAACTAGCGTGTCACGTGAGTGTGTCGCTAGGCTGATTACGTCGTACGTCCTTCTGTGTGCGCGGGGTGGTATCCGTTTTTATAGCAGTCAACCTCTATTTTTATAGAGTAATGTCACTAATAAGCGCGTGCGCACCGCGAAGCAAGGTACATTGAACGTTTCGAAAACTCGATCTGGCCGGTATTCGTACTTAATCTTGGTGGCTCTAAAAAGGCTCCCTGTTGGAGAAACAGACGAGAGGGATAGCAAGTATCCATTTTTGTTTAATCTCAAACCAATTGCTATTATTACGCACTTCAGATTTGAAACATGCAATTGTTTTTAGCTGTTACAGTTTTTTTCTGTGTCGCTAGCTATATGGTTACTTTACTAGTTTGGCACTTCTTATGGTTCCGGGTATCGTATGGCAGAGCTGTCTCCATTCTGTTTCATATCTCTATCGAGTGGAGAACTGCAATGTAATGTTTATTAACTGAGTTAGTTACGCCCACCAGTCAATTTTATCGTTCAAACCACAGGTCACACTATTTGTTAGAAAGATCAATCGTTGTTCCTTCTTCAAAAGGATTCTTTTGTCTCTATTATTATCCATACTTTGTGTAAGCTTGTATAGTATAGTCCAGCTGATGTCTTCTACATTGTGGTTAAACTCAATCCAATGGTCTACCAACGGTGCGTTTCGAGTTTTATTTCGAATGCAACTTTTGTGTTCTCCTATCCGGATTTTTATTTTCCTCTCTGTTTTACCCACATAGATTTTTTTACAGGGGCACCAAATTGCATAAATGACCATTCTTGTGTTTCAATTCGTAAACTGTTTCTGTTGCCACATCGTTGGGAGACCGATGTCGACTGATGTACTTTTAAAGGTGGTGGAGCAGCAACGACAGTTACCACATTGTACGTGGCCTGTCAGGGTTTGGAACCCCCATTGTTGTGGTAGTGTGGTTTGGACTACCTTCTTCCTGCTGATATCGTTTCTAGTTAGGAGATCTTTGATGTTACGGCTTCGTTTAAAAGCAATTATTGGTCTAGCAATTGGCTGATCCCCATTTTCTAGAATATGCCAATTCCTACCTATGATCTTTTTGATATCATTAGAGAGATGGTTATAAGTATTCACAAATACTAGTCGTTTATTAGGTTCGTTTTGTGCACGTTCCATACTTTGTTCCCTGTGTTCTAGGAGTGCCTCTCTATTGTTATTATTCGCTCGTTTCCAGGCTGCTTCTATGATTTTGTTTGGATAGCCTCTTTCTTCCAGTTTGTCTTTCATTTTGGCTGCTTCTCTTTGGAAATCGTTTCTCTTTGTACTATTTCTTTTTAGTCTCAGGAACTGTCCTAAGGGTAGATTGTCGCGTACATGGTGGAAACTAGAGTAGTGCAGTAATGAATTTCTATCCGTTGGTTTATTGAATGGTTTAATGAGAAGTACTTTCTTTTCCAAGTCTGAATAGATGGTAATATCCAGGAAATCTAAGGATGTGTTACTATATTGATACGTGAACTTCAAAAAACCATTCTGTGTGTTAATCCATTTGAAGAAATTTTTTAGCTCCTGTTCACTACCTGTCCAAATTAGAAGGATATCGTCTATATAACGACGCCATTTTTTAATGTGTTCCATGAACGGGTTGGAATTGTTTATGATAATGGTGGTTTCAAATCCCTCCATATAGAGGTTGGCTACACTGGGTGCCAGTGTGGCACCCATTGCGGTTCCCTGTATCTGTTTATAGAACTCTCCATTGAAATGGAAGTAACTTTCTACTAGAGCCATCTCTGCACACCACAAAATAAATGATACCGGAGTGTTTGTAACAGTATGATCTCTTAACAGTTTTTCCTCTAGTACCTCTAAAGATAGTCGTTGTGGGATACTAGTATATAGAGCCACTACATCGAGGCCCACAAGAAATTCATTTTGTGGGTCGAAATGTAGATTTTCCATCTCAGAGATGATTTGGGTAGTATCCAGTACAAATGAAGCCATCTTTCTCACTAGCGGTTGCAGAAACTTATCAGCAAATTTGGATAATGGTTCAAGGATTGAAGACGATAGGTCTCCCTGGTGGATTAGTCGTGGCCTTGTGGATTTTAGGCAGGATGTAGAATTGCGGGATCTGGGGTTTGTCTTTGATTAGGAATTCGCATTCTTTCTTACTAATCCACTCTCTTTCTCGTGCTTTAAGGACTTTGTCTGTAATCACATTATGTAAGCGAGAAGTAGGGTCTTCTGTCAGTGGTTGATAGCATGAAAGGTCTAACAATTGACGATCGCATTCCTTTATGTAGTCGATGCGATTCAAAATTACTGTAGCTCCTCCTTTATCGGCTCTGCGTATTATGATATCTTGGTTGTCAAATAGATGTTTTAAAGCAAGATTTTCTGTAGTTCTAAAGTTTTAATTTCCTTCAGTACTCTTTTTTGAAAGACTACTGCTTCTGCACTATGGGCTGCCGTAGGTACACAAAAAGTCGATTGGTTGCTTAGCCCAGAATCAGAAGTTTCACGATCATATGTATCCTGTTCAAAAAATTGATGTAAATGAACTTTTCTCATAAATTGGTTAAATTCTTGTCGAAAAGTAAATGGGCTATGATGATTCGTGGGTACAAAGCCCAACCCTTTTTCTAACACCTGCATCTCTTCTTCTGTCGGTGAGTATTCTGAAAGATTCACCACAAGGCTGCCATGCTTCGTGTTATCCTGGGTTCCAAGTCCCAGGGTTCTGCACCGTTCTCCAAAAAATGCTGCTGATCATTTGGTCTACTGCCTTGGTTACCTCTACCTCTGTTTCCTCTCCTCCCTCGGGAATTACCTCTCCTCATGTTTCGTCAGTTGGTTTTACCGCGGTAAGATTTGTTGTTCCCGAATGTGCTACCGTCACTAGAGCTAAAGGAAGTGTTTCTGAAGGACACTTTTTTCTTGTTATCTGGTCCATTTTGAGCAGAATTTGGATCTATTGTATCTTGTGTAAAATAGTTCTCTTGTGTATAAGGAAAGGCTTTTTCATGACTAAAATTCGTGCAATCAGTGCCACGTGGTCCTGAGTTGTGGGAGGCCTGGTTTGTACAGCTTTGGTACAACATCTATGAAGCGACACCTAAGGTCGTTCCACGGTGATGCCGTTCGCAAGGTTGTACCTTGTGATCAATGTAGTAGGTTGAGTTCCTCTACCACATCCTCCGTTTCCACTCCTGTCACCACAAGAGACACTCCTGTGGGACAGCACATCCCTCCAGCTGCCTCACAAACCATTCACAATGCTGTTGACCCTTACCTTTTGAGGGTCACAATATTGTGTATGGACTGCGATGCAGTACTCTGCAGGGGGAGAGTTTTTGGAGTGCTTTCGAGACTACAGTTAAGGAGCATGAGAAGGTCAGCCCACTACCTAAATAAGGCCCATCTTCCTCTCTCCACCTGCCCTTTCTTATCCCCGTGGTTGGTGTCCCTTCCTTACCCACCTTTCCCCTCCTCTCCTAGTGTGTCGTGTGTAAAAACTACAAAAAAATATAAAACAACAAAATGCCGAAAAAAAGGCTCTATTCAGAGCCGCCTTTCAAAGTCTAAAAATAGAAGTGACAAATAAATTGAGCAGGGCCCTGTGCACTTTTTTGAAGTCCGCGGACATCTAAAATTTTGGGGTGCTTCCCTATCAAAACCATTGCACTTTTCTCTGGGCGGAAGTGGTGGCTCTGAAAAGAGCCTTTTGGTGGGGTTTTTTTGTGTTTAAAAATATTGAAATAGTGAACACCTACTGCAAAATGGATGGCTGTAATTCCAAAAAAGGTTGCAATGCATTTTGTACATTTCTCAGAAAAATCTGATTACCAGCATAAGTAACATTAACTCCATCTCTGCGAAAAATGTATGTGTTAAGAAATGTAATATTTTCATTTTGGAATGAGGACATGCCAACATCTCTTAGAAAGGCACAAACAGCCTTATTAACATTGCGCCTCACTTTCTCCATTTGCGGACCAAATGAATAAGAACGCAGCCACATTTGTCTCTGTGCAATATGAGAAGAAATTACTGGGGAATTTGGAAACATGTCCATGACCTTCCCAAGTCCTTCTTTCATCGCAAATTGCAAAGAAATTCCTGACACATGTCCTAAAGTGTTCCCTCCACAATGAATTATAATTAAGACTGGATGAGGCTCTGTATCCAAACTAGTACAGAGAGGTACCAAGGCCAACCACTTCATTCCACGCACTCCATGCCAGTGCACTTCCACGTGAGGGAATCCAAGATCTGTAGCTACTCCACAGCGTTCTGCATGCACCTCCAACCAATGTATCTATGAGTCTCCCAAAATCCAGATAATCTGTTTTCTGAAACACACAGCCATAGCTAACTTTTCTTCTCTCAGGAAAAATACTTTCTGACAAACTCTCTCCTTACACAACACACCCAGTAAACTTTACTGACCAATCCCTTGCTCTGCTGATTCTCATTTGCATGCCTCTCCACCCCAAAACCCTGTATTTAATACGCCACCATGTCTGCAGACATATTGTAACATGGACAGCCCTTCTACCATTTCCACTTCACTCTCTGTGCCATTCCCTCATTGGATACAGCTAAACAGTCAAACAACCATCCACCAATCACATCCAAGACCTCTACATCTAACTCCATCATCATAGTTAAGCACTTCAAATGTACTGTTGATCACTCTGAGTACAAGTCTCATATCATTGGAAAGCACCTACTACAAAAACTACTGTACAAGTCTCCAAGATTTCTACTTGCAGCTGTATGTATATCCACATGCATGAATACAAACTACAGGTATGCATATTATCTGCACAGTACATGTACAACTCTTATGAATGCATATAAACAGAATACCTGCCACTTAACCTGTATAACCTATAAAATGAACTTACTGTAATTTTTCCCCTCTGCTATAATCAACTATCACTTCCAAACCTGTCTGATATCTAATTTTTTTTTTTACACACACACCTATCTAAAAAATTATAATATTAGAAGATGGGAGAAATAACAGTATAATTGTGGAAAAACACTTAACAGTGTATTATAAAATTACACACAGCCAGTAAAAGGTCATGCATCTTCATACACTCACGCACATAGACACTATCATTGAAAAGCTCTCAGCTGCCATAACACCACTACCTGTAAATCACATCCTTCTGCTTTATTACCCACACCGTCACAAATGCATACATTCCATGCTTTTCTATACAGTTTCTGCCATTTTCCTTATAGAAATTGCAAAATAAATATATCATTATTTCTTCTTTCTCCTAACATCCTATGACACAGCTTTAAAAAACCAAGTGAGTTTCATAAACTTAATATTCTACTCATTTGCAAAGCATGTTGAACTAAAATATTGTAAATAAAATATAAAGGTTGCACATAGTCAAATGAAACTGCATGCATACACTATGTTCAGATATCAAACAAGAATACTACTACAAAAACATAGAAATCAATGTCTAAATTAACATCAGTGCTATAAGCACACACAATTACTAACTTCTTTCTTTTACAATTGCAGTGAAGACCATTCTCCTGGAAAGCAGCAGCATCTGAACTACAAACACCGCCAAAGAAACCTGCTCATTCCACAAAAAAGAGTAAGTACAATACAACCTTAATTTCACTGCCTAGTATTTAAATCTCTCCACAGTCTTGCTACCCCTTATTTCTCCACCGTCCTCTCTTTCTACACTCCCTCCCACTCCCTTCACTCTGCTGACCACTTCCTTCTCACTTGTGCCACATCCTGTTTCCGCTCCATCCATCTCCTAGCCCCCCTGCACTAGAACTCCTTACCTCTCTCACTCCGCTCTGTGTCTACCTTTTCTCATTCCACACTTCCCTCAAATATCTCCTTCTCCATTCCCCACAATGAAACCCCTCCCCCAGTTCTTCCCCCCTCCGCCTTGCCTTATCTCCTTGATCATCTCTCTACCATCCCCCCTCCCCCTCCCTCATTCTCACCCTTCACCCCATCCGTTTCCCTCCTCCTCCTCTTCCCCACCCATCCCTCTCTCTCTCAGTTCTACTGCACTACTCTCCTTCTCCCCTTCAGTTTAATTGCTATACTTACTGTTTTGTTGTGTGGTTGATTCATGTAATGTAAGCACAAAAATGAAGATGTGTGCACCATTCTGACAACAAATCACCATTTATTAAACAGGGATTATCAGGCAGAATGGCACACAAATCCCCATTTTTCGGAACACAAATAACATAACTCAGCCTCTAGAATGTTAGTATTACTAAACAAAGAACTGTTTTAATTTTATACCATTCGATTTACTATTAGTGCTTCTCCTCACCACTAGCTCACTTTCTACTGTCGTCTGAACCAGAGTATAATAACACACAAATAGAAGAACAGCCTTCCCAACTAATTGTAGCTGCCCAATGCACAATCACTCAAAACCATATGTATACTCAGACACTGATGATACATCACACATACATTGCACAACAGCCCAACCCATACCTTCTTTTTTTGTTTCAACAGACCCCACAGAATGCGTACCAGAAAGCAGGTCCGTAGAAAGTAAAACAGAAATAGAGCAAATGAAAATAAAAGTGTCCAACAAGCATCTATCTCTAGCAGAGTTTGTACAAAAAGTTCAAACAAAACAGCTAATACAGTCATTTGGCAAAACAAAACAAGCTTCCAGTACAGAAACTCTGCCTCTTCTATCAAAATGTAAAAGAAATCAGAAAATGATTAACTAGAATGCATCTATCACTACTGCTAAAACCGCTCCTATAAATCTTGATATAGTGGCAAGTAACCATACCAAAAAAACTATTTTAGCAAAAATGTTCTTCCACAGAGTCCTTCAGAATCTTATAAAAACTGGAGACAAATCACATACAACCCTTAAAACCTACCGTAGAAAATTAATCTTAGAAGCTCTGATAGACAATCCTTCTCAAAAGAAAGTTATTTATTTTAGTGTTAAACAGAATGAAACCACTAACAAAACTAACTTACTTAATTACAAAAAAGACTTCTCAATAAACGGAATGTCAACAAAAATAATTTCTTAAATATCTGTGGAGGTGAATGGAGTCACACCACAAGCACAGAACCATATTTTATTGTAAAAGCATACAAACAAAATCAAACAAACACAATTGCCATACATAGCAGTGGACGAGGTTATGAAAAACGTAATAACATATCCCCAGAAAACTCAGTATCAACTCTCAATTCGACTGAACCAGAACGTCCAGTATACAAATGACTGTGTACATCAATGTGTAACATTCCCAACAAATCTTTAAAATCTTTATGCCAGTTCCTCAATCAGTATGTGAAAGGTAAAGACAAAATCAAAATGAAAGTGCTGCACAATATGGATACCTGTCCAGTGCGCAAATACACAGGACTACAAGGACATTCATTAGCCTGCATTTCAGGACCTATTTGCAGAGGCAACTTCCACCATATCAAAATGATATCAACACATCATTCAACTATAAGTAATCTAGTCTGTAAATTGTACTATGCTAATAGTCCTGCTTTAGCACTAGCCAATTTAAATAACAATCTTCTACATGGTACAGCCAAAGACCTACTGGAAGAAATAGAGCATATCCAGAAAAAGTATTATGGAAGTGAAAGCCACTTACAAAGTACAGTAGCTTTACAACAGACTAGCAACAATTGTACAGATGGCAATCTTCAACTACACACATACAAAAAAGAAATACTAAAATGTAAAAGTAAATCCGCTGAAATACCAAACCATGTGTGTGTGTGTTGCCGCAGAACGTTTTTATAAAAGTACCACAAAAACTATAGACGTAACATACAAAATAGAAAACAATGAAGATCCTAAATGGTTTGAATTATCTCTCTACCTTATAGCAGAAAACAAATACGAAATAACTGACCCCTTAATACTTTGCAGTTACTGCACTACAAAACTTGACAAAAATCAAACACCTTCACGTGCTATCACAAATAATTTGGAATTATTCCCACTACCAAAACCGCTGCAACAACTCAATTTATATGAGAGCATCATTATTCAAACGGTGCACCCATTTCAAGCAATAATACACCTTCAACCAAAAACAGAAAAATGACCTCCCTCTGAATTGGTGAAAGGCATTCATGGAAAAGTAGTTTTTTACCATTAGATCTAAAAGAAAATGTGCACACTCTGGGAGTGCAATGTCCAATAGAGCAATCTTTAATTGTCTTAGTAAATGGTGTACCTACAAAAAACAAAAAAAAATAGCAACAATTCGTAGACTTACATAAAGTTAGACAAGCCTTGCAATATCTAAAAGACAATAATTAATACTAAAAAGAAATAAATATTGAAGAAAACTTAAGGGAAACAACTGAAATAATTCAAGAGTCACCAGAAACTGGTGAATCGAACTTCTAGATCCTGCTACAGTATCCGATATTTTAGACCATTATACAATTCATCCATTACACTCTAATGACATCACCGATGATGCACTAGAAACGTACCAAATACGACAAAACCAAAGGATCACCAATCAGCATATGGGAAAAAAGTATAGAAGCACGTGCTTTTCCTCGTACCTTTCCTACTGGCAAAGGAGGAAGGTACGATGATAGACCTATTCAGATAACAGCATCAGAATACCGCTCGTTACGAATGTATTCTGAAGATCCCAGATTTAGACAAAATGTGGAATACGTATTCCACCTATTCTTTCAAATTGAACAAGCAACTCTATGTTACAGAGTTGCACACAGATTAAAATCAGGAATCCACTTTCAAAATTTGTCAGCTACGCAATTACTACAAAAATTGCAAGAAAAATATGAGTTTTTACAATCAAACATTACAAATCTGTTAGCAAACATACGTGGTACTAAAGAGTACTGGTTCAGACATCACGGAGATGTATGTTGTATGATAAGAAACCTTGGCCCACCCACTTGGTTTGTTACATTAAGTTGTGCAGAATATGCATGGGAAGATTTACATGATTTCCTATGCATATCAAACAAAAACAAAATAAACATAGATATACTAACACCTGGAGATCTTAGCTCTCTAGATCCTGTTAATGTTTCAAGATATTTCCATCATCGTTTCATTGCTATGCTACACTTTATTTGTAATAAAACTGTTCCTCCCCTCGGAGAAGTGCAACACTTCTTTTGGAGAAAGGAATACCAAGCCAGAGGAGCACCACATATCCACATGCTTTTATGGATTAAAGATGCTCCTAAATTTGGTCAAGACAGTGATGCCACTGTTTTACAGTTTATCAAAAAATATGTCACTTGTGAAATTCCATCAGAAGCAACAAATAGTGATCTTCATGCACACATTGTACAATTTCAAAGACACAAATATGGCAAATATTGTCATCGCAAATACAAAAACGAAGGGAAATACTACACCAAATGCTGCTTTGGTTTCCCTAGACCAGTTACAGAAACAGGTGAAGTGAACAACTTCATGTCTTCAGTTAGACATAGTGTTAAAGGTAAATCACCTAAGAACACATATTACATAAAAAGAACAGAAGAAGCAACATATATCAATGATTACAATGCAATCATCGCCCTCTTATGGAATGCCAACATAGATGTGCAGTACATTGCAGACAGTTCCACTGCAGTTGCACAATATGTTACAGCCTACTTAACCAAAGCAGAAAAAACAGAGCTTCAAGATCTCTGGAATGACCTATCATCAGACAAAACACTGTCTCAGAAATTGTACAGCTTAGGCATAAAAATGCTCTCTCGTAGAGAATGTGGCTGCTATGAAGCTGCAGATCGTTTAACCGGTACTGCTTTGTATGGACAATCTGAAAATATAGTATGACTAAGTCTTGGTCCAGCTAAATCTAGAAAAAGAGTTCTCAAATCATACAACGACATAGAAACAATTGCCAAAAATTATCCCAACAGCCAAGACATTTTGAAAACAATTTATTAGACACATGCTACCCGAACAGAAGTACCACTTTGGAAACCATGTGTCTATACCACATAGCCCAAAACTTCACATACAAAAATAATATAAAACCTGATGAAAAAAAAGGTACATACAGAGTGACAAATTGTGAAGGCAGCTTAGTAAAACTTACCAAACCAAGCTTAATTAATCATATCAAATTGTCATTAAAAACTCCTCAACGTAAAGAACTATATTACATATCCCTACTACAACTCTTTAAACAATGGAGAAAAGAAGAAGAGATACTGGATAACTATGACTCCTATGAAGACGCTTTCAAAGCAAATGAAAGCACTATAACCGATATAAACTTTACACAGTACAAAACAATGGTGCACATTGAACAGCAACACGAAGAAGAACTCCAGGCCCAACTAGATAAGGACACTCATGACAGTAGTCAACCTTCTGTAACAGGAAGCCAAGAACCACTGGGACAGCCACTAATAGCAAATGAGGCAAAATTTGCTATGGCAGAAATAGAAAACACCATGTTTCACTATGAAGAAGGTACAGAAGACTTAACTGTACTACAATCAAAATTGAACAAAGAGCAGTGTACCATTTTTCAAGAAGTAACAAAAGAAATTGCACATGGTATACAACATGAAAAGAAAGAATGTACCTGCCAAAATTACAAACCTATACTACTATATGTAAGTGGTGAAGCTGGTTCAGGCAAAAAAATGTTAATCAAAATCATCAGCACGTTCCTTCAACAACTGACAAACAACAAACTGTCAGCTGTTGTAACTGCCCTCACAGGTTTAGCTGCCTACAACATAGGCAGTGTCACTTTACACCGATTACTACTCCTTCCAGTAGAAAACCAAAACAAATTAGAATATTACAAACTTTGTACAGACTCTGCAATGGAACTACGCAGTTTATTAAAACAAATGAAAATGATACTTATAGATGAAGTGAGCATGGTCTCCAACCTAATGTTGGCTTTGATTCACCTAAGATTACAAGAAGTACTTTAAACAAACTACAAAGAGCTCATTGGAGGAAAACACATTATTGTTTTCAGTGATCTTCGTCAATTGACACCAGTGAAAGGTGAACCTATTTTTAAAACCTTAGGACACAAACTCTGCAGTGAAACTGTTGGCAGCATAGGAAATGTCAACCTTTGGCAACATTTCCAATATAGCGAATTAACAGAAAACATGTGCCAGTCTGCAGACCACACCTACGCCAACATTTTAAAAAGTATAAGAGTTGGTGTACTATCTCAAAAAGCACAAGCAATATTAGAAACCCGGCACATCCATGCACTGTATGGCCATAACTCATGTGCTACTGATATCATGGAAGAATTACCACACAAAAATGTCAATTGTATGTCCTTGATGCCAACTCTTGCAAGCTGTTCCAAATTCAATGAAACAATGTTGAAAAAAGAAATGCAGCCAATAATTGAAATGTCCTCCACAGACAAACTGGACGTACATGGTATGACACTACCCATGTTTCAACAAGCCACAGCAAGACTAAATACCTTAGAAAATCTCCAACACAGCTGGTTTGGAGAAAATATTAAAATTATCTTTAAACTGTAGAGAAATGCTTAAACGTAACCTTGACGTGGATCAATGACTAGTTAATGGAGCACAGGGTACAGTTGTTGGCTTTCAAACATACCCACATGACAACAACATTCAGTTTGTAAATATTCTCTTTGACAAACTTTCAGAAGTAAAAAGGATAGGGCGCTCAACAGCTCGATTCCTTCTTTTCAAAGACATGTATGTACGCAGAGAACAATTTTCTCTAACTCTAGCATACGCAGTCACCATTCACAAATCACAAGGTCTTACCTTAGATAAAGCATTGATAGAAGTATCTATTACTCAAAGTAACTCAGGTACTTCTTCAAAGAAAAAACACACTCTCCGAAAAAATGACTTGAACACAGAACTATCTGGTCCTTTCACATTTTGAAATATAAGTGGTGTAAATTGCTATGCAAATGTAGCAATCAATATTGTACTTCAATTGCCACCAATTGTTGACAACATTTACTTACACAGTACAGACCAATTGTGTTTGCAAATATTAGTCCTTCATAGAAATGCAACCAACCATCCTGACAACACATATAGGGCCTCATTACGAGAATGGAGGTAGCCATGGATCTTTTAGCTCCATGGCTGCCTCCGTTCCGTCCTCCATTACCGGGTTCCTGCAATGGGGACTTACCGGTTTACTCTGACATAGGAGGATACGGTAATTCCTCCTTGCAGGAACCCATCCCCATTCCCATTTGAGCCCCCATCGGGCTCAATGGGAATGGGGAGGGAGGTAATAACGGGCAGATTACATCTGGCCCATTATTGCCTCCCTCGTCCCCTCGCGGGACCCGGAAAGAACACCTGGTTTTACCAGGTGTGCGATCCGGGTCCCGCGATGGGAAGCTCCCGCAATGAAGGGGGCTGGTCCCGTACTGGCATCCTTCATTACGGGAGCGCCAGCCTTATAATGAGGCCCATCGTGTTCATGGAAAAGGACAAGAATTGGACTTCTGTGCTGGAATGGTGAAATTCACCATAAACTCACAAGAATATCCACAAGAATTTCTAATGTACTTGCAACAAGAACTGGAAAACAAAAACATACCTATAAATGAAATCTTCTAGATTTCATACATGTGGAAACATACATGCACTCTGTGCAACAATATGCAATATGAACAAATCCCGAATGAACGTTTTGTGTATGTATCCATACCTTACTGTGAATCTGTTCCATTTCAGCAACTAGTACAAAATGCAAACCGTGGCAGATTATGTACTACCTGCAATTCAGATAATCACTCCACCTTACTAATACAAACTCATAGTAATTACGTAATACTAATGCTTCTACATTACAATGCAAATGGTACTAAAAGCCACTGCAGGCTGACTGGATTCACACATGGTCAAGTATCACTTGGTAAGAAAACCTTCACAACCATAGGTATAATCTACCATGCAGGAACCACAACCAATGGAGGTCACTACACTGCATATATAAAAAAAGAATTGTGGATGGTTCGAATGTAATGATAGTACCATTACTTTAAAGCAAAGATTACCAGAAAATCTTACAAACGCTTATTTAATATTCTTAAAAGCAAAATTCAATAACTAATCTGTGCATAAACATTAATAAAGCTTAAATTAGAAAACTATAAACAGTTAGAATACGCCAACAGGTATCTAACTACCCCAAGATTCTGCAAAAACTAAACAGATAAATCAATACCACTAAATTATAAGAAGAAATAAACAGTTTGAATATGCCAACAGGTATCTAACTGCCCCAAGATTCTGCAACAACCAAACAGATAAATCAATACCACTAAATTATAAGAAGAAATAAACAGTTTGAATATGCCAACAAGTTCTAACTGCCCCAAGATTTTGCAACAACCAAACAGATAAATCAATACCACTAAAAATAACAAGAAATAAACAGTTAAAATATGCTAACAGGCATCTAACTGCCCTAAGAATCTGTAACAACCCAACAGATGGATTAACAACTTGAGAATGTAAATAAAAAGTATAATCAGTTATAACAACAAGTATCTAACAAACTACTACAAGCCAACATTAGCCAGAAACAACAAGCAAACACTGACAACACAAAAATAAATGTACTGTACCAAAACAAAAAAAATGTTATTTTTTAATCCAACATGGATTTTTTTTTCCCACGGACCCAAGGATTTAACAACAAACACAGAAACTGAGAAAATTGCACAGTACACTGGTTTGTAATCTACTAAATATGAGGGTTGAAATGAATCAAAAATGTCTTTTATTTAATGTTATAAGTCCTTATAAACTACCAACACTAACATGATATTTTCTTTTATCACAGAAATTGACAAAGAATAAATGCCCTCCAGTTACCAAACCAAACATTAAGAGGGTAATTCATAGAATCCAGCGCACAAGTGGTGCACGCGGCTGGCGCACAGTGTGCGCGTGCGAATCCCTGCGCCAGACGTGTGCGCTAAAATCCAATTCCGCGCACAGCGTATTCATGGATTGCAGCCACCAAAACCAGCCGTGGCGCACAGTGGCGCAGCGACCCTGCAGCAGCACCAGTTACGCCCCCAAGAACGCCTCTCACGCAGGGAAAAGCCATCAATATACCCAATCCAGCGCAAAGGGCTGCGCTAACCCTGTACCAGCACAGCAAGCGGGCTACGTGTATCACTGGGGTGAGCAGGAAGTACCTCACGCGATTCCATCAGGGTACGTGTATTTCGGGGTGCGCGCGAAGTTCCACACGCGATTCCATCAGGGTACGTGAATTACGGGGTGCGGGGGAAGTCTCACACGCAAAATCAGCAGGGTACGTGTATACCAGGGGTGCGCGGGAAGTTCCACACGCGGTTCCATCAGGGTACGTGTATTCCGGGGTGCGCGTGAAGTTCCACACGTGATATCAGCAGGGTACGTGTATTTCAGGGTGCAGGGGAAGTCTCACACGCGACTACAGCAGGGTACATGTATTCCAGGGGTGCGTGGGAAGTTCCACACGCGATATCAGCAGGGTACGTGTATTTCAGGGTGCAGGGGAAGTTACACACACAATTACAGCAGGGTACGTGTATTCCAGGGGTGCGCGGGAAGTTCCACACGCGATTCCATCAGGGTACGTGTATTTCAGGGGTGCGCGTGAATTTCCACACGCGATTGGGCCCGTGCGAGCAGGGTACGCTTATCTCAGGGGTGCGCGGGAAGTTCCACACGCGATTCCATCAGGGTACGTGTATTACGGGGTGCGGGGGAAGTCTCACACGCGAAATCAGCAGGGTACGTGTATACAAGGGGTGCGCGGGAAGTTCCACACGCGATTCCATCAGGGTACGTGTATTTTGGGGTGCGCGTGAAGTTCCACACGCGATATCAGCAGGGTACGTGTATTTCAGGGTGCAGGGGAAGTCTCACACGCGATTCCATCAGGGTACGTATATTTCAGGGGTGCGCAGGAATTTCCACACGCGATTGGGCCCGTGCGAGCAGGGTACGCGTATTTCAGGGGTGCGCGGGGAGCACCACACGTGAATTGCACGTGTGGGTCCTCCCAGGTGTTCCCTCTACACCCTCCATGGCCCCTGCAGGTGGCTCACACCACAGGGGCCTACCCTGCACATGTCCTGCAGGCACCCCATCCACCAGGGCCATGCCCCCCAGCCAACCCACATGTCAACTTGCACTACTGCCCACCAACGCATGTCCCCCTGCACCCCCAGCCACCAGGGGCACCCCCCACAGGCCCCCACCCATGTCTCCCAGCACCCCCACCCCCCAGCAGTGCGGGGGCACCCACCACCAGGCCCCCACCCATGTCTCCCACCACCCCCACCCCCAGCCACCAGGGGCAGCCTCCACCAGGCCCCCCACCCATGTCTCCCAACCCCCCCACCCCCCAGCAGTGCAGGGGCACCCACCACCAGGCCCCCACCCATGTCTCCCACCACCCCCACCCCCAGCCACCAGGGGCAGCCTCCACCAGGCCCCCCACCCATGTCTCCCAGCACCCCCACCCCCCAGCCACCAGGGGCACCCTCCACAGGCCCCCACCCATGTCTCCCAGCACCCCCACCCCCCAGCAGTGCAGGGGCACCCACCACCAGGCCCCCACCCATGTCTCCCACCACCCCCAACCACCAGGGGCAGCCTCCACCAGGCCCCCCACCCATGTCTCCCAGCACCCCCACCCCCAGCCACCAGGGGCAGCCTCCACCAGGCCCCCACCCATGTCTCCCAGCACCCCCACCCCCCAGCAGTGCAGGGGCACCCTCCACCAGGCCCCCACCCATGTCTCCCAGCACCCCCACCCCCCAGCACTGTGGGGCACCTGCCAGCAGGCCCCCACCCATGTCTCCCAGCACCCCCACCCCCCAGCACTTTGGGGCACCTGCCAGCAGGCCCCCACCCATGTCTCCCAGCACCCCCACCCCCCAGCACTGTGGGGCACCTGCCAGCAGGCCCCCACCCATGTCCAACTCATGTTCCCCACCCCTCCTACCCCCCAGCACTGTGGGGCACCTGCCAGCAGGCCCCCACCCATGTCCAACTCATGTTCCCCACCGCCCCCCCCACCCCCCAGCACTGTGGGGCACCTGCCACCAGGCCCCCACCCATGTCTCCCACCACCCCCACCCCCCCAGTCACCAGGGGCAGCCTCCACCAGGCCCCCACTCATGTCCCCCTGCACCCAGGTCCTCACAATCCCCAATCATGTGCGTTATGGTCAGCCTCCACAGCCAAAAGGCCCTACCAAGTAACCCATTCACCCACATGGAAATGGAAATTACATGTTACACCCCCAATGTTCATAAAGCAAATGAATCCATGTCCGTCACACACAATGGTTGCAAATAAATGGGAAAACACCCAACATGACATGCATGAAACCAATGAGATGATACCACACAGTGAAGTATGAAAACAAAATTGTATTAAAAAAAATTGAATGCAAATGAAATGAAACAAACTACAATGGCAATGAAAAAAAGATAAGCTGCATGTCCGTCCAAAAAAATCAAAACTACAAATCCAAATCCAAAAAAAAGTTGTTCAAAGTCACATTAAAAATAAAATCAATCCGAGAGATAAAAATAAATGCAAAGACCATTGCTCCATGGAGAATAAATCAAAAATAAAAAAATAAAACAATCCAATGATGAACTATGTACAAAACATCCAAGGCTCCATGAGCCCAACTGAACAAAGGAAACCTACAAAAAACCCTAACTAAAATGCAACTATATACAAAAAGTGCAGCTGTGTCCGTCGACTCCAAATCATAAGAAGAAACAAATGAAACCTGAAACTAAAGAACTATATACAAAGGCGGCGGGCAAGTCCAGCGGCTCACTCCGTGGTGTTCCGGGCCAGGGCATCATCAAACTCCTCGTCTATGTCCCGGAGGCGGTCCTGTTCCATGGCCCCGAGGGTCCGCAGGGACGACGTCATCTGCTCCTCCAACCCCCTGCGGATTGCCTCGAGGCACTCGGCCCGCCTCAGGGCCCTCCGCATGGAGTTCTCCGCCCTGACCATTGTGAGCCGCGCCTCTTCCGCCTGCCGCCGCTCCGCACCTATATGCTGGCCCAACCGCTGCCACACGGAAGACACTTCCCGTCCTGGGTCCTCCTGCCCTCCGGCCGATGCCTGCCCCTCCGATGTTGATGGCCCCGAGCCATGATGCCTCCCACGTTGACTCCGCTGCTGCCTCCAACGCCACTGCCTCTGCCAGCACGACGGCATCCAGGCTGATGGAATCCACTGACGCCGTCGTGCACGTGCCCTGCCTGATGATGCCGGCACATCCTCCATATGCTGGGTTACAGTTGCTGTGGTGTCCACCCCTGCTGGACCTCTGACTCCCGACTGTGGCAGGGATGGGATCCCCACCGAGCTGGCTGCATTGGTCAGGGCAGGTCCACAGGGGGCCCTGGTTGCATCTGGGCCGGAAGACGGCAAGGAGAACGACTGGCGTATAGTCTCCACAGAGGAGGAGAGGCCGCCAGATTGGCCGACACATGCAGGAAACCCCCGAACATGGACGATCCCAATTGGGCCACGTCGGCACGGTGCTCTTCGTGATGACGTGCGTGCTCCTCCTGGGAAGCACGCACGGCATCACGAATCACAGCCGTGCGCATCGCAACCCCAATCAGGACCTTCTCCATACGGCCAGGGGTCCCCTCGTCTGCAGGTGGAGGGGAGTCAGATGACGTGGACATCCCCTCTACCTGCGGACGGGCCTGGGACGGGGCATCCCTGCTGGTGCATGGTGGTGCACCCACAGGGTCAGGGACAGCGACATGCACAGGCCCCTCCATGGTGACCTGTGCTGCCTCCTGCCCCTGCCCCTGGACTGCACCACTTGCACCAGCAGGGATGCCCCCACCAGGCCCCATGTGCGCCTCAGTGGCGGCCTCCTCCTCCTCTGTGGAAACCACCAACCTGGATGGCTCCTCACCGTCTTCCGCCGTAGCAGGCCCCTGTGGGGGCTCACCCACCCCTTCCGCTGCAGCCGTGGGGGCATCCCCACCGCCTTGCTCCACAGCGCCGTCTCCGCCCTCTTCTTCACTAGCCGCTGCGTAGAGGGAGACATAGAACACAAGCATCAGGGTACTGTACAATGGTCCCCAAGACAGGAAGCAATAGCAGATGAGTGCCACTGTCAAAGTACACTTCCATCATGTCCCTCCACAACACATGTGTCAGTCCAGGCAAAACACACACAGTGACAGTCATGGTGCATGCCATGGACATTTCCATACATGTCCAATGGACTCTCGAAACATACAATGTAATGGAACTCACATGCATCATGGGTCATGCCTAACACATGCACACACTTCACCTCAGTCACATCCATCTAGCCCCGTACACCCCAATCACAGTGGATACAAGGATGACTAGGCTGCATCAGTGAATCTGTACATTGTCACAGACATGTGTCATGCATCCATGGCATCCACAAGTCACAGACATGCAGGTCAGGCACACAGACATGGACACCATATATGTACCTGGCATCAGCACCCATCCCTCACCCCCACCCATGTCCAGGAACAGAGACTGCCATGCTCTCATGTGTACAATCTGCATAGGGCTCCCCATGTCGCATTTAAACACATGTAACAACCGTGCGGTTCACACATTACTGGTCGCACATGCATTACCATGATGTCCCTGCACACATACATGCGTACATGGCCTATGTCACACATACAGGCAAGTATCAGACAACCAGCACACTGCAACATGCCCTGTCTCACACAGCAATGCTTGGCCACTTACTGCTCAACTCCAGACGGGTCTCCCTCGCAAGGACCTGGGCGTGGAGCGCTGGGTGTACGCGTTCCAGGACCCCCATCTGGATGGAACTCATGCGGCCCCGGCCCCCCTCCACGAGGCGCCGGGCCTTCATGAGGGTCCTGGACCTCATGTCTTCCCAGCGCTTCTTGACCTTCTGGATGGTGCGGGTTGCCACCCCCTCCGCGTTGATGGCAACCACACAGTCGGCCCAGATCCTCTCCCGTCCTTCCTTGTTGGCGCGGGACGATCCGAAGAGGGCATCATACTGCCCCAGGACTTGCTCCACCAGGACACCAACTTCGGTGGCAGTGAAGCTGGTGCCCCTCTGCCCCTCTGGCCGGGGGTTGCCACTGGTGCCAGATGTGGATGTGCCCGACATGGCAACCCCAGGGGCAGGAGTGGGTGGGCAACTGGGTCCTGGGGCTGGGCTGTGGAGTGATGTTATCTGAGTCGGGAGTCTTCTGTTCCAGCAGGGGTGGACACAGCAACTGGACCCCTGCAGATGGCTGATGTGCAGGCACCAAATGGCAGGGCACGGTGGCAGCAGGCAGGCAGGCAGGCAGGCAGGCAGCAGCAGCAGATGGCACGTGGGAGGCTGCTCGGGGTACTGGGGCAGTAATTCGGCCTTCTGGGCAGGAGCGTGGTCTTCCGTGTGTTTTCGCGTGGCCAGCTTGATACGGAGTGATTTGGCACGTGAAAATCCTGCACGTCAGCGTGAAAATCGAGGAAAGGCCCTTAGCGCGTATGCGCGTCAGCACGCGTACGCAATTTCATTGGACCAAAGGCCCTTACAGCGTAAGCGCGTCTGTGACGTTTGCGCACGGGCGTTGCCCTGGCAGGGCTTGGAGATCCCGTGTGCCTTTACACTGTTCTGTACGTGCTTTTTGTGCGGTGCGTGTGTTTTCCATCCGTTGGGGTTCACACGCTATTACTTCACAGCGGGTGTTGGCTACGCGTTCTTCTACACGCAAGGCAGAGGGTGAGTGGTACCCCGCTCCCCCAGGCCCGATCGCGTGAAGAACTTCACGTGAACCCCTGAAATACACATAGCCCACTCCCCCAGGCCCGATCGCGTGAGACTCTTCACGCGAACCCCTGATATACACGTAGCACGCTCCCCCAGGCCCGATCGCGTGAGAAACTTCACGCGAACCCCTGATATACACGTAGCACGCTCCCCCAGGCCCGATCGCGTGAAAAACTTCACGCGAACCCCTGAAATACACGTAGCCCGCTCCCCCAGGCCCGATCGCGTGAGAAACTTCACGCAAACCCCTGACATACACGTAGCCTGCTCCCCCAGGCCCGATCGCGTGAAAAAGTTCACACGAACCCCTGAAATACACGTAGCCCGCTCCCCCAGGCCCGATCGCGTGAAAAAGTTCACGCAAACCCCTGATGTACACGTAGCCCGCTCCCCCAGGCACGATCGCGTGAAAAAGTTCACGCGAACCCCTGAAATACATGTAGCCCGCTCCCCCAGGCCCGATCGCGCTAAAAAGTTCACGCGAACCCCTAAAATACACGTAGCTCGCTCGCACAGGCCCAATTGCTGTATATTGCCACTTTTGTAATGCGCAGGGATGCTACCGCCTGCCTTCATGTGGCGGACGTGTTTTGGCTTGTGCGTGTCTTTGGCTGTGCGTGGCTTTGCCCTATTCGATTCCATGAATACGTGTGGTTCGAGTGCGTGTGGGCGTTCCGTCTGCTTCCCTGCAGTACATCCCCAGTTACGCCCTTATTTTCGCGCGTTGTTCCCCATTCCGCGCGTTACGCCCCGTGTCCCGCCCACTTTCTGGTGTATGCGCCGAGGTTGTGCTCTTTCACTGTGCACGTCGCGCACGCCTTTCGGGATGTTGCAGTGACTTGTGCGCCATGCACGGGTTTGGCGCACATCCCGGGGTGTACACGCGCAGGGACTTCCATGAATCGCACGCGTGCGCCTGTTTTTTTCCGCTTGCGCCTGCTTGCGCCTGCTTGCGCGTAGATTTTCGGCGCACGTTTGTTCCATGAATCGGCCCCTAAGTATATTATAATAAGTACAACTTATAAATACTGCTGCATACCACAACCATTGAGGCAAACATGTAACCGTACACCACAATGCAAAATGTTTACTTCCATGGATATGTTATACTGCAGTGCTTGTTACCAAACTCTGCAATCTTAATGGCATGATGTACCCAACACTTCACATACAAACTATACAAATCAAACAGTACATAAACTGTAGATTTGCAAATATTTTATACATATTCAATTCTATGGGTGTGATCTATGGGTGTGATATGCTGCGGTGGTTGTGACCAGGGCCTAGAGTCTTGGGTGCATGGCCCCCATTTTGGTTAATCACGGACATCCCGGACTCCGAAAGTGTTCTTAGAACAGTTCCAACTTGCCTGCGGACAATACGGACAAGAATAGTGTCCTTAGGACACCTCCATTTTGGTTAATTACAGACATCCCGGACACCGAATGTTTTCTTAGAACAGTTTCAACCTGCCTGCGGATAGTACGGACAATAATAGTGTCCTTAGGACACCCCCATTTTGGCTAATTACGGACATCCCAGACAGCGTGCCTGTTCTTAGAACAGTTTGAACTTGCCTGCGGACACTATGGACAGGAATAGTGTCCTTAGGACACCCCCATTTTGGTTAATTCCAGACATCCCGGACCCCGAATATATTCTTAGAACAGTTTCAACTTGCCTGCAGTCATTAATGATATTTGTGATGTCATCTTTGATGTCCTGGGTGATAGTCTTAGCAGTGCACGGTGGTGGCGCAAGTTATGGTAACCTAGCTTACCATAACTGTCAAATTTCAGGGGTTTTTCAATTTTACTTGTAACCATAATGTCCTTTTAACAATGTTTTTTTACTGAATGGCATAGGTTTTTAGTAGCGCAACTTAACCATAACGTCCCTTTAACAAAGTTTTTTCAAAGAATATATATTTCCAAGTAAAACCGAAAAACCCTTGCAATTCGCCAGTTATGGTAAGCTAAGCAACCATAACTCGCGCCACCACCGTGCACTGCTAAG
Organism: Ambystoma mexicanum; assembly: GCF_040938575.1. Classification (NCBI taxonomy): domain Eukaryota; kingdom Metazoa; phylum Chordata; class Amphibia; order Caudata; family Ambystomatidae; genus Ambystoma; species Ambystoma mexicanum. Next base: position 627,827,883 of record NC_090930.1, read on the forward strand.
ACTAACACCCAGGACATCAAAGATGACATCACATGTCTGGCTCACTCTTTTTTCTTTTGCTGAAATATCTAGGCCACATGGTTTTCTTCAGTAACAGTCAGAAACTAAACATTTTATTTTATTTGTAGACGTATCCTTCAAGTAGGTTCTTACAGTAATTCCCTTAGAGTCCAGTCACATCATATGAAACATATACATAGGGGAAGACACAAACTTGAAAGACAGCAATCCTTTTTGTGCATAAAGATAATCAATAGACTTATCAGCACTTTGATAGTTCTGTTGTTTTTTTATGGCTGTACTTTCCCTGTATACGGTCATATTTGTTTACATTGTACTCACACTACTTTCCTTAGGGTCCAATCACATCAAGTGATACATTTACATAGGGTAAATAGCAGCTTTGAAACAGCAATCATTTATTTGCATAAAAATAATCAGTTAGGTTATGAATTGTTTCTGCTAATACTTGTGCTTTTTTGCTAACTTCACTTTCCCTGTATATGACCATATTGGTATGTGTTCTTGTCTCTTTGTGTTTTGTCTATAGTAAAGTAATTATGTAATACATGGGTTTTATTAGCTACTTATTACATATTTCACAGTACACAGAAATCTATTAAGAAAACAATTATCATTTCATTATTCAACATATTAACATTACAAATATTATACCTTCATCTTGTACGCTGCGCACAATGCTATGTTTCTGCATGAGTAGCTTAGTATACTAGATAGAACCCCATAATAGAATGCTATTTATATCAATGCATCATTCAATGCACTAATTAGGGTATGATATTTATTGCAATGATCCTTGACACTTTTTTCGCAACATTATAATAAGAATCCCTTGTACACATATTTCATGAAAAGTACATACACATGTGATGTCATCAGTGATGTCATCAATGGCATTTGTGATGTCATCTTTGATGTTCTGGGTGTTAGTCTTAGCAGTGCACGGTGGTGGCACGAGTTATGGTTGCTTAGCTTACCATAACTGGCGCATTTCAAGGGTTTTTCGGTTTTACTTGGAACCATAACGTCCCTTTAACAAAGTTTTTTCACTGAATTTCATAGGTTTTTAGTAGCGCAACTTAACCATAACGTCCCTTTAACAAAGTTTTTTCACTAAATTTCATAGGTTTTTAGTAGCGCAACTTAACCATAATGTCCCTTTAACAAAGTGTTTTCACTGAATTTCATAGATTTTTAGTAGCGCAACTTAACCATAACATCCCTTTAACAAAGTTTTTTCACTGAATTTCATAGGTTTTTAGTAGCGCAACTTAACCATAACGTCCCTTTAACAAAGTTTTTTCATTGAATTTCGTAGGTTTTTAGTAGTGCAACTTAACAATAATTACTTTCACTTTATATACATATCATATGGAACTGACTGAATCTCTTCTACTGTACTTGATGTCCGCGAACTCATTTAATGTTCGTGGACATGTTCGAAGAACAGTACCACTACCTAAAAAACTCTTGGGGGGTATGTTTGATTGTTATATCATAACATAGGAACATTTAACAAATTTAAAAAAAAGCACACAAACACATTATATGTACTAATACATAAGAAATGCAACCCATATATACAACACACTAACCATTCATTTAAATGCATGTTCTAAAATGGAATATACCACAAGAAAATAAATTGGCTTCCAACATAATTACCTCACAAACACAACAGAACTGAGAACAAGAGCAGACCCACTGAGTACATAGGACATATCTTACCTGAAATAGTAAGTGTGCTTAATTTTATTCATATATGTATAAACTTTCTGTATTAGATAAAAAAAATATTATCTTTTTTTTTTTTCTCTCACAGAAATGTCTAGTACTCTGGAATGGCTAGAGGAACATTTCCCATATGAAGAAATGTCACAAGATAGTGAAACTAATGGTAAACACTTTATAATATAAACCATTTAATTATTATTATTTTGTATACATTTAACATATATATAATTTTTTGTACAGAGCATACCAAAATAGAAAATACTTCAGAAAAACCTGTTATGGATAACACTTTTCACAGTATAGAAGAAAAAATGGATTTATTGTTGACTAATTTTAATAATTTGAAAACTTTTGTGGAAGATCATTTTAAACCAAAAACCTCGTACCATTGCCCCACATGTACTTGTCCCTCCTCACCATATCCCAGTCAATTATCCCCAAACCCTCTCCATAACCCCAAACATTTTGATGAGACTTCCATCCCTTCTTCACCTAATAACAATCATGATGAAACCCCTAATTCTCCTGTTTTTGGTTCTGTTTCTGCCTCACCTTCTCTGTCATAAATTATTAATATATGTTAAATAAAGTTTAATTTTTATATTGTGTTGTAAATAGTTTCGTTTTTTTTAAATGTAGGTGTCCGCGGACAGTGCAGGTGTTCTGAAATGTTCGTAAATAAACGAAAATGGAGGTGTCCTGAAGAACACTATACCTGTTCGTACTGTTCGCTAGCAAGATGAAACTATTCTAACACCACATGCGGTGTCCTGAAATCTTCGTAAAAAAAAAATTAAAGTGTCCTAAAGAACACTATATCTGTCCATAGTGTTCGCTAGTAAGTTCAAACTGTTCTAAGAACACACGCGGTGTTCCTGAATTGTTCGTAATTAAACGAAAATGGAGGTGTCTTAAAGAACACTATACCTGTCCGTACTGTTTGCTAGCAAGTTGAAAATGTTCTAAGAACACAATTGGGGTCCTGAAATGTTCGTACATGGACGAAATTGAACGTGTCCTGAAGAACACTATATCTGTCCTAACTGTTCGCTAGCAAATTTAAACTGTTCTAAGAACACACGCAGTGTCCTGAAATGTTCGTTTCACGTGTGACGCAATTTTAATTCGTTCAGGACCCAAACAGTGTCCATAGAACATCAACGCGCATGCGCTAGCCAATCTCCATGCATTTGGCGTCCTGGGGACATGCGCTTCCTTCGCGGACTTGTTCGCGAACGGATCATATGACCTCGCCCATGCTGATCGCGTGTTCTGAATGCGGACACTGTTCGGGTCCGCCAAACAAATTAATTAAGTACATTTTCAATTAATCCATAATATTTTTCAATAAAATCTCACCATGCACAAGTCGCACATAGTAATCCTGAGTTTCTACATACCTTTTGAAACTTTTCAAACTTTTTTTTGTGTTTGATCTGTCCGCGGACAGCGCCCATGTCCGTGAACCATGCACAAGCACCCCTATAAAAGACCACGCCCTAGAGCTTATTCTCATTGTGTGTCTGGCTATTCTTCAGAGCACAGCTATTTCTCCAGCAACTTGCTGATTACACCATCAAGATGGCATCCCTGGCTGCAGAACTGCCACCTGGTGCTGCACCTGCTTCAGCAACACCCCCACGCCCTCCACCACCACCACCTCCCCAAGGGCCTGAAGAGGGGAACAGGAGTGAGGATGCAGAGGAGGAAGAAGTGGATGATGAGAATGAGGTAGAGGAAAACTCTACTACCCGCACTAGGCGTGAGTCTTGGGTGTGGCGGTTATTTACCATTCATGGTAATGTTCCTAAGGCTCGTGCGAACCGCGTTACCTGCAATGAGTGCTAAATGATACTCAGTCATGGGAAGCACGGTAAGTACAGCTTTGGGACCACTACTATGAAGCGACACCTGAGGTCATTTCACTCTGGGGCTATTCGCAGGGTTGTAGCAGGTTGATTTCCTCTACTTCATCCTCTGTTTCTGATCCTGTCACCACAAGGACCGCCTCTGCGGGACAGCGTCTTCCTCAAGCTGCCTCACAGGCCATACAGAATGCTGATGACCCTTACTTTTCGATGGTCACAGATGTATGTATGTACTGTGACACAGAACTCTGCAGGGGGGAGCGACTTCGTAGTGCTTTTGAGACTATTGTCTCAGAGCACGAGAAGATCTGCTCACTACCCAAATAAAACCCACTCTACATCTTCCTCTCTCAGCTTGCCCTTTCTTATCCCTGTGGTTGGTGTCCCCCCCTTTACCTTCCTTTCCCCTCCTCTCGTAGTGTGTCGTGTATAAAAAACCAAAACAAATACAAAATATCAAAAATCAAAAAAGGACAGTTCGCGAACATTTAAAAAATTGGGTTGCTACCCCATCACAAACATTGCAATTTACTCTGGGAAGAAGTGGTGGCTCTGAAAAGCGCCTTTGGGTGGTGTTTGTAAGTCAAAAATTATAAATGCTTAACACCTACTTCAAAATGGTTGTTGGAATTCCAAAAAAGGTTGCAATGCATTTTGTACATTTCTCAGAAAAATCTGATTGCCAGCATATGTAAGATGGACTCCATCTCTGCGAAAAATGTATGTACTATGAAACATAATATTTTCATTGTGAAAAGAGGATATGCAAAAATCTCTTAGACAGGCACAAACAGCCTTATTAATATTGCGCCTTGCTTTTTCCATTTGTGGACCAAATGAAGCAGAACGAAGCCACATTTGTCTCTGCACAATCCGTGAAAATATCACTTGGGAATTAGGAAACATGTCCATAACCTTCCCAAGTCCTTCTTTCATAGCAAATTGCAAAAAAATTCCAGTCACATGTCCTAAACTGTTCCCTCCACAATGAATTACAATTTTGTCTGGATGTTGCTCTGTCTCCAAAGTAGCACAGAGAGGTAGCATGTCCAACCACTTCATTCCACGTACTCCATGCCAGTGAACTTCCACATGTGGGAATCTAAGATCTACAGCTACTCCACAGCTTTCTGCATGCACCTTCAACCAATGTATCCACGAATCTCCCAAAATCCGAACAATCTGTTTTATGAAACTCACAGCCATAGCTATCTTTTGTTCTCTCAGCAAAAAGAGTATCTGAGAAACTCTCTCCTGGCACAACACACCCACTAAACCTTCCTGACCAATCCCTTTCAGTGCTTATTTTCATTTGCATGACTTCTAAACCCAAAAATCCCCGACTATAACTCCCGATGTCCGCGAACTACCGCCATGTGCGCGGACATATCGTAACATGAACAGCCCTTCTACCATTTCCACTTCACTCTCTCTGCCATTCCCTCATTGGATGTAGCTAAAAAATCACATGACCATGCACCAATCACATTCAATACCTCTAGATCTAACTGCATCATCATAGATCAGCACTGCAAATGTACTGTGAATCTCTCTGAGTACAAGTGTCATATCATTGGCAAGCACCATCTACCAGAAATACTGTACAAGTCTCCAAGATTTCTACTTGCAGCTCCATGCATATCCATAGGCATGAACACAAACTTCAGGTATGCATATTTTCTGTACAGTAGATGAACACATTTTCAAACAGACTTTTAGCTTGTGTAATCTGTAAAATGAATTTACTGTATTTTTTTCAATTTCCTAAAATCAACTATCACTTATAAACCTTTATACTATTTACTTTCTTTATACACACACACTCAAATCATGTTAAACTAACATTTTTTAAATTAAATATATAGACTACATATATTCAAACAAAATTGCATGCAAGCACAATCTATGTTTAAATCTTTAAAAAAATACTTATACAATTTCATATTTTTTGTTTTTATGTATTTACTTAATTACTTTAATTTAGACATGGCATTGATGCGCTATTACCTAGAACAGCTTACTTACAGAAATAGTGGTATTCACTGGTATATTATACATTTCACAAGACATAGTAAAGATATTTTTGTTTGCTACAGTTAGTCATTCAATACAATTTGTTCATTAAGAACATATCATATGTACTGAACTGATGTAATGTATCTTATGTAAATAAATTAGTTTAATGATTTTAAAGAAGGCACTGAGGATTTCAATTAAAAAAATCAATATCTAAATTAAAAACAGCGCTATATACAAACAAAGTTACTAATTTGAAACTTTTACAATTGCAGTGAAGACCAGTCTCCTGAAAAGAAGTAGCCGCATTCGAAGAACAGAGAAGAACTAAGAAGTTACCTATTCATTTAAGAAAAAAAGTAAGTAGAATATCATCATAATATTTGTATTATTAATCAAACATACTATAACGTTAATACAAGCTATTTTGGTGCCTAAAAATAGAGATTGTGTACCATTTTCTCCAAAAATCTCCATGTCTTAAACAGCGATTTACAGCCAGAATGGCCCACAAATTCCTATTTTTTGACACACAAATTACCCAACTGAAACGCTACAATGTTCATATTATAGAACAAACAACTGTTTTAACTGTATACATTATATTTACTATTTGTACTTTTCCACACCACTAGCTTACTTCTTTTTTGTCATCTGAACCCCAGTTTAGTAACACATACATTCAAGAATACCTATCCCTATTAGTTGTAGTTCCCAATGCACAATCACACACCATTACATACATCTTTATCATCTCACACAAACACTCATGCACACAGCACACATACATTCCAGAACACCCCAACAAATATCTTCTTTATGTTTTTCAACAGACCGTAAAAAATGCCTACCAAAAGTCAAGTCCGTAGAAAGCAACACAAAAGTAGAGCAAATGAAAATAAAAGTGTCCAACATAAGCATCCATCTCTAGCAGAATTTGTAAAAAAAGTTGAAACAAAATAGCTAATACAGTCATTTAGTGAAACACAAGAAGTTTCAAGTACAAAAACTTTGCATCCTCTATCAAAATGTAAAACAAACCAAAAACAATTAACAGAAAATCAGCTATCACTACAGATAAAACTACTACTTCAAATTTTACTATAGTGCAAAGTAAGCATACCAAGAAAAGTATTTTAGCCAAAATGTACCGTCACAAAGTCCTTCAAAATCTTATAAAAACAGGAGAGAAATCAGGTTCAATGCTTAAAACCTATCGTAGGAAATTAATCTTAGAAGCGTTAATGGACAGTGCAATTCTTCTGAAAAGAAAGTTATTTATTTTACTGTTTAACAAAATGAAACCACTAACAAAACTAATAACTAAATTACAAAAAGACTTCTCAATAAGCGAAATGTCAACAGAAAGAACTTCTTAAGTATCTGCGGAGGTGAATGGAATCACACTACGAGCACAGAACCATATTTTAATGAAGAAGCGTACAAACAAAAGCAAACAAATACAATTGCCATACATAGCAGTGGTCGAGGTTATGAAATAGTGAATAATACCATAATGGAACAAGAAGTACTCCTTACAAAAATATGCCCTGAAAACTTAGAATTACCCCTCCATTCAACTGAATCAGAACGTCTAGTGTACAAATGGCCATGCACGTCAAAGTGTAACATTCCCAAACAATGTTTCAAATCTTTACGCCAATTCCTCAATAAATATGTAAAAAGCAAAGACAAAATCAAAATTAAATTACTGCAAAAAATGGATACCTGTCCAGTGCGCAAGTACACAGGACTACAAGGACATTCATTGGCCTGCATTACAGGACCTACTTCTAAAACCACTTTCCATGATATCAAAAGGATATCAACACATCATTCAACTATAAGAAATCTAGTCTATAAACTGTACTATGCTAAAAGTCCTGCTTTAGCACTAGCAAAGTTAAATAACATCCTTCTACATGGTACAGCAAAAGACCTACTTGAAGAAATTCACTATATCCAGAAAAAATATTTTGGAAGTGAAAGCCATTTACAGAATGAAATAGCTTTAAACCAATTAAGCAACAATTCTACATATGGCAACCTTTTGCTAAACACATACAAAAAAGAAATACTAAAATGTAAAAGTACATTAGCTGAAGTACCAAACCATGCATGTGTATGTTGCCGTAGAACTTTTTATAAAAGTAACACAAAAACTGTAGACCTATCATACACAATAGAAGACAATGAAGATTCTAAATGGTTTGAATTAGCTCTCTACCTTGTAGCAGAAAACAAATACGAAATAACTGAGCCCTTAATACTTTGCAGTTACTGCACTACAAAACTTGAAAACAACCAAACTCCTTCACGTGCTAATACAAATAATTTGGAATTATACCCAGTACCAAAACCCCTACAACAACTTAATTTATATGAGAGCATCATAATTCAAACAGTACACCTATTTCAAGCAATAATACGCCTTCAACCAAAAACAGCAAAATTACCTCCCTCTGAATTGGTAAAAGGCATTCGTGGAAAAGTAGTTTATTTACCATTAGATCTAAAAGAAAATGTGCATACTCTAGGAGTGCAACGTCCAATGCAGCAATCTTTAATTATCTTAGTAAATGGAGTACCTACAAAAGACAAAAAAATATGGCAACAGCTGGTAGATTTATATAAAGTTAGACGAGCCTTCCAATATCTTAAAGAGAATAATGAATATTACAAAGAAATTAATATTGAAGAAAACTTGAAAGATACAACTGAAATAATTCAAGAAACACAAGAAGCTGGTCAATCTGAGCTACTAGATCCTGCTACAATATCAAATACTTTAGACCATTATACAATTCATCCTTTGCACTGTAATGACACTGTAGAAGATGTACTGGAAACTTACCAAATGCGTCAAACAAAAGGATCGCCAATCAGCATATGGGAAAAAAGTATAGAAGCACATGCTTTTCCTCTACTCTTTCCTACTGGCAAAGGAGGAAGGTATGTTGATAGACCTATTCAAATATCAGCTTCAGAATACCGCTCATTACGATGTATTCTGAAGATCCCAGATTTACACAAAATGTGGAATACATATTCCACCTACTCTTTGAAAGTGAACTAGCAACTTTATGTTACGGAGTTGCACACATATTAAAATCAGGATCACACTTTCAAAATATGACAGCTACACAATTATTAGAGAAAGTGCAACAAAAGGATGAGGTTTTATAATCAAATATTACAAATCTATTGGCAAATATGCGTGGTACTAAAGAGTACTGGTTTCGACGTCATGGAGATGTACGTTATATGATCAGAAACCTTGGCCCACCCACTTGGTTTGTTACATTAAGTTGTGCAGAATATGCATGGGAAGATTTACATGATTTCCTACACATATCAAATAAAAACAAAACAAACATAGATATACTAACACCTGGAGAACTTTGTTCTTTGGGTCCTGTTAATGTTTCAAGATATTTTCACCATCACTTCATTGCTATGCTACATTTTATTTGTAATAAAACTGTTCCTCCCCTTGGAGAAGTGCAACACTTCTTTTGGAGAAAAGAATACAAAGCCGGAGGAGCACCACATATCCACATGCTTTTATGGATTAAAGATGCTCCTCAATTTGGTCAAGACAGTGATGCCACTGTTTTAGAGTTTATTGAAAAATATATGTCACTTGTGAAATTCCGTCAGAAGCCACAAATAGTGATCTTCATGCACACATTTTACAATTTCAAAGACACAAATGTGGAAAATATTGTTGTCGCAAATACAAAAACAATGGGAAATACTACACCAAATGCCGATTTGGTTTCCCTAGACCAGTTACAAATACAGGTCAAGTGAACAACCTCATGTCTTCAGTTAGACATAGGCCCTCATTACGACCCTGGCGGAGATCGTGGTGCAATATGCACCATGGAGCACGGCGGAAAGCTGCCGATACCGCCATGGGGGTTGGCGGATTTACCGCCCCATTCCGACATTGGCGGGGCGGTAAATCCCCATTCCCCATTTTACCCTTCCCCATTCCCATTTTGGCCCCATAGGGTATAATGGGAGTGGGGAAGGCGTTAATTACGCCACCGTAAAATACGGTGGCGTAATTAACAACAAGGTCCCGTAGCGCCATGGATTTCTCCGCCCGGAAAAACCAGGCGGAAACCGCTCCATGGCGCTACGGGAACTCGTAGTAGGGCGGAAGGGTCCGCCGCGAATACCGCTGGCGTAAACCCACTCCGCCAGGGTCGTAATGAGGCCCCTAGTGTTAAAGGTAAGTCACCTAAAAATACATATTACATAAATGGAAAAGAAGAAGAAAAATATATCAATGATTATAATGCAATCATTGCCCACTTATGGAATGCAAACACAGATGTGCAGTACATTGCAGACAATTCTACTGCAGTTGCACGATATGTCACAGCATACTTAATTAAAGCAGAAAAGACAGAGCTCCAAGACCTCTGGAATGACTTGTCATCATATAAAACAGTATCTCAGAAATTATACAGCTTGGGCATAAAAATGCTCACCCATAGAGAATGTGGATCATATGAAGCAGCTGATCGTTTAACTGGTACTGCATTGTATGGTAAATCTGAAAATATAGTATGGCTAAGTCTTGGTCCAGCTAAATCTAGAAAAAGAGTTCTAAAATCATATGAAGATATAGAAACAATAGCCAAGCATGATCCCAACAGCCAAGACATTTTAAAAAAACAATTTATTGGATACATACTACCCAAACAGAAGTAATACTTTGGAAAACATGTGTCTATACCAGATAGCCCAAAACTACACATACAAAAATAATATGAAACCTGATGAAAAAAAAAGGTAAATATGGAGTGACAAACTGTGAAGGCAGCTTAGTTAAACTCACTAAACCAAATTTAATTAATCATATCAAATTGTCATTAAAGAATCCTCAACATAAAGAAGTATATTACATGTCCCTGCTACAACTCTTCAAACCATGGAGAAAAGAAGAACAATTACTAGATAACTATGACTCATATGAGGATGCTTTCAAAGCAAATGAAAGCACTATAACTGATGTAAACTTTACACAGTACACAAAAATGTTGCACAATGAACAGCAACACGAAGTAGAACTCCAAGCCCAACTAGATATGGGCACTCCTGACAGTAGTCAACCTTCTGTAACAGGAAGCCAAGAACCACTGGGAGAACCACTAATAATAAATGAGGCAGAATTAGCTATGATAGAAGTAAAAAACACCATGTGTCAGTATGAAGATAAGGAAGACTTAACTATACTACAATCAAAACTAAACAATGAGCAAAGTAGCATTTTTCAAGAAGTAACAAAACAAATTGCACATGGTGTAAAACATGAAAATAAAGAATGCTCCTGCCATAATTATAAACCTATACTACTGTACGTCAGTGGTGAAGCTGGTTCTGGCAAAACATTCCTAATCAAAATCATTAGTAAGTTCCTTCAACAATTGACAAACAACAAACTGTCAGCTGTTGTCACTGCCCCCACAGGTTTAGCTGCCTACAACATAGGTGGTGTTACATTACACCGATTACTACTATTACCAGTAGAACACCAGAACAAATTAGACTATTACAAACTTTCTGCAGAAGCTGCAATGGAATTACGCAGAGTATTGAAACAAATGAAAATGCTACTAATAGATGAAGTGAGCATGGTCTCCGACCTGATGTTAGCTTTGATTCACCCCAGATTACAAGAAGTACTCAAAACAGACTATGAAGAGCTCTTTGCAGGAAAACACATTATTGTTTTTGGAGATCTGCTTCAATTAACACCAGTAAAAGGTGAGCCTATTTTTAAAACATTAGGACACAAACTCTGCCGTAAAACTGTTGGCAGCATTGGAAATGTTAACCTTTGGCAACATTTCCAATAGAGAGATTTAACAGAAAACATGCGACAATCTGCAGATCTCACTTATGCCAACATTTTAAAAAGTATCAGAGTTGTTATACTTTCTAAAGAAGCAGAAGCAATATTGAAAACCCGGCACATTAATGCACTTTATGGCGATAATGCATGTGCTACAGATGTTATGGAACAATTAGCTCACAAAAATTGTCAATTGTATGGCCTTAATGCCAACTCTTGCAAGCTGTTTCAAATTCAATGAAATCATGCTAAGTAAAGAAATGCAACGAATCACGGAAATTAGCGCCACAGACAAACTAGATGTGCATGGTATGACACTACCCATGTGTGACCAAGACACAACAAGACTTTCAGGCCGATTCATGGAATTCCTCACAAAAGTGTTGCACGCGGCTGGCGCACAGCGTGCCCGTGCGAATGTCTGCGCCAGCCGCGTGCGATAAAATCAATTTCCGCGCATAGCGTATTCATGGATTCTCGCCTCCAAAAGCTCAGAGTGGCGCAGCGACCCTGCAGTAGCGCCAGTTACGCCCCGAAGAACGCCCTCGCGCAAGGAAAAGCCATCAAGATCGCAAAACCAACGCAAAGGGCTGCGCCAACCCTGTACCAGTTTACCGGACTGGCAAACAGCAAACGCAAAGCGAGGAACGCGTATTACGGATGTCGGGAACACGCGTGCGTGAGAAGTTTCACACGCGATCTGGCCTGGGGGAGTGTGTGCGTGTATTTCAGGGGTGCGCGAGAAGTTCCACACGCGAATGGCCTGGGCGCGTGTATTTCAGGGGTGCGCGAGAAGTTCCACACGCGAATGGCCTGGGCACGTGTATTTCAGGGGTGCGCGAGAAGTACTACACACGATCGTGAAGTTCCACACGCGATCTGGCCTGGGGGAGTGTGTGCGTGTATTTCAGTGGTGCGCGAGAAGTCTCACACGCGATCGGGCCTGGGGGAGCGTGTGCGTGTATATCAGAGGTGAGCGAGAAGTTCTACACGCGAATGGCCTGGGTGCGTGTATTTCAGGGGTGCGCGAGAAGTTCCACACGCGATTGGCCTGGGCGCGTGTATTTCAGGGGTGCGCGAGAAGTTCCACACACGATTGGCCTGGGCGCCTGTATTTCAGAGGTGCGCGAGAAGTTCCACGCGCGATTGGCCTGGGCGCGTGTATTTCAGAGGTGCGCGAGAAGTTCCACACGCAATTGGCCTGGGGGAGCGTGTGCGTGTATTTCAGAGGTGCGCGAGAAGTTCCACACGCGATCTGGCCTGGGGGAGCGTGTGCGTGTATATCAGAGGTGAGCGAGAAGTTTCACACGCGATTGGCCTGGGCGCGTGTATTACAGGGGTGCGCGAGAAGTTCCACACGCGATTGGCCTGGGCGCGTGTATCTCAGGGGTGCGCGAGAAGTTCCACACGCGATTTGCCTGGGTGTGTGTATCTCAGGGGTGCGCGAGAAGTTCCACACACGATTGGCCTGGGCGCGTGTATCTCAGGGGTGCGCGAGAAGTTCCACACGCGATTGGCCTGGGCGCATGTATTTCCGAGGTGCGCGAGAAGTTCCACATGCGATTGGCCTGGGGGAGCGTGTGCGTGTATTTCAGAGGTGCGCGAGAAGATCCACACGCGATCTGGCCTGGGGGAGCGTGTGCGTATATAATAGAAGTGAGCGAGAAGTTTCACATGCGATTGGCCTGGGCGCGTGTATTTCAGGGGTGCGCGAGAAGTTCCACACGCGATTGGCCTGGGCGTGTGTATTTCAGGGGTGCGCGAGAAGTTCCACACGCGATTGGCCTGGGCGTGTGTTTTTCAGAGGTGCGCGAGAAGTTCCACACGCGATTGGCCTGGGGGAGCGTGTGCGTGTATTTCAGAGGTGCGCGAGAAGTTCCACACGTGATCTGGCCTGGGGGAGCGTGTGCATGTATATCAGAGGTGAGCGAGAAGTTCCATACGCGATTGACCGGGGCACGTGTATCTCAGGGGTGCGCGAGAAGTTCCACACGCGATTTGCCTGGGCCCGTGTATCTCAGGGGTGCACGAGAAGTTCCACACGCGATTGGCCTGGGCGCGTGTATTTCCGAGATGCGCAAGAAGTTCCACACGCGATTGGCCTGGGGGAGCGTGTGCGTGTATTTCAGCAGGGTACGTGTATTTCAGGGGTGCCGGGGAGTCCTACAGGTGATTTGGCAGTGTGGGTCCTCCCAGGTGTTCCCTGTACACCCTCCACGGCCCCTGCAGGCAGCCCACACCACAAGGGACTACCCTGAATCCCTGGTCATGTCCCGCAGGCAGCCCACCCAACATGGGCATGCCCCCCAGCAAAGGCACATGTCTCCTTGCACTAATGATCACCAACTCATGTCCCCTTGCACCCCCACCCCCAGAATTGCGGGGCACCTGCCAGCAGATCCCCACTCATGTCCCTCTCATGTCCCCTTGCACCCCCACCCCCAGCATTGCGGTACACCTGCCAGCAGGCCCCCACTCATGTCCCCCTGCACCCCCACCCCCCAGCATTGCGGGGCACCTGCCAGCAGGCCCCCACTCATGTCCCACTCATGTCCCCACCACCCCCACCCTCCAGCAGTGCAGGGGCACCCTCCACCAGGCCCCCACCCATGTCTCCCACCACTCCCAACCCCCAGCAGTGCAGGGGCACCCTCCACCAGGCGCCCACCCATGACTCCCACCACCCCCACCCCCAGCAGTGCAGGGGCACCCTCCACCAGGCCCCCACCCATGTCCAACTCATGTCCCCACCACCCCCACCCCCCAGCACTGTGGGGCACCTGCCAGCAGGCCCCCACCCATGTCCAACTCATGTTCCCCACCACCCCCACCCCCCAGCACTGTGGGGCACCTGCCAGCAGGCCCCCACCCATGTCCAACTCATGTTCCCCACAACCCCCACCCCCCAGCACTGTGGGGCACCTGCCAGCAGGCCCCCACCCATGTCCAACTCATGTTCCCCACCACCCCCACCCCCCCCAGCACTGTGGGGCACCTGCCAGCAGGCCCCAACTCATGTTCCCCAGCCAACATGTCATCACAATCTAGATCCCTGGTCCCTATGGTCAGCCTCCAAATGCAAAACACCCACCTGAGTATTGCATCCACCCACTCAGAAATGGCAATTACATGACAGAACACCAATTGCAAGTTTCGAAACAAACACATGTCCCTCACATACACCCAATGGGTGTCAGTGAATCTCAAAACCCATATCATGATATGCATGAAACCAATGAGATGATACTACACATTGAAGTTCGATAAAAAAATATGTATTAAAGGAAACATAAATAGATTCAAAAATAAAGAAACGGGAATGTACAAAAATGAAAAGAAGCATGTCCGTGAAAAAAAGCAAAACCAAAAATCATAATCGAAAGTAATGGTGTCTAAAGTCACTGTCCACAAAAGAAAATCCAATGGGAAATAATAATTGAAAGCCATTGCTCCCTGGGTAGATTGTGAAAGAAAAATTAAATCCAACAGTGAACTACGTACAGACGAACAAGCCAGGGTCCATTATCCCAACAAAAGAAGAAATAACAACACTAACTAATAAAATAAACTATATACAAAAATGTGGCCAATGTCCAAAAGGTCCAAAATAAATCAAAAAACAAAGGAAACCTAACACTACCTACATAACTATGTACAAGGGCAGCGGGCTAGTCTGACGGCTCACTTTTGGATTGTCCCGGCCCAGGGCATCATCGAACTCCTGCTCAATGTCCCGGAGGCGGTCCTCCTCCATGGCCCCGAGGGTCCGCAGGGCTGTCGACGTGTCCACCTCCAACCCCCTTGCGGATTGCCTCGAGGCACTCGGCCCGCCTCAAGGCCCTCCGCATGGAGTTCTCCGCTCTGACCATTGTGAGCCGTGCCTCTTCCACCCGCTGCCGCTCCGCATCTATGGCGTGGCCCAACCGCTGCCACACGGAAGACATTCTCTGTCCTGGGTCCTCCTGCCCTGCGGCCGATGCCTGCCCCTACAATGTTGAAGGCCCCGAGCCTTCATGGCTCCCACCACGTTGCTGCTGCTGCTGTGCCTCTGCCCGTGCACTGCCTCCTGCTGCCTGCACATCCTCCGCCGGCTGGGGTGCAGTCGTTGATGTGGCCACCCCTGCTGGACGTCCGACTCCCGACTGTGGCAGGGATGCCTCCTCCACCAGCCTGGCCGCACCGTCAGAGGCAGCTCCACAGGGCACCCAGGTGACTGATGGGTGGGAAGATGGCACGGAGGACGACTGGCACGTAGGGGGTTCAGTTGAGGAGTGGGTCGTAGCAAGCCCCATCAAACGGAGGAATCCGGCCTGGGTGACCTGTCCCAGAAGGCTGACGTGGTCAACGAGCCATTCGAGATGATGTGCAGTCTCCTCATGAAAAGACTGCAGGTCACCTCGCATGTCCCGTTGACGCAATGCCACACCAGTCAGGACAGGCTCAACCCAGACCCGGATAGCCACGTCCGCAGGCAGAGGAAGGCCAGTTGTCGTTTGCTCATCCCCTGCCTGAAAACAGGTCTGGACGTAGGCATCCCTGCTGGTGCAAGATGATGCAGGGACAGGATCAGGGACAGGATTGCACACAGGCACCTCCACGGCGGCCTGTGCTGCCTCCTGTCCCTGGTCCTGCACTGCACCACTAGCGCCAGTGGGATCCCCACCTCCAGACCCCGTCTCTGTTGCTTGCACGGCCTCCTCCTCCACCAAACCCCCCACCAACCTGGATGACTCCGTGCCATCTTCCCCCGTTGGGCCCTGTGGGGTCCCAGCTGCCCCTTCTGCTGCGGAGGAGTCCAACTCCAACCTCTGCCTCTTGGACCTCCCCCCGGCAGCTGCGGCCTGGGACGCGGCACCGGACTCCTCACTCCCCGACGAGATGACAATATGGGAGGGGAGCCGGGACTTGCGTCTCCGGCTGGCGGTGGGATCCCCGCCGC
The DNA here is from genome assembly GCF_040938575.1 of Ambystoma mexicanum. Classification (NCBI taxonomy): domain Eukaryota; kingdom Metazoa; phylum Chordata; class Amphibia; order Caudata; family Ambystomatidae; genus Ambystoma; species Ambystoma mexicanum. The sequence goes on from NC_090930.1 coordinate 627,844,330, forward strand.
TGTGCTCCACAGCACCTTCTCCGCCCTCTTCATCAGTTGACGCTGCAGACAGGGAGAAATAAAACACAGGCATCAGGGCACTGTACAATGGACACATACACACATGACAGTTGTACATGAGTGGCATTTGCAAACCTCAGACATGCCATCACAATCCCCAACACACATGTCATTTCAACTCGCACACATGAGCCATACCACAGCCATATCGCAACTGCCAGCACCATCCATACCCATACAACAGCATGAGCAGGCAAAGCTGAGCCAGACATCACATGCAACACAGGAAGTGCAAAACACATGTACACACACCACCACACTTGCATGCATGTGTACACCTCTGCCAAGTGTCGCAGTGTTCAGATGGGCATCCATGTCACATCTTCCAATCAGGCTTCCACATCCCGCTGTCACATGCATCCATGTTGCATCACTGTTGCACCCTTGTCAAATACACACAAATGCACATGTACACAGTGCTGATACATGCAGCTGAAAACAACATACATGCGTGACATCACGGACATGTCTACTTACATACACATTCATCCAAACATGTGTGCCCACACAACTGCATTTGGCATGCAAGCCTACACACACAAGCACCATCCATGTCTCACGCATTACAGCCCTCGCATGTGTTAGCCCCACGGCCCTGTACACCCCCACCCATACTCGACCCATACAAACAGATGTGCAACCTGCACACTACTGAAACATCACCACACGCACAGCTCACTATCAGTATGCATGTACACTTACCGCTCGACTCCAGACGGGTCTGCCTCTCAAGGACCTGGACGTGGAGCGCTGGGGATCTGCGTTCCAGGACCCTCATCTGATCTTCTGACAAGTGGCCCCAGCACCCCTTGGCATCCGCTGCCTTCGAGAGGCGCCGGGCCTTGTTCAGGGTCCTGGACCTGAAGTCCTCCCAGCGCTTCTTGACATGTTGGAAGCCGCGGACTGCAACCCCCTCCGCGTTGATGGCAGTCACGATGTCAGTCCAGATCCGAGTCCGTCCTTCCTTGTCGGCGCGGGAACTTCCGAAGAGGGCATCATACTGCCCCAGGACTTGCTCCACCAGGACACCAACTTCGGTGGCACTGAAGCTGGTGCCCCTCTGCCTCTCTGGCCGGGGGTTGTCAGTGGTGCCAGATGTTGCAGTGCCCGACATGACAACCCCAGAGACAGGAGTGGGTGGGCAACTGGGTCCTGGGGCTGGGCTGTGGAGCGATGGAATCCCAGTTGGGAGTCTTCGGTTCCAGCAGGGGTGGTCACAGCAACAGCACCCCTGGCTGATGTGCAGGCAGCAAATGGCAGGGCACGTGGGCAGCAGACAGTCAGGCAGCAGCAGATGGCAGGTGGGAGCGTGCTCGGGGCTCTGGGGGGCAGTAGTTCGGCCTTCTGGGCAGGAGCGTGGTCTTCCGTGTGCTTACGCGTGGCCAGCTTGATACAGAGTGATTTGGCACGTGAAAATTCTGCACGTCAGTGTGTAATTCGAGGAAAGGCCCTTAGCGTGTAAGCGCGTCAGCACGCATACGCGATTCCATTGGACCAAAGGCCCTTAGCGCGTATGCGCGTCTGTGACGTATCACGCACGGGCGTTACTTTTCATGGGGTGCGGTGTTTTGCAGGCATTGGGGTTCACACGCTATCACTTCACAGCGGGTGGGTGTTGGCTACGCGTTCTTCTACGTGCAAGGCAGACAGGTGAGTGGTACCCTGCTCCCCCAGGCCCGATCGTGTGTGAAACCACCCGCAAGCCCCAGAAATACATGTACCCCGCTCCCCCAGGCCTGATTGCTTGTAAAACCACCCGCGAGCCCCTGAAATACACGCGCCTAGGCCAATCGCGTGTGGAACTTCTCGCGCACCTCTGTAATACACGGACACGCTCCCCCAGGCCCAATCGCGTGTGGAACTTCTCGCGCACCTCTGAAATACACGCGCCCAGGCCAATCGCGTGTGGAACTTCTCGCGCACCTCTGAAATACACGCACATGCTCCCCCAGGCCCAATCGCGTGTGGAACTTCTTGCGCACCTCTGAAATACACGCGCCAAGGCCAATCGCGTCTGGAACTTCTCGCGCACCCCTGAAATACACGCGCCCAGGCCAATCGCGTGTGGAACTTCTCGCGCACCTCTGAAATACACGCACACGCTCCCCCAGGCCCAATCGCGTGTGGAACTTCTCGCGCACCCCTGAAATACACGCACACGCTCCCCCAGGCCCGATCGCGTGTAAAACTTCTCGCGCACCTCTGAAATACACGCGCCCAGGCCAATCGCATGTGAAACTTCTCGCGCACCTCTGAAATACACGCTCCCCCAGGCCTGATCACGTGTGGAACTTCTCGTGCACCTCTGAAATACACGCACACGCTCCCCCAGGCCCGATCGCATGTGGAACTTCTCGCGCACCCCTGAAATACACGCGCCCAGGCGAATCGTGTGTGAGAAACTTCTCGCGCACCTCTGGAATACACGCACATGCTCCCCCAGGCCTGATCGCGTGTGAAACTTCTCGCGCACCTCTGAAATACACGCACACGCTCCCCCAGGCCCGATCGCGTGTGGGCCTTCTCGCACGTGTAGAACTTTGGCGCACATTTTTTTCCTGCGCAGGGACGCTACCGCCTGCTTTCGTGTGGCGGACATGTATGGGCCTGAGCACGTCTTTGGCCGTGCGCTGTTTTTCCCTATTCGATTCCATGAATACGTGTTGTAGGCGATCGTGTGGGAGTTCTGCGCACTTCCCCCGTGACGCCCACATTTTCACGAGTTGTTCCCCATTCTGCGTGTGACGCCCCGTGTTACGCCGACTTTAGTTATGTGCGCCGCGCTATATGCGAATTCGCTGTGGCCTTATCGCACGGCATTCGATGACCTGTGCGCCAGCGTGCACCGCGCACTTTTTCTGCGCACATCCCACATTTTGCACGTGCACGGACTTCCATGAAAAGATGTGCGATGTTTTCTGTGCGATAATCTCACTTGCACTGCGATTTTCGCTATTTCACTGCCAATCGCAGGTTTTCGCACGCATGCGCCGTTTTTTCGGCGCACGTTAATTCCATGAATCGGCCTGTAAATAGTTTAGAAAAATCAATTTCAAACACAGCAGGCTTAGAAAAGATATTAAAATTATCCTTAAATTGCAGAGTAATGCTTAAACGTAACCTTGACGTGGTCCAAGGACTAGTTAATGGAGCACTGGGTACAGTTGTTGGCTTTCAAACATACCTTCGCGACAACAAAATTCAGTTTGTCAATATACTCTTTGACAAACTTTCAGAAGTAAAAAGGATAGGACGCTCAACAGCTAGATTTCTTCTCTTGAAAGATATGAATGTACGCAGAGAACAATTTTCTCTAACTCTTGCATACGCAGTCATGATTCATAAATTACAAGGTCTTACCCTAGACAAAGCAATGATAGATATTGGTAACACAGTCTTTAAAGAAGGCATGAGCTATGTAGCACTATCACGCTTACGTACACTTGACGGTCCCTTTCTAATCAACTTTGATGCAAGTAGAATAAACGCTGATATTCCTTGCATTTTAGAATACAATAGACTTCGCTCACTATACACCCCCCACCTAAACACATATTCTTTTCCACAAAAAGTAAAACGTTATAAAAGAAAAATAAATCAAACACAAATGCAACAGGATGTCACTGCAAATCCTCCAAAGAGAGTAAAAGAAACTAATACTTCATCAAGTACCACAAGCAAAAAAGAATTAATTAGGGAAAGTAAACCAAGTACTTCTTTAAAGAAGGAAGACAAACTCCAAAAAAAGCAGTTAGATACAGAACTACCTGGACCATTTAAATTCTCAAATATAGTTGGTGTAAGTTGCTACGCAAATGTAGCAATGAATATTCTATTTCAATTACCACCAATTGTTGACAACATTTACTTACACAGTACAGACCCATTGGGTTTGCAAATGTTAGTACTTCACAGAAATGCAGCAAACAATCCTGACAACACATATAGTGTTTTTGGAATAAGACAACAATTGGACTACTCCGCTGGAATTGTGAAATTCACTATAAATTCACAGGAAGATCCACAAGAATTTCTAATGTACTTACTACAAGTACTGGAAAACAAAAACATACCTATAAATGAAATCTTTCAGATTTCATACATGTAGAAACATACATGCACTCTCTGCAACAATGTGACACAAGAAGAAATCCCCAATGAACGCTTCATATATATATCAATACCTAATTGTGAATCCGTTCCATTTCAGCAACTTGTAAAAAATGCAAACCATGGTAGATTATGCTCTACCTGCAATTCAGATAATTGCTCCACGTTAGTAATACAAACACATAGTAAATACATAATACTAATGCTTCTACGTTATAATGCAGATGGTACCAAAAACAACTGCAAGCTGACTGGATTCACACATGGTCAAATATCACTTGGTAAGAAAACCTTCACAACAATAGGTATAATCTACCACGCAGGAGCCACAACCAATTCAGGGCACTACACTGCATATATAAAAAAGAAATGTGGATGGTCTGAATGTAATGATAGTACCATTACTCTAAAGCAGAGATTACCAGGAAATCTTACAAACGCTTATTTGATGTTCTTAAAACCAAAATTTGATAACTAAACTGTATTTAAACCCTAAGTAAACTTGTATTAAAAAAATATAAACTGTTAGAATACTCCAAAAGCAATCTAACTGCTCAAAGATTCTACAACAACTAATCAGATAAATGAATACCACTAAATTAGACCAAAATTAGTTAGAATACGCCAATTGGTATCTAACTGTCCCAAGATTTAACAATATCTAAATAGATAAATCAATACCACTAAAATATATCAAGAAAATAGACAGTTAGAATACGCCAATTGGTATCTAACTGCTCCAAAATTTTATAATATCAAAACAAATAAATAATATGTTACTGCTCCAAAAAAATACAACACGCCGAAGTATGAAGCATTAGCCAGAAACAACAAGTGAACACTGAAAACAAACAAATAAACTTTAGCATAAGAGAAAAAGGTTTTTTTTAATCTAACATGGATTTATTTTTTCTCCCACAGACCCAATGATTTTAGCAACAAATACAGAAACTGAGCAAATTGCACAGTACTCTGATTTGTAATCTACTAAATATGAGGGTCCAAAAAAAAAGTATATTGATTATACAATGTAATAAGTCATTACAGAATACACTAATACTAACATACTATTTTCTTTTATCACAGAAATGAACAAGAAAAACATGGACTCCCGTTACTAGACCAAACAGTAATTATACAATAATAAGGAGAACCATAGCAGCATATCACATCCATAGTATCTAATATCTTTGTTCCTTATACATTTGTTTTTCACCCAAAGTTATAAGCAAATATGAATGTGATATGCTGCGGTGGTTGTTGCCAGGCCATGCACCCAAGACTCTGTGCCCTGGCAACAACCACCGCAGCATATAACATCCATAGAGTCAAACATTTCAACTATGGTCTATGGAAACTTTTAATGTCCGCGGACATTATGAGTGTTCTTGGAACACTTTCAACTTGCCAGCGAACAATACGGACAGCGTTTTCAGGACACCCCCTACAAACATTTCAGAACAACGCGATAGTTCTTAGAACACTTTCAACTTGACAACGAACAATACGGACAGTGTCCTCAGGACACCCCCATTTTGTTTATTTGCGAACATTTCAGGACACTGCGAGTGTTCTTAGAACACATTCAACTTGCCAGTGAACAATACGGACTATGCCTTCAGGACACCCCCTACGAACATTCCAGGACACCTGGAGTGTTCTTAGAAACGTCTTCAGAACACCCCCATTTTGTTTATTTGCGAACATTTCAGGACACCGGGAGTATTCTTAGAACACATTCAACTTGACAACGAACAATACGGCAGTGTCCTCAGAACACCCCCATTTCGTTTATTTGCGAACATTTCAGGACACCATGCGTGTTCTAAGAACACATTCAACTTGACAGAGAACAATACGAACAGCGTCCTCAGGACACCCCCATTTTGTTTATTTGCGAACATTTCAGGACACTGAGTGTTCTTAGAACACATTCAACTTGCCAGCGAACAATACGGACTACGCCTTTGTCAAGACCGGTGGGGGGGTCTGTACTTCCGCTCTCTATATGGTAGAGGAGAGGCACAGAGGACCCCAGCCAAGATTCTCGATTGTGGTAGCAATGGACGAGCAATCAAGGCCTAGCTTCTCAGGAGGTGATGCAGGCTGGTTCTTAAGTACAGTGTATCCCCAAGCCCCCACAAAGGAATGTCCACACACTGTATTACTGAAAACACAGTCTTTATATAATTAATATCCAAGGGTTATGTACACTTATCACAACAACGCACTTTGTGCTCAGGAAAACCAATAATGATAAATATCTACAATTCTAAAGTGGTACCACTAATATTAGACCTCATAACAGTGCATTCACAATACTGTAGCAATGGCACGCGGATCAATAAGAAGGAAACCAGCAATAGAGAGAGGAGAGATACCAGAGGGTTGAAACAATAGGCAGAAGACTGGCCCTTGCTACTGGACACAGTTCTGTGTGGAGATCCCCCCACCTGGGCAACCTGTAAAATAAAGAGATATAACACAAGCCCAGTCCATATATTGTTCAACAGTCTTATTCTCTCCTACAATGTTTTTACCCCCCCAATGTACCTGGTGGAGTCGAGTTCTTCGAAGAGGCGTCGACAGATCCTTCTTGAATGACCCCCTTTAAAGCAGGAGTCACGGATCGTCGAGAGGCGTCGAGAAACGTCGAAGACCTCGGGGTTCGGCGACGGGGAATCGACGGCCCTTCTTGAATGCCTTCCCTTTCAAGCGGGAGGCACGGGGCGTCGAACGTCCGTCGACAAACGAGGTAGAACGATGTCGAAGAGGCGGCAGCTTCGTCCGAGCGGTGCTCGTCGGCGTCGGGGCGTCGGCGTCCTGCAAGGCGGAGGTGTGCGGGGCACCTCGATGACAATAGTTCTGGACCGCAAAGATTGTAGAGACGGGAGCCCAGCAAGGGCGTCGAGTCGCTCGAGTCTTTGGGGTCGTGAGGTGGCGGGAAACCCACCGGCGGATTCTCCTCGGCGCGTTGGTCGTCCTCGACTTTCTCCGGCAGGACAAAAGCAGTCGACGGTGCGGACGAGGGAGTCCTTCGAGTCAAATGTTCTTAGGCAAGGAGCGGACGGCTCCGGTCGTCGGCGGCTCGGCGTCAAGTGGTTCCCACGGCTGGGCAACACAACTTCGACGGGCCTCCAGCGGTTGCACAGACCTGCGAACCCTGGTCGACGGCAATGGACTTCGACAGCGTCGATGTCCGGGTGCTTTACTTCGGTCTCCTCGGCAGTCCCCTTCTCCGGTCGGCAGCCTTTCGATGGTCTGGCGTCCAGGGAGCTTCGGCGAAGATTCAGCGGTGCTCGATGGTCCCTCGGAGCACGGGAAGAGGGCGCCTAGCCAGGTCCTCTCTCGGGTCAGTCCTCGACGATTTCGACAACCTTCAGTTCCGTCGAAGCAAATGCCACAGCAAGTCTTCTTCTTCCAGCTGGACGTCGAGGATCAGCAAATCCAGTTACTCTTGAGTGGAGACTCAGCTTCTGAATGCTTCTGAACAATTTCCAGTGGTGAGAGGTCCCCAGATATACTATTCTGTCTCTCATCCACACTGCTGGCACACACACAGCAGCCAATCACACAGAAGGGCATTCATGCAGTCAGTCAGCCAATCAGGCACACAGTGCATTCAGGCCACACTCCTCCCTTTCAGACACTCACAACAAGGAATGTGGATTGGGACAAGTACCCAGCCATTCAACACTACACACTGCATTCAGGCCAGTTTCGGGCAGGGCTGTCTCAGTCTTTGTCTCTCATGCCAGAAACCAGACAACCACAACAAGGAGTGTATATTGGTCACACACTCCATTCACCCAGGTCCCACCCACAGGAGGTACCCATAACATACAGTCACTGGGAAGGCTCCAGTCAGTCTAGCTGGGCCTTCACAACAACACCATATATGGAACTTCCACCCAACAGCCAGCCAGGGGGAAGGGACAGAGCCAGGGCTTCCCAGGACTTTGGGAAAAACAAGACAACAGGCAATAGAAAGCAAGAGGCCACAGGGGCCATCTTGTTTCTATCAGGAATCAACTGATCCCAATGGCAGGGCCTGGGTATCCCAAAATGGAGGACACCCAGAGCACCTGTCAAGTTTAGCATGGAGCTGCCACCAGCCCATACCCTGCTCTGTGGGCCACCCACAGGTGCCCAAAAACATACACTAGGGGCACAGGGTTGTACCCCTACCCATGGGTGCCATAAGGGTATCCCATGGGTCTGTTCACCAAACCAAAAGAGAGCTGCACTGCCAGGAGTCCCTCATGGACTCCTGGGCAGAAAACATGACAGAACACACGGTAAAAACAGAAAAAGGACAAGGATTCAGAGGCCCTGTCCCTCAGATGCATTTCCGGCATCACAGCCTTCAGGACACCCCCTACGAACATTCCAGGACACCGGGAGTGTTCTTAGAAATGTCTTCAGAACACCCCCATTTTGTTTATTTGCAAACATTTCAGGACACCGCAAGTGTTCTTAGAATACATTCAACTTGACAGAGAACAATACGGACAGCGTCCTCAGGACACCCCCTACGAACATTCCCCGGACAACGCAAGTGTTCTTAGAAGCGTCTTCAGAACACCACCATCTTGTTTTTTGCGAACATTTCAGGACACCGCGAGTGTTCTTAGAACACATTCAACTTGACAACGAACAATACGGACAATGTCCTTAGAACACCCCCATTTCGTTTATTTGCGAACATTTCAGGACACCATGAGTGTTCTAAGAACACATTCAACTTGACAGAGAACAATACGGACAACGTCCTCAGGACACCCCCATTTGCTTTTATTTGCGAACATTTCAGGACACTGCGAGTGTTCTTAGAACACATTCAACTTGACAGAGAACAAAACGGACAGCGTCTTCAGGACACCCCCATTTGCTTTTATTTGCGAACATTTCAGGACACCGCAAGTGTTCTTAGAAAACATTCAACTTGTCAGCCACAACCCCCATTCATATTTGCGAACATTTCAGGACAAAGCAAGTGTTCGACAACGTCTTCAGAACATCCCCATTTTGTGTATTTGCGAACAATTCAGGACACCGCGAGTGTTCTTAGAACATATTCAACTTGACAACAAACAATATGGACAGCGTCCTCAGGACACTCCCATTTTGTTTATTTGCGAACATTTCAGGACACTGTGAGTGTTCTTAGAACAGTTTTAGTTTGCTTTCAGAACACCCGTGATGTCCGCAGACAAAGCGAACACAAAAAGAACGTCTAACACATAAAAAACGCAACTTTCATCCTATCTCATACACTCCCACCCTCCCCAAACACTCCTACACACCAACACACTCTACTAAATACAAATTTTGAACAAAGTTTCAGCGCGCTGTCCGCGGATGACCGCGAATCCAAGATGGCGGGCGCTACCGAAAATCTGACGCGCTTCACGCTCCACGCCATCCAATCAGCGAACACGTTGCATGTCCGCGAACATCACGCAAGCTGATTGGCCAATCAGGACACTGTCCGCGGAGCGTACAGGGAAGTGTGTCCGCGGACCGAACACAGATATCACTAAATTTTTTTTTACCTACTTTTTGTTCATTTTAAAAAAAACTATTGGACGGATTTTCACTGAATTTGCAAAAGCATGCTTTTGGGACCAAGCCGCTGCTCCTGGTCCAAATTTGGTGAAAATCCGTCCAGCGGTTTGGGCTGTAGACGCGAGCGAAAAACGTTTCCCATTCAGTCTATGGGAAAAAAAAAAGTTTTGGGACCCCCCCTATAAATTCAGAGTGACCCAAAAACTTTTTTTGCAACGTTTGGTGAGGATCCGTCCAGGGAGAGCGAAGTTATAAGCCGCCCAAAAAGTGCTCTTCCTATGGAAACAGAAACTTAACCATAACTACGTAATATATATATATATATATATATATATTTCTTTTTTTTTTTTTTAACAGACCATACAAACATTGGAAATAATACACCAAAAGACACATTAGAAAATACTCTGCAGCGCATGGAACATAAAGTGGACATGCTCAAGGAAAATGTCAATGTTTTGAAACAGTTTGTGGAGGGCCACATAAAAGAAAAAAATAAATAATATTGTCCCACATGTGCCTGTGCCCCCTCTCCATGTCCCAGTGAACTATCTCCAAACCCTCAACACCAAGATAAACGTTTTGATGAGACTTCCATCCCTTCATCCCCTCCTATCCATCCTCTCCCAACCCCTAATTCCCCTATATTTGTATCAGTTTCTGCTTCCCCCTCTCTTTCATAAATTATGTATCTGTATATAATAAAAAAAAATATTCTGTGTCTTTTAATTCAATTTTTTGTGTCTTATTTTTTTTTAAAGTCAGTTGGGGTGTCTGTGGTCAGTGCACCTGTCCGGAATGTTTGTAACAGCCAAAATGGTGGTGTCCTAAGGACACTATACCTGTCTGTACCGTTCACAAGCAAGATGGAACTGTTCTTAGAACACACTTGGTGTCCGGGATGTCAGTAAGTGAACAAAATGGAGATGTCCTAAGGACACTATACCTGTCCGTACCAGCACGCGCGGTGTCTGGGATGTCCATAATTAAACAAAATGTAGGTGTCCTAAGGACACTATACCTGTCCATACAGTCTGTAGAACATCTACGCACATGTGCACCACACCCATAAGTCCTGCGAACAGCGCGCCTGTCCGTAACTGTCCGTCTCACTTGTGTCGCACTTTTAATTTGTTGAGGACCTGAACACTGTCCGTAGAACACCTGTGCGCATGCACATGACATTTCCCATGCATTTGGTGTCCTGCGGACACCTGTTGCCTTCGCGAACGTGTTCCCAACGTCACCATGTGACCGCACCCATGCTGAGTGTGTGTCCTGATTAGCGGACACTGTCCGGTTCCCCAACACTTTTAAAAGAACATTTTCAGACAATCCAAATTATTTAACAGTAAAAATCCACCATTGCACATGTCCCAGACAATGACCCTGGCTTTCCACATACATTTTGGAAATTTTTGAAACTTTTTGGGTGTGTTCGATCTGTCCATTAAGCGCACCCCTCCACCCCTATAAAAGGCCACACCCCAGAGCTGTTCTTTATTTGCTGCCTTTTCTGCTCTTGCTGAGATTATCTCATCAACCCTGATGGCATCCATGGCTGCTGTTGCTACATCTGCCTCAGCTCCACCCCCAAACCCTCCACCACCACCACCTCCCCAAGGACCTGCAGAGGGGAACAGGCATGAGGATGTAGAGGACGAACATGAAGAGGATGAAGAGGATGAGGTAGAGGAACACCCTACTACCAGCACTCGCCGGGAGTCTTGGGTGTGGCGGTTTTTCACCGTTCATGGTAATGTACCAAAAGCATGTGCGAACAAGGTCACCTGCAACTAGTGCAAAATGGTGCTGAGTCATGGGAGACGTGGTTCGTACAGCTTTGGTATGACATCCATGAACCGATACCTGAAGTTGTTCCCCGGTGGGGCCGTTCGCAAGGTTGTACCTTGTGATGAACGTAGTAGGTTGAGTTCCTCTTCCACATGCTCCGTTTACGCTCCTCTCACCACAAGAGACACTCCTGTGGGAGAGTGCATCCCTCCAGCTGCCTCACAGGCCATTCACGATGCTGTCGAGGGTCACAATATTGTGTATGTACTGCAACGCAGTACTGCGCAGGGGGGAGAGTCTTCGAAGCACTTTCGAGACTGCAGTCACGGAGCACCAGAAGACCTGCTACCTACCTAAGTAAGGCCCACCCTACATCTTCCTCTCTCCACCTGCCCTTTCTTATCCGCGTCATTGGTGTCCCTTCATTACCCTCCTTTCTCCTCCTCTCCTAGTGTGTTGTGTGTAAAAAATGAAAAATAAATATAAAAGAACAAAAATCCAAAAAAAAAGGCTCTTTTCAGAGCCGCCTTTCACAGTTTAAAAATAGAAATGGCAAATAAACAGTGCCGGGCCCTGTGCATTTTTTAGAAGTCTGCGGACAGTTCTAGGACATATAAAGTTTTAGGGTGCTGCCCTAGCAAAACCAATGCACTTTTCTCTGGGAAGAAATGGTGGCTCTGAAAAGAGCCTTTTGGTGTTGTTTTTTTGTGTTTGAAATATTTGACATCGTCAACATCTACTGCAAAATAGATGACTGTAATTCCAAAAAAGGTTGCAATGCATTTTGTACATTTCTAAAAAAATCTGATTGCCATCAAAAGTAAGATGGACTCCATCTCTGCGAAAAATGTATGTGCTATGAAATGTAATATTTTCATTGTGAAAAGAGGACATGCCAACATCTCTTATTGACATTGCGCCTCGCTTTCTCCATTTGTGGACCAAATGAAGAAGAACGCAGCCACATTTGTCTTTGCGCAATACGAGAAAAAATTAAAAGGGAATTTGGAAACATGTCCATGACCTTCCCAAGTCCTTTTTTCATTGTAAATTGCAAAGAAATTCTAGACACATGTCCTAAAGTGTTCCCTGCACAATGAATTATAATTATGTTTGGATGATGCTCTGTCTCTAAAGTAGCACAGAGAGGTACCATGTCCAGCCACTTCATTCCACACACTCCATGCCAGTGCACTTCCACATGAGGGAATCCAAGATCTGCAGCTACTCCACAGCGTTCTGCATGCACCTCCAACCAATGTATCCATGAGTCTCCCAAAATCCAGATAATCTGTTTTCGGAAACACACAGCCATAGCTATCTGTTCTTCTCTTCAACACACCCAGTAAACTTTACTGACCAATCCCTAGCTCATTCTCATTTGCATGCCTCTCCACCCCAAAACCCCAGTATGTGATACGCGCTGTCTGCGGACTAACGCCATGTCCGCGAACATATTGAAGACCTGAGGGTGGTGAATGTAAAATTAAATAGTGTGCCCCATTTCCCCTTTGAGGTTGGCTCTGAAAAGAGCCTTTTTTTTTTTTTTGCAGATGCTTGACAGACACCTGTTATTTTGTATTTTTGGGGGGGTTCTTCTTACTTTACTACTAAAATCTTCACATAACCTTCTCCAAAGCAACCCTTATATTCCAAAACAGCATAGCATTTCCAAAAAAGATAAGGAAATACCATCTTCTTTAAAATAAACAGCATTACTGGAATCAAAATTATCATTATTACAGCAACACATTACCTGCTCTAGGCATGAAAGCACACATGCCTCGGTTGATTGCACACCTACCAATCTTTTGCTGACGATAAAATACAGAACTATTGTCCCATATTGCCCTAGGTAGTAATCCAGAAAAAAATACTTTGGCATTTGGAAGGATGTTCATTACTGCTTGAACCAAGTGTTCCAAATCTGCCAAAAAAGTAGGTGCACTGAGGTAGCCCAAATGGAAAGCACCATAGTGCAAAACTACCAGAAGCAGACTGTTCATCTGCCCATATCTGCACAAACTTGTCCAATTCCCTGTACAATGCAATCAGGCACAGTGCTCCACACCACCTCCACTCCTTTAACATCGAAATTGTTTGCTACATGCCTGAATTGAGCATACTGCTGTAAAGCATGCACAAACATATCTCCAAGCACCAACACCCTGACTTTCTCCACCTCTGCCATCTTCACTACACACTATGTCTCAACAGAAATCCACAACCTCAACATCTAATTGGCTGATCCCTACAATCCCCTTTCTATGCTGGATTTGCTGGAAAATCCCAGATGTGGCACGCCCTGCCCGCGGACAGCCGCGGTGTCCATGGAGCGGGTTACTTTTAGCCAGCCCTACTACCCTTTCCACATCACTCTCGGTGCCATTCCCTCATTGGATACAGCTAATTAGTCGCACAACCATCCACCACCAATCACATCCAAGAAATCTACATATAACTCCATCATCAGAGTTCCGCACTTCAAATGTACTGTTGATCACTCTGAGTACAAGTTTCATATCATTGGAAAGCACCTACTACAAAAACAACTCTAAATGGCTCCAAGATTTCTACTTACAGCTGCATGCACATGCACATGCATGAATACAAACTCCAGGTATGCACATTTTATACACAGTACATGTACAACTCTTATGAATGCATATAAACAGAGTAATGCCACTAAACCTGCATAACCTATAAAATGAACTTATTGCATTTTTCTTTTCTACTATAATCAACTATCACTTCCAAACCTGTCTGCTATCTACAACACAGCTTTAAACAACCAAGTGAATTTCATACACTTAAAATTCTACTCATTTGCAAGCCGTGTTGAACTAACATATTGTAAATAAAATATAAAGGCTGCACATAGTCAAATGAAATGCATGCATACGCTATCTTCAGATATCAAACAAGAATACTACTACAAAAACATAAAAATCAACGTCTAAATTAACATCAGTGCTACAAACACACAAAATTACTAACTTCTTTCTTTTACAATTGCAGTGAAGACCACGCTCCTGAAGATCAGCAGCATCTGAACTACAAACAACATATCCAAAGAAACCTGCTCATTCCACAAAATAAGAGTAAGTATAATTTGCGCACCAAAAAAACTGAGATTTCTGAACCATTCTGCCCACAAATCCTCATTTATTAAATAGGGATTAGCAGGCAGAATGGCACACAAATCACTGTTTTTTGGAACACAAATAACATAACTCAACCCCTAGAATGTTAGTATTACAAAACAATGAACTATATTATTTTTATACCATTAGATTGACTATTAGTGCTTCTCTCACCACTAGCTCAGTTCCTACTGCCATCTGAATCACAGTATAGCAACACACAAATAGAAGAATAGCCTTCCCAACTAATTGTAGCTTCCCAATGCACAATCACACACCACCACATACATCTTTACCATCATACTCAGACACACATGCACAAAGCACAGATACCTTGCAGAATTGCCCAACCCATACCTTCTTTTTTGTTTCAACAGACCCCAAAGAATGCCTACCAAAAAGCAAGTCCATAGAAAGCAATGCAGAAATAGAGAAAAACGAAAATAAAAGTGTCCAGAATAAGCATCCATCCATAGCAGAGTTTGTACAAAAAGTTCAAACAAAACAGCTAATACAGTCATTTAGCGAAAACAAAAGAAGCTTCCAGTACAGAAACTTTGCCTCCTCTATCAAAATGTAAAACGAAACAGAAAATGATTAACAAGAATTCAGCTATCACTACTGCTAAAACTGCTCCTATAAATCTTGATATACTAGCAAGTAACCATACCAAAACAAGTATTTGAGCAAAAATGTTCCGCCACAGAGTCCTTCCGAATCTTATGAAAACAGGTGACAAATCATGCACAACCCTTAAAACCTACTGTAGAAAATTAATCTTAGAAGCTTTGATAGACAGTGCAATCCTTCTCAAATGAAAGTTATTTATTTTATTGTTAAACAGTATGAAACCACTAACAAAACTAACTACTAAATTATAAAAAGACTTCTCAATAAACAGAATGTCAACAAAAATAACTTCTTAAATATCTATGGAGGTGAATGGAGTCACACCACAAGCACAAAATCATATTTTAATGAAGAAGCATACAAACAAATCCAAACAAACACAATTGCCATACATAGCAGTGGACGGGGTTATGAACAACTTAATAATACCATAATGCAACAAGAAATACTGCTTACAAAAATATCTCCAGGAAAGTCAGAATTACCTCTCCATTCGACTGTACAAAAATGTCCATTTTACAAATGGCGATGCACGTCAATGTGTAACATTGCCAAAAAATCTTTCAAATCTTTACGCCAGTTCCTCAATCAATATGTGAAAGGCAAAGACAAAATCAAAATGAAGCTGCTGCAAAATATGGATACCTGTCCAGTGCGCAAATACACAGGACTACAAGGACATTCATCAGCCTGCATTTCAGGACCTATTTGCAAAAGGACCTTCCATCATATCAAAATGATATCAAAACATCATTCAACTATGTCAAATCTAGTCTACAAACTGTACTATGCTAAAACTCCTGCTTTAGCACTAGCAAATTTAAAAAACAATCTTCTACATGGTACAGCCAAAGACCTACTGGAAGAAATCGACCATATCAAGGAAAAATATTTTGGAAGTGAAAGCCACTTACAAAATACAATAGCTTTTCGACAGACTAGCAACAATTCTACACATTGCAACTTTCTACTACACACATACAAAAAAGAAATGCTAAAATTTAAAAGTACATCGCTGAAGTATCAAACCATGTGTCTGTGTGTTGCTGCAGAACTTTTTATAAAAGTAACACAAAAACTATAGACGTAACATACAAAATAGAAGATAATGAAGATTCCAAATGGTTTGAATTAGCTCTCTACCTTATAGCAGAAAACAAATACGAAATACCTGACCCCATAATAATTTGCAGTTACTGCACTATAAAACTTGACAACAACCAGACTCCTTCACGTGCTATCACAAATAACTTGGAATTATTCTCACTACCAAAACCCCTCCAGCAACTCAATTTATTTGAGAGCATCATAATTCAAACAGTGCAACCATTTCAAGCAATAATACGCCTTCAACCAAAAACAGCAAAATTACCTCCCTCAAAATTGGTGAAAGGCATTCTTGGAAAAATAGTTTATTTACCAATAGATCTAAAAGAAAATGTGCACACTGTGGGAGTGCAATGCCCAATAGAGCAATTTTTAATTGTCTTAGTAAATGGTGTACCTACAAAAGACAAAAACATTTGGCAACAACTCGTAGACTTACATAAAGTTAGACAAGCCTTGCAATATCTAAAAGACAATAATGAATACTACAAAGAAATAAATATTGAAGAAAAATTAAGGGAAACAACTGAAATAATTCAAGAGTCACCAGAAACTGGTCTATTTGAACTTCAAGTTCCTTCTAAAAAATACACAGGGCCCTGCTCCATTTATTTGCCACTTCTATTTTTAAACTGTAAAAGGCGTCTCTTAAAAGAACCTTTTTTTATTTTTGTTTTATCTTTTTTTTTGTTTTTTTACACATGACACACTAGGAGAGGAGGGGAAAGGAGGGTAAGGGGTACACCAACCACAGGGATAAGAAAGGGCGGGTGGAGATAGGAAGATGTAGGGTGGGCCTTACTTAGGTAGTGGGCGGGTCTTCTCATGCTCTGAGACCATAGTCTCATAAGCACTACGAAGTCTCTCCCCCCTGCAGAGTACTGTGTCACAGTACATACACACAACTGTGACCCTCGAAAGGTAAGGGTCATCAGCATTGCAAATGGCCTGTGAGGCAGCTGGAGGAATACGCGCTCCCACAGGAGTGTTCCTTGTCGTGACAGGATCGGAAATAGAGGATGTAGTAGAGGATCTCAACCTACTACGCTCCTCGCAAGGTACAACCTTGCGAATGGCCTCACCATGGAATGACCTTAGGTGTCGGTTCATAGTTGTCGTACCAAAGCTGTACGAACCAAGCCTCCCGCGACTGAGCACCATTTTGCACTCATTGCAGGTGCCTTTGTTCGCACGCGCCTTGGTTACGTTACCATGAATGGTAAATAACCGGCACACCCAAGAGTCACGGCGAGTGCTGGTAATAGGGACTTCCACTACCTCATCCTCTTCATCCTCTTCATCCTCCTCTGCATCCTCACTCCTGTTCCCCTCTTCAGGCCCTTGGGGAGGTGGTGGTGGTGGAGGGGGTGGAGGTGGTGCTGAGGCAGATGTAGCACCAGGTGGCAGTATTGGAGCCATGGATGCCATCAGGTTTCAGAAATAAATCTGGACAATTGGCAGCAAAAATGCACTGTGTTTTGTAAGATAGCCAGAAACACAATGAGGATGAGCACTGGGGTGTGGCCTTTTAGAGGGGTGCTTGTGCACACTTCGCGGACACCCGCGCTGTCCCCGGACAGATTGAACACCACAAAAAGCCTCAAAAAGTCCCAAAAAGTATGTAGAAAGTCAGGATTATTGTCTGGAACTTGTGCTATGGTGATTTATTATTATAAAATATTGTGGATTGCCTGAAAAGATAGTTTTAAATTGTTCGGGGACACAAACAGTGTCCGCAGTCAGAACACACGCTCAGCATTGGCGCGGTCACATGATGGCATCGCGAACATGTCGGCGAAGGGAAAGGGTGTCCCAGGACACCAAATGCACTGAAACTGTTTTGCGCATGCGCGTTGGTGTTCTACAGACACTGTTCGGGTCCTGAAACTAATTAAAAGTGCGACACAAGTGAAGCGAACAGTTACAGACAGAAGTTGTTTTTAGAACAGTTTCAACCGGCCTACGAACAGTACAGACAGGTATAGTGTCCTCAGGACACCCCCATTTTGTTTATTTACGAACATTTCAGAACACCGCGTGTGTTCTTAGGACAGTTTCAACTCGCATGTGAACAATACGGACAGGCATAGCGTACTGAGGACACACCCATTTTGTTTATTTACGAACATTTCAGAACACCGCGTGTGTTCTTAGAACAGTTTCAACCTGCCTACGAACAGTACGGACAGGTATAGCGTCCTCAGGACACCCCCATTTTGTTTATTTATGAACTTTTCAGGACATTGCGTGTGTTCTAAGAACAGCTTCAACTCACCTGCGAACAATACGGACAGGTATAGTGCCCTCAGGACACCCCCATTTTGTTTATTTATGAACATTTCAGGACACCCGTGTTGTCCGCGGACACCAAAACTGGCTTTAAAAAAAAAAGAAAAACACAAAGGACTAAATTAACACACACAAAACATTTATTTTTCATTATATTATATATTTGTACAATTTATGATAGAGAAGGGGTAGCAGAAACGGACACAAAAACAGGGGAATTGGGGTTTTCAAGAGGATTGATAGGAGGAGATGAGGGATGGGAATCTCATCAAAACGTTTTTCTATGTGGTGAGGGTTTGGGGATAATTGACTGTGATATGGAGAGGGGGGACAGGTACATGTTCCACAATGGTATCTAATGTTTTCTTTTATATGGTCCTCTGCAACATCTTTCAAAAGGTGGACATTTGTCATGAGCTTGTTAATTTTTTCTTCCATGCGCTGGAGAGTTTGTTCTAAAGTATCTTGTTGTGTATTGTTTTCATTGTTTGTATGGTCTGTTAAAAAAAATTATATATATATATATATATATATATATATATATATATATATATATATATATATATATATATATATATATATGTTAAGTGTACATAAAGTAATGCTTATTAATTTGGTTATATAGAGAAGTGTCTACCATTAGTTTCACTATCTTCAGACATTTCAGCATGTGGGAAATTCTCCTTAAGCCATTCTAAAGTATTTGACATTTCTGTGAGGAAAAAAATATATATTACTTTTATTGTATTTAATATAGACATTTTAGAAATATATAAAAAAAGTTTACTTACTAGATTGTGGTAAGTTGTCTTCTCACTGTTCTGTAGATCTGATGTGATGCTGCTCCTAGTTGTGCAGTTTCTGTGAGGTAATTATGTTAGAAGCATACCTTATTTGTTTTGGTATATTCCATTTTACTATACATGGTATTTAAATGGATGTTTGATGTGTTAGATATATAAGTTCTAATTCTTATTTATTACTATTTATAATGTGTTTGTGTGTTGGTTTTTCAACTTGTACAGTGTTCATATGGTATGATATAACAATTTAAGATACCCCTGAGTTTTTGGGTAATATTGGTGTTGTCCGCATCTGTCCGTGGACATTCGCACAATCCGCGGACATCAAAATCACTAGCTTGGGATTCAGTATGTTCTATGTTACATGTATATAAAGTAAGGGAATCCTAGTAAACATCTATCAAATTTACACTATGAATATGTGTATTCAGTACAATAAAATTTGATAAAGGGAAGTTATGGTCAAGTTACGCTAATAAAAACCTATGAAATTCAGTAAAAAAACTTAGTTAAAGGGACGTTATGGTTAAGTTGCGCTACTAAAAACCTATAAAATTCAGTAAAAAAAACTTTGTAAAACGGACGTTATGGTTCAAAGTAAAACCGAAAAACCCCTGAAATTCGCCAGTTATGGTAAGCTAAGCAACCATAACTCACGCTATCACCGTGCACTGCTAAGACTAACACCCAGGACATCAAAGATGACATCACAAATATCATTGATGACATCACTGATGACATCACATGTCTGGCTCCCTCTTTTTTCCTTTACTGATATATGTAGGCCACTAACAGGCTTTTTGGTGAAATTCCATCCAGTAGTTTTTTTTTTTAACTGACAAAAAAATGACTAAAAAGTAGGTCACAAAAAATTAGTGATATATATGTTCGGTCCGCGGACACACTTCCCTGTTCGCTACGTGGGTCCTGATTGGCTGGGCAATCTGCGTCATGTCCGCAGACATTTAACATGCTTGCTGATTAGGTGGTTGAGAGCGTGTGGTGCATCAGATTTTCTGGGCACGCCCGCCATCTTGTATCCGCGGACATCCGCGGACAGCACAGTGACACTTGGTAGAAAAATACTATTTAGTCAAGTGTGTTGGCGTGTAAGACTGTTTGGGGAAGGTGGGGGAGTAAGAGATGGGTCAAATGGTGTATTCTTTTAGGTGGCAGGCACCCCTGTTGTGTTCGTTCTGACCGCAGACAGCAGCGCTGTCCTTAATGTCCGTAGTTAATGAAAATGTGGTGTCCTAAGGACACGGGACCTGTCAGTATAGATCGCGTGCAAGTTGAAACTGTTTTAAGAATACAACAAGTGATCTAGGATGTTCATAAATAAACAAAATGGGGGTGTCCTGAGGACTGTACGCCTGTCCGTATTGTTCGTAGACAAGTTGAAACTTTTCTAAGAACACACGCAGTGTCCTGAAATGTTCATAAATAAACAAAATGGGGGTGTCCTGAGGACGCTATTCCTGTCCATACTGTTCGTAGGCAAGTTAAAACTGTTATAAGAACATTCATATTGTTCGCGGACATGAAAAGTGCCCATATGGCATAGTTAAAATGTTTGATTCTGTGGGTGTGATCTATGGGTGTGATATGCTGTGGTGGTTGCGGCCAGGGCCTAGAGTATTGGATGCATGGCCATAGGCCATGCACCCAAGACTCTTAGCCCTGGCCACAACCACCACAGCATATAACACCCATAGTGGCTTATAACTTTGGCACCAAAGACCAAATTTATAAGCAATTAAGTTATAAGCTACTATGGGTGTGATATGCTGTGGTGGTTGTGGGCAGGGCCTATGGTCTTCGAAGAACACATCAGGTGTCCTGGGATGTTCGTAAATAAACAAATGGGGGTTGTTTGAGGATATAAAAAGTGCCCATATGGCATAGTTAAAATGTTTGATTCTATGGGTGTGATCTACGGGTATGATATGCTGCGGTGGTTGTGGCCAGGACCTAAAGTCTTGGGTGCATGGTCAAGACCAAATTTATAAGCACTGAAGTTATAAGTTACTATGGGTTTGATATGCTGCAGTGGTTGTGGCAAGGGCCTATAGTCTTGGGTGCATGGTCAATACCCAATTTATAAGCACCGAAGTTATAAGCCACTATGGGTGTGATATGCTGTAGTGGTTGTGGCCAGGGCCGAGAGTCTTGGGTGCATGGCCAAGACCAAATGTATAAGCACCGAAGTTATAAGTCACTATGGGTGTGATATTCTGCGGTGGTTATGGCTAGGGCCTAGAGTCTTGGGTGCATGGCCAAGACCAAATGTATAAGCACCGAAGTTATAAGCCACTATGGGTGGGATATGGTGCGGTGGTTGTACTTATTATAATATACTTACTGTTTGGTTTGGTAAATGGAGTACATATATTCCTTGTCAATTTCTGTGATAAAAGAAAAGATCATGTTAGTATTGGTAGTTTGTTACGACTTATAACATTGAATAATAGACATCTTTTTTAATTTATTTGGACCCTCATATTTAGTAGATTACAAACCAGTGTACTGTGCAATTTGCTCAGTTTCTGTGTTTGTTGTTAAAATCATTGGGTCTGTGGAAAGAAAAAATCCATGTCGGATTTAAAAAAAACTTTTTTTGCTATGCTACAGTCTATTTGTTTGTTTGATTTCAGTGTTAACTTGTAGTTTCTGGCTAATGTTCAATCTGTTGGCTTGTTCCAGATTTTTGGAGCAGTTAGATACCT
This sequence comes from Ambystoma mexicanum, assembly GCF_040938575.1. Classification (NCBI taxonomy): domain Eukaryota; kingdom Metazoa; phylum Chordata; class Amphibia; order Caudata; family Ambystomatidae; genus Ambystoma; species Ambystoma mexicanum. The sequence goes on from NC_090930.1 coordinate 627,866,560, forward strand.
GTTCGCATATTCTAACTGTCGAATTTTTGCTATAATGTAGTGGTATTGATTTATCTGTTTGGTTATTGCTAAATCTTCTGTCTATTTTTTGTTATAATGTAGTGGTATTGATTTATCTGTTTGGTTATTACAAAATCTTGGGGCAGTTTGATAGCAGTTGGCATATTCTAACTGTTTATTTTTTTAATATAATTTAGTGGTATTCATGTATCTGTTCAGTTGTTATAGAATCTTGGGGCAGTTAGATAGTTGTTGGCATATTCTAACAGTTTATAGTTTTTTATTTAAGTTTTGTTAATGTTGAAGTACAGATTAGTTATTAAATTTTGGTTTTAAGAAGATTAAATAAGTGTTTGTAAGATTTGCTGGTAATCTCTGCTTTAGAGTAATGGTACTATCTTTACATTCGGACCATCCACATTTTTTTTTATACATGCAGTGTAGTGACCTGCATTGGTTGTGGCTCCTTTGTGGTAGATTATACCTTTTGTTGTGAAAGTTTTCTTAACAAGTGATACTTGACCATGTGTGAATCCAGTCAGCTTGCAGTTGTTTTTGGTACCATCTGCATTGTAACGTAGAAGCATTAGTATTACGTATTTAATATGTGTTTGTATTAGTAAGGTGGAGCGATTATCTGAATTGCAGGTAGTACATAATCTACCATGGTTTGCATTTTGTACAAGTTGCTGAAATGGAACAGATTCACAATTAGGTATGCATACATACACAGCACGCTCATTAGGGATGTGTTCTTCTGTCACATTGTTGCAGGGAGTGCATGTATGTTTACACATGTAGGAATTCCGGAAGATTTCATTTATAGGTATGTTGTTGTTTTCCAGTACTTGTAGTAAGTACATTAGAAATTCCTGTGGATCTTCCTGTGAGTTTATAGAGAATTTCAACATTCCAGCACAGTAGTACAATTGTTGTCTTATTCCATGAACACTATACGTGTTGTCAGTATTGTTTTTATTGCGTTTCTATGAAGTACTAACATTTGCAAACACAATTGGTCTGTACTGTGTAAGTAAATATTGTCAACAATTGGTGGCAATTGAAATAGAATATTCATTGCTACATTTGCATAGCAACTTACACCAGTTATATTTGACATTTTTTTGGAATGTGTGTTGTTTATTTGAAGAGGTACCCAAGTTACTTTGAATAATTGGTTCTTCTTGGGTTGTGGTAATTGATGAAGTATTAGCTTCTTTTACTCTCTTTGGAGGATTTGCAGTTTCATCCTGTTGCATTTTTGTTTGAATTAGTTTTTATTTACAACGTTTTACTTTTTGTGGAACAGGAAATGTTTTTAGATGGGGTGTATAGTGAACGTAGTCTATTGTATTTTAAAATGCAAGGAATATCGTTGTTGTTTTCCAGTACTTGTAGTAAGTACATTAGAAATTCCTGTGGATCTTCCTGTGAGTTTATAGAGAATTTCAACATTCCAGCACAGTAGTAAAATTGTTGTCTTATTCCATGAACACTATACGTGTTGTCAGTATTGTTTTTATTGCGTTTCTATGAAGTACTAACATTTGCAAACACAATTGGTCTGTACTGTGTAAGTAAATATTGTCAACAATTGGTGGCAATTGAAATAGAATATTCATTGCTACATTTGCATAGCAACTTACACCAGTTATATTTGAAATTTTTTTGGAATGTGTGTTGTTTATTTGAAGAGGTACCCAAGTTACTTTGAATAATTGGTTCTTCTTGGGTTGTGGTAATTGATGAAGTATTAGCTTCTTTTACTCTCTTTGGAGGATTTGCAGTTTCATCCTGTTGCATTTTTGTTTGAATTAGTTTTTATTTACAACGTTTTACTTTTTGTGGAACAGGAAATGTTTTTAGATGGGGTGTATAGTGAACGTAGTCTATTGTATTTTAAAATGCAAGGAATATCAGCGTTTACTTTACTTGCATCAAAGTTGATTAGAAATAGACCATCAAGTGTATGTAAGCGTGATAGTGCTATGTCGCTCATGCCTTCTTTAAAGTCTGTGTTACCAATATCTATCAATGCTTTGTCTAGGGTAAGACCTTGTGATTTATGAATGGTGACTGCGTATGCAAGAGTTAGAGAAAATTGTTCTCTGCGTACATACATGTCCTTGAAGAGAAGGAATGGAGCTGTTGAGCGTCCTATCCTTTTCACTTCTAAAAGTTTGTCAAAGAGAATATTGACAAACTGAATGTTGTTGTCACGTGGGTATGTTTGAAAGCCAACAACTGTACCCAGTACTCCATTAACTAGTCCTTGATCCACGTCAATATTACGTTTAAGCATTACTCTACAATTTAAGGATAATTTTAATATTTTTTCCAACCCAGCTGTGTTGGAGATTGAATTTTCTAAACTAGTTACTCTTGTTGTGGCTTGCTCACACATGGGTAGTGTCATGCCATGTACTTCTAGTTTGTCTGTGGCGCTAATTTCCATTATTGGTTGCATTTCTTTATTTAACATTGTTTCATTGAATTTGAAACAGCTTCCAAGAGTTGGCATTAAGGCCATACAATTGACATTTTCGTGCGCTAATTGTTCCATAACATCAGTAGCACATGCAGTATCGCCATAAAGTATATGAATGGGCCGGGTTTTCAATATTGCTTGTGCTTCTTGAGATAGTATACCAACTCTAATACTTTAAGATGTTGGCATAAGTGAGATCTGCAGATTGCTGCATGTAGGTTGACATTTCCTTTGCTGCCAACAGTTTTATGGCAGAGTTTGTGTCCTAAGGTTTTAAAAATAGGTTCACATTTCACTGGTGTCAATTGAAGAAGTTCTCGAAAACAATAATGTGTTTTCCTCCAAATAGTTCTTCGTAGTTTGTTTTAAGTACTTCTTGCAATCTGAGGTGAATCAAAGCTAACATTAGTTGGAGACCATGCTCACTTCATCTATTAGTAGCATTTTCATTTGTTTTAACAATCTGCATAGTTCCATTGCAGCTTCTGTAGAAAGTTTGTAATATTCTAATTTGTTTTGGTGTTCTACTGTAAGGAGTAGTAATCAGTGTAAAGTGACACTGCCTATGTTGTAGGCGGCTAAACCTGTGGGGGCAGTTACAACAGCTGCCAGTTTGTTGTTTGTCAATTGTTGAAGGAACTTGCTGATGATTTTGATTAAGAATGTTTTGCCTGAACCAGCTTCACCACTGACGTATAGTAGTATAGTTTGCAATTCTGGCAGGTACATTCTTTATTTTCATGTTGTACACCATGTAAAATTTCTTTTGTTACTTCTTGAAAAATGGTACGCTGCTCTTTGTTTAATTTTGATTGTAGTACAGTTAAGTCTTCTGTATCTTCTTCATAGTGACACATGGTGTTCTCTACTTCTGTCATAGCCAATTCTGCCTCATTTGCTATTAATGGCTGTCCCAGTAGTACTTGACTTCCTGTTACAGAAGGTTGACTACTGTTGGGCGTGTCCTTATCTAGTTGGGCCTGGAGTTCTTCTTTGTGTTGCTGCTCATTGTGCAACATTGTTCTGTACTGCGTAAAGATCATATCAGTGATAGTGCTTTCATTTGCTTTGAAAGCGTCTTCATAGGAGTCATAGTTATCTAGTAACTCTTCTTCTTTTCTCCATGGTTTAAAAAGTTGTAGCAGGGACATGTAATATAGTTCTTTCTGTTGAGGAGTTTTTAATGACAATTTGATATGATTAATTAAGCTTTGTTTGGTAAGTTTTACTAGGCTGCCTTCACAATCTGTTGCTCTATATCTACCTTTGTTTTCATCAGGTTTTATATTATTTTTGTATGCAAAGTTTTGGGCTATGTGGTATAGACACATGTTTTCCAAAGTGGTACTCCTGTTCGGGTAGTATGTGTCTTTTAAATTGTTTTTCAAAATGTCTTGGCTGTTTGGATCATTTTTGGCTATTGTTTCTATGTTGTCATATGATTTGAGAACTCTTTTTCTAGATTTAGCAAGACCAAGACTTAGCCATACTATATTTTCAGATTTTCCATACAAAGCAGTAACGGTTAAATGATCTGCAGCTCCGTAGGCGCCACATTCTCTATGAGAGAGCATTTTTATGCCTAAGCTGTACAATTTCTGAGATAGTGTTTTGTCTGATGATAGGTCATTCCATAGGTCATGAAGCTCTGTGTTTTCTGATTTTGTTAAGTATGCTGTAACATATTGTGCAACTGCAGTTGGAATCCTCTGCAATGTACTGCACATCGATGTTTGCATTCCATAAGAGGGCAATGATTGCATTGTAATCATTGATATATTTTGATTCTGTTCTTTTTATGTAATACCTTTTCTTAGGTGATTTACGTTTAACACTATGTCTAACTTAAGACATTACGTTTTTTACTTCACCTGTTTCTGTAACTGGTCTAGGGAAACCAAACCAGCATTTGGTGTAGTATTTCCCTTTCTTTTTGTATTTGCGACAACAATATTGGCCACATTTGTGTCTTTGAAATTATACAATTTGTGCATGAAGGTCACTATTTGTCGTTTGTGAAGGGATTTCACAAGTGACATATTTTTGAATGAACTGCAAAACAGTGGCATCACTGTCCTGACCAAATTTAGGGGTGTCTTTAATCCATAAAAGCATGTGGATATGTAGTGCTCTTCTGGCTTGATATTCTTTTCTCCCAAATAAGTGTTGCACTTCTCTGAATGGAGGAACAGTTTTATTACAAATAAAGTGTAGCATAGCAATGAAACGATGGTGGAAATATCTTGAAACATTAACAGGATCTAGAGAGCAAAGTTCTCCAGGTGTTAGTATATCTAGGTTTGTTTTGTTTTTGATATGCATAGGAAATCATATAAATCTTGCCATGCATATTCTGCACAACTTAATGTAACAAACCAAGTGGGTGGTCCAAGGTTTCTGATCATACAACGTACATCTCCGTGACGTCAGAACCAGTATTCTTTAGTACCGTACATGTTTGCTAATGGATTTGTAATACTTGATTGTAAAACCTCATCTTTTTTTGCACTTTTTGTAATAATTGTGTGGTTCCTGATTGTAATGTGTGTGCAACTCTGTAACATAGAGTTGCTAGTTCACTTTCAAAGAGTAGGTGGAATATGAATTCCACATTTTGTCTAAATCTGGGCTCTTCAGAATACATCCATAATGAGCGATATTTTGATGTTGTTATTTGAATAGGTCTATCATCGTACCTTCTTCCTCTGCCAGTAGGAAAAAGTAGAGGAAAAGCATGTGCTTCTGTACTTTTTTCCCATATGCTGATTGGTGATCCTTTTGTTTGACGCATTTGGTACGTTTCTAGTGCATCTTCTAAGGTGTCATTCGAATGCAATTGTATAATGGTCTAAAGTATTGGATATTGTAGCAAGATCTAGGAGCTCAAATTGACCATCTTCTTGTGTCTCTTGAATTATTTCAGTGCTATCCTTCAAGTTTTCTTCAATATTACTTTCTTTGTAATATTCATTATTGTCTTTTAGATATTACAAAGCTTGTCTAACTTTATGTAAATCTACCAGTTGTTGCCAATTTTTGTTTGTCTTTTGTAGGTACACCATTTACTAAGGTAATTACAGATTGCCCCATTGGACGCTGCACTCCTAGAGTGCGCACATTTTCTTTTAGATCTAATGGTAAATACACTTCTTTTCCACGAATACCTTTCACTAATTCAGAGGCAGGTGATTTTGCTGTTTTTGGTTGAAGGCGTATTATTGCTTGAAAGGGGTGCACTGTTTGAATTATGATGCTCTCATATAAATTGAGTTGTTGTAGGGGTTTTGGTAGTGGAAATAATTCCAAATTATTAGTGATAGCACGTGAAGGAGTTTGGTTGTTGTCAAGTTTTGTAGTGCAGTAACTGCAAAGTATTAAGGGGTCAGTTATTTCGTATTTGTTTTCTCCTATACGGTAGAGAGCTAATTCAAACCATTTAGAATCTTCATTGTTTTCTATTTTATATGTTAGGTCTACAGTTTTTGTGTTACTTTTATAGAAAGTTCTACGGCAACATACACACACATGGTTTGGTATTTCAGCAGATGTACTTTAAAATTTCAGTATTTTTTTTTTGTATGTGCGTAGTAGAAGTTTGCCCTGCATGGAATCGTTGCTAATTTGCTTTAAAGCTATTTCATTCTGTAAGTGGCTTTCACAGGCAAAATATTTTTTCTGGATATAGCCGATTTCTTCAAGTAGGTCTTTTGCTGTACCATGTGGAAGAATGTTATTTAAATTGGCTAGTGCCAAATCAGGACTTTTAGCATAGTACAGTTTATAGACTAGATTTCTTATAGTTGAATGATGTGTTGATATCATTTTGATATAATGGAAGGTGGTTTGCCAAGTAGGTCCTGAAATGCAGGTCAATGAATGTCCTTGTAGTCCTGTGTACTTGCGCACTGGACAGGTATCCATATTTTGCAGTAGTTTAATTTTCATTTTGTCTTTGCCTTTCACATATTGATTGAGGAATTGGTGTAAAGACTTGAAAGATTATTTGGTAATGTTTACACATTGACGTGCATGGCCATTTGTATACTAGACGTTTTGATTCAGTTGAATGGAGAGGTAATTCTATGTTTTCTGGGGATATTTTTGTAAGTAGTATTTCTTGTTCCATTATGGTATTATTAACTTTTTCATAACCTCGTCCACTGCTATGTATGGCAATTGTATTTGTTTGCATTTGTTTGTATGCTTCTTCATTAAAGTATGGTCCTGTGCTCGTAGTGTGACTCCATTCACCTCCACAGATACTTAAGAAGTTATTTCTGTTGAAATTTCGTTTATTGAGAAGTCTTTTTTGTAATGTAGTCATTAGTTTTGTTAGTGGTTTCATTTTGTTTAACACTAAAATAAATAAGTTTCTTTTGAGAAGGATTGCACTGTCTATCAACACTTCTAAGATTAATTTCCTACGATAGGTTTTAAGGGTTGAGTTTGATTTCTCTCCTGTTTTTATAAGATTTTGCAGGACTCTGTGATGGAACGTTTTTGCTAAAATACTTTTTTTGGTGTGCTTAGTTTGCACTATATCAAGATTTATAGGACCAGTTTCATCTCTAGTGGTAGCTGATTTTTTGATAATTGTTTTGTGGTTTGTTTTACATTTTGATAGAAAAGGCAAAGTTTTTGTACTTGAAGCTTTGTTTTGTTTCGCTAAATGACTGTATTAGCTGTTTTGTTTTAACTTTTTTTACAAATTCTGCTAGAGATGGATGCTTGTTTTGGACACTTCTATTTTCATTTGCTCTGTTTCTGCGTTGCTTTCTACGGACTTGATTTTCCCAGGACTTGATTTTCCCAGGACACCAAATGCACTGAAACTGTTTTGCGCATGCGCGTTGGTGTTCTACAGACACTGTTCGGGTCCTGAAACTAATTAAAAGTGCGACACAAGTGAAGCGAACAGTTACAGACAGAAGTTGTTTTTAGAACAGTTTCAACCGGCCTACGAACAGTACAGACAGGTATAGTGTCCTCAGGACACCCCCATTTTGTTTATTTACGAACATTTCAGAACACCGCGTGTGTTCTTAGGACAGTTTCAACTCGCATGTGAACAATACGGACAGGCATAGCGTACTGAGGACACACCCATTTTGTTTATTTACGAACATTTCAGAACACCGCGTGTGTTCTTAGAACAGTTTCAACCTGCCTACGAACAGTACGGACAGGTATAGCGTCCTCAGGACACCCCCATTTTGTTTATTTATGAACTTTTCAGGACATTGCGTGTGTTCTAAGAACAGCTTCAACTCACCTGCGAACAATACGGACAGGTATAGTGCCCTCAGGACACCCCCATTTTGTTTATTTATGAACATTTCAGGACACCCGTGTTGTCCGCGGACACCAAAACTGGCTTTAAAAAAAAAAGAAAAACACAAAGGACTAAATTAACACACACAAAACATTTATTTTTCATTATATTATATATTTGTACAATTTATGATAGAGAAGGGGTAGCAGAAACGGACACAAAAACAGGGGAATTGGGGTTTTCAAGAGGATTGATAGGAGGAGATGAGGGATGGGAATCTCATCAAAACGTTTTTCTATGTGGTGAGGGTTTGGGGATAATTGACTGTGATATGGAGAGGGGGGACAGGTACATGTTCCACAATGGTATCTAATGTTTTCTTTTATATGGTCCTCTGCAACATCTTTCAAAAGGTGGACATTTGTCATGAGCTTGTTAATTTTTTCTTCCATGCGCTGGAGAGTTTGTTCTAAAGTATCTTGTTGTGTATTGTTTTCATTGTTTGTATGGTCTGTTAAAAAAAATTATATATATATATATATATATATATATATATATATATATATATATATATATATATATATATATATATATATGTTAAGTGTACATAAAGTAATGCTTATTAATTTGGTTATATAGAGAAGTGTCTACCATTAGTTTCACTATCTTCAGACATTTCAGCATGTGGGAAATTCTCCTTAAGCCATTCTAAAGTATTTGACATTTCTGTGAGGAAAAAAATATATATTACTTTTATTGTATTTAATATAGACATTTTAGAAATATATAAAAAAAGTTTACTTACTAGATTGTGGTAAGTTGTCTTCTCACTGTTCTGTAGATCTGATGTGATGCTGCTCCTAGTTGTGCAGTTTCTGTGAGGTAATTATGTTAGAAGCATACCTTATTTGTTTTGGTATATTCCATTTTACTATACATGGTATTTAAATGGATGTTTGATGTGTTAGATATATAAGTTCTAATTCTTATTTATTACTATTTATAATGTGTTTGTGTGTTGGTTTTTCAACTTGTACAGTGTTCATATGGTATGATATAACAATTTAAGATACCCCTGAGTTTTTGGGTAATATTGGTGTTGTCCGCATCTGTCCGTGGACATTCGCACAATCCGCGGACATCAAAATCACTAGCTTGGGATTCAGTATGTTCTATGTTACATGTATATAAAGTAAGGGAATCCTAGTAAACATCTATCAAATTTACACTATGAATATGTGTATTCAGTACAATAAAATTTGATAAAGGGAAGTTATGGTCAAGTTACGCTAATAAAAACCTATGAAATTCAGTAAAAAAACTTAGTTAAAGGGACGTTATGGTTAAGTTGCGCTACTAAAAACCTATAAAATTCAGTAAAAAAAACTTTGTAAAACGGACGTTATGGTTCAAAGTAAAACCGAAAAACCCCTGAAATTCGCCAGTTATGGTAAGCTAAGCAACCATAACTCACGCTATCACCGTGCACTGCTAAGACTAACACCCAGGACATCAAAGATGACATCACAAATATCATTGATGACATCACTGATGACATCACATGTCTGGCTCCCTCTTTTTTCCTTTACTGATATATGTAGGCCACTAACAGGCTTTTTGGTGAAATTCCATCCAGTAGTTTTTTTTTTTAACTGACAAAAAAATGACTAAAAAGTAGGTCACAAAAAATTAGTGATATATATGTTCGGTCCGCGGACACACTTCCCTGTTCGCTACGTGGGTCCTGATTGGCTGGGCAATCTGCGTCATGTCCGCAGACATTTAACATGCTCGCTGATTAGGTGGTTGAGAGCGTGTGGTGCATCAGATTTTCTGGGCACGCCCGCCATCTTGTATCCGCGGACATCCGCGGACAGCACAGTGACACTTGGTAGAAAAATACTATTTAGTCAAGTGTGTTGGCGTGTAAGACTGTTTGGGGAAGGTGGGGGAGTAAGAGATGGGTCAAATGGTGTATTCTTTTAGGTGGCAGGCACCCCTGTTGTGTTCGTTCTGACCGCAGACAGCAGCGCTGTCCTTAATGTCCGTAGTTAATGAAAATGTGGTGTCCTAAGGACACGGGACCTGTCAGTATAGATCGCGTGCAAGTTGAAACTGTTTTAAGAATACAACAAGTGATCTAGGATGTTCATAAATAAACAAAATGGGGGTGTCCTGAGGACTGTACGCCTGTCCGTATTGTTCGTAGACAAGTTGAAACTTTTCTAAGAACACACGCAGTGTCCTGAAATGTTCATAAATAAACAAAATGGGGGTGTCCTGAGGACGCTATTCCTGTCCATACTGTTCGTAGGCAAGTTAAAACTGTTATAAGAACATTCATATTGTTCGCGGACATGAAAAGTGCCCATATGGCATAGTTAAAATGTTTGATTCTGTGGGTGTGATCTATGGGTGTGATATGCTGTGGTGGTTGCGGCCAGGGCCTAGAGTATTGGATGCATGGCCATAGGCCATGCACCCAAGACTCTTAGCCCTGGCCACAACCACCACAGCATATAACACCCATAGTGGCTTATAACTTTGGCACCAAAGACCAAATTTATAAGCAATTAAGTTATAAGCTACTATGGGTGTGATATGCTGTGGTGGTTGTGGGCAGGGCCTATGGTCTTCGAAGAACACATCAGGTGTCCTGGGATGTTCGTAAATAAACAAATGGGGGTTGTTTGAGGATATAAAAAGTGCCCATATGGCATAGTTAAAATGTTTGATTCTATGGGTGTGATCTACGGGTATGATATGCTGCGGTGGTTGTGGCCAGGACGTAAAGTCTTGGGTGCATGGTCAAGACCAAATTTATAAGCACTGAAGTTATAAGTTACTATGGGTTTGATATGCTGCAGTGGTTGTGGCAAGGGCCTATAGTCTTGGGTGCATGGTCAATACCCAATTTATAAGCACCGAAGTTATAAGCCACTATGGGTGTGATATGCTGTAGTGGTTGTGGCCAGGGCCGAGAGTCTTGGGTGCATGGCCAAGACCAAATGTATAAGCACCGAAGTTATAAGTCACTATGGGTGTGATATTCTGCGGTGGTTATGGCTAGGGCCTAGAGTCTTGGGTGCATGGCCAAGACCAAATGTATAAGCACCGAAGTTATAAGCCACTATGGGTGGGATATGGTGCGGTGGTTGTACTTATTATAATATACTTACTGTTTGGTTTGGTAAATGGAGTACATATATTCCTTGTCAATTTCTGTGATAAAAGAAAAGATCATGTTAGTATTGGTAGTTTGTTACGACTTATAACATTGAATAATAGACATCTTTTTTAATTTATTTGGACCCTCATATTTAGTAGATTACAAACCAGTGTACTGTGCAATTTGCTCAGTTTCTGTGTTTGTTGTTAAAATCATTGGGTCTGTGGAAAGAAAAAATCCATGTCGGATTTAAAAAAAACTTTTTTTGCTATGCTACAGTCTATTTGTTTGTTTGATTTCAGTGTTAACTTGTAGTTTCTGGCTAATGTTCAATCTGTTGGCTTGTTCCAGATTTTTGGAGCAGTTAGATACCTGTTCGCATATTCTAACTGTCGAATTTTTGCTATAATGTAGTGGTATTGATTTATCTGTTTGGTTATTGCTAAATCTTCTGTCTATTTTTTGTTATAATGTAGTGGTATTGATTTATCTGTTTGGTTATTACAAAATCTTGGGGCAGTTTGATAGCAGTTGGCATATTCTAACTGTTTATTTTTTTAATATAATTTAGTGGTATTCATGTATCTGTTCAGTTGTTATAGAATCTTGGGGCAGTTAGATAGTTGTTGGCATATTCTAACAGTTTATAGTTTTTTATTTAAGTTTTGTTAATGTTGAAGTACAGATTAGTTATTAAATTTTGGTTTTAAGAAGATTAAATAAGTGTTTGTAAGATTTGCTGGTAATCTCTGCTTTAGAGTAATGGTACTATCTTTACATTCGGACCATCCACATTTTTTTTTATACATGCAGTGTAGTGACCTGCATTGGTTGTGGCTCCTTTGTGGTAGATTATACCTTTTGTTGTGAAAGTTTTCTTAACAAGTGATACTTGACCATGTGTGAATCCAGTCAGCTTGCAGTTGTTTTTGGTACCATCTGCATTGTAACGTAGAAGCATTAGTATTACGTATTTAATATGTGTTTGTATTAGTAAGGTGGAGCGATTATCTGAATTGCAGGTAGTACATAATCTACCATGGTTTGCATTTTGTACAAGTTGCTGAAATGGAACAGATTCACAATTAGGTATGCATACATACACAGCACGCTCATTAGGGATGTGTTCTTCTGTCACATTGTTGCAGGGAGTGCATGTATGTTTACACATGTAGGAATTCCGGAAGATTTCATTTATAGGTATGTTGTTGTTTTCCAGTACTTGTAGTAAGTACATTAGAAATTCCTGTGGATCTTCCTGTGAGTTTATAGAGAATTTCAACATTCCAGCACAGTAGTACAATTGTTGTCTTATTCCATGAACACTATACGTGTTGTCAGTATTGTTTTTATTGCGTTTCTATGAAGTACTAACATTTGCAAACACAATTGGTCTGTACTGTGTAAGTAAATATTGTCAACAATTGGTGGCAATTGAAATAGAATATTCATTGCTACATTTGCATAGCAACTTACACCAGTTATATTTGACATTTTTTTGGAATGTGTGTTGTTTATTTGAAGAGGTACCCAAGTTACTTTGAATAATTGGTTCTTCTTGGGTTGTGGTAATTGATGAAGTATTAGCTTCTTTTACTCTCTTTGGAGGATTTGCAGTTTCATCCTGTTGCATTTTTGTTTGAATTAGTTTTTATTTACAACGTTTTACTTTTTGTGGAACAGGAAATGTTTTTAGATGGGGTGTATAGTGAACGTAGTCTATTGTATTTTAAAATGCAAGGAATATCGTTGTTGTTTTCCAGTACTTGTAGTAAGTACATTAGAAATTCCTGTGGATCTTCCTGTGAGTTTATAGAGAATTTCAACATTCCAGCACAGTAGTAAAATTGTTGTCTTATTCCATGAACACTATACGTGTTGTCAGTATTGTTTTTATTGCGTTTCTATGAAGTACTAACATTTGCAAACACAATTGGTCTGTACTGTGTAAGTAAATATTGTCAACAATTGGTGGCAATTGAAATAGAATATTCATTGCTACATTTGCATAGCAACTTACACCAGTTATATTTGAAATTTTTTTGGAATGTGTGTTGTTTATTTGAAGAGGTACCCAAGTTACTTTGAATAATTGGTTCTTCTTGGGTTGTGGTAATTGATGAAGTATTAGCTTCTTTTACTCTCTTTGGAGGATTTGCAGTTTCATCCTGTTGCATTTTTGTTTGAATTAGTTTTTATTTACAACGTTTTACTTTTTGTGGAACAGGAAATGTTTTTAGATGGGGTGTATAGTGAACGTAGTCTATTGTATTTTAAAATGCAAGGAATATCAGCGTTTACTTTACTTGCATCAAAGTTGATTAGAAATAGACCATCAAGTGTATGTAAGCGTGATAGTGCTATGTCGCTCATGCCTTCTTTAAAGTCTGTGTTACCAATATCTATCAATGCTTTGTCTAGGGTAAGACCTTGTGATTTATGAATGGTGACTGCGTATGCAAGAGTTAGAGAAAATTGTTCTCTGCGTACATACATGTCCTTGAAGAGAAGGAATGGAGCTGTTGAGCGTCCTATCCTTTTCACTTCTAAAAGTTTGTCAAAGAGAATATTGACAAACTGAATGTTGTTGTCACGTGGGTATGTTTGAAAGCCAACAACTGTACCCAGTACTCCATTAACTAGTCCTTGATCCACGTCAATATTACGTTTAAGCATTACTCTACAATTTAAGGATAATTTTAATATTTTTTCCAACCCAGCTGTGTTGGAGATTGAATTTTCTAAACTAGTTACTCTTGTTGTGGCTTGCTCACACATGGGTAGTGTCATGCCATGTACTTCTAGTTTGTCTGTGGCGCTAATTTCCATTATTGGTTGCATTTCTTTATTTAACATTGTTTCATTGAATTTGAAACAGCTTCCAAGAGTTGGCATTAAGGCCATACAATTGACATTTTCGTGCGCTAATTGTTCCATAACATCAGTAGCACATGCAGTATCGCCATAAAGTATATGAATGGGCCGGGTTTTCAATATTGCTTGTGCTTCTTGAGATAGTATACCAACTCTAATACTTTAAGATGTTGGCATAAGTGAGATCTGCAGATTGCTGCATGTAGGTTGACATTTCCTTTGCTGCCAACAGTTTTATGGCAGAGTTTGTGTCCTAAGGTTTTAAAAATAGGTTCACATTTCACTGGTGTCAATTGAAGAAGTTCTCGAAAACAATAATGTGTTTTCCTCCAAATAGTTCTTCGTAGTTTGTTTTAAGTACTTCTTGCAATCTGAGGTGAATCAAAGCTAACATTAGTTGGAGACCATGCTCACTTCATCTATTAGTAGCATTTTCATTTGTTTTAACAATCTGCATAGTTCCATTGCAGCTTCTGTAGAAAGTTTGTAATATTCTAATTTGTTTTGGTGTTCTACTGTAAGGAGTAGTAATCAGTGTAAAGTGACACTGCCTATGTTGTAGGCGGCTAAACCTGTGGGGGCAGTTACAACAGCTGCCAGTTTGTTGTTTGTCAATTGTTGAAGGAACTTGCTGATGATTTTGATTAAGAATGTTTTGCCTGAACCAGCTTCACCACTGACGTATAGTAGTATAGTTTGCAATTCTGGCAGGTACATTCTTTATTTTCATGTTGTACACCATGTAAAATTTCTTTTGTTACTTCTTGAAAAATGGTACGCTGCTCTTTGTTTAATTTTGATTGTAGTACAGTTAAGTCTTCTGTATCTTCTTCATAGTGACACATGGTGTTCTCTACTTCTGTCATAGCCAATTCTGCCTCATTTGCTATTAATGGCTGTCCCAGTAGTACTTGACTTCCTGTTACAGAAGGTTGACTACTGTTGGGCGTGTCCTTATCTAGTTGGGCCTGGAGTTCTTCTTTGTGTTGCTGCTCATTGTGCAACATTGTTCTGTACTGCGTAAAGATCATATCAGTGATAGTGCTTTCATTTGCTTTGAAAGCGTCTTCATAGGAGTCATAGTTATCTAGTAACTCTTCTTCTTTTCTCCATGGTTTAAAAAGTTGTAGCAGGGACATGTAATATAGTTCTTTCTGTTGAGGAGTTTTTAATGACAATTTGATATGATTAATTAAGCTTTGTTTGGTAAGTTTTACTAGGCTGCCTTCACAATCTGTTGCTCTATATCTACCTTTGTTTTCATCAGGTTTTATATTATTTTTGTATGCAAAGTTTTGGGCTATGTGGTATAGACACATGTTTTCCAAAGTGGTACTCCTGTTCGGGTAGTATGTGTCTTTTAAATTGTTTTTCAAAATGTCTTGGCTGTTTGGATCATTTTTGGCTATTGTTTCTATGTTGTCATATGATTTGAGAACTCTTTTTCTAGATTTAGCAAGACCAAGACTTAGCCATACTATATTTTCAGATTTTCCATACAAAGCAGTAACGGTTAAATGATCTGCAGCTCCGTAGGCGCCACATTCTCTATGAGAGAGCATTTTTATGCCTAAGCTGTACAATTTCTGAGATAGTGTTTTGTCTGATGATAGGTCATTCCATAGGTCATGAAGCTCTGTGTTTTCTGATTTTGTTAAGTATGCTGTAACATATTGTGCAACTGCAGTTGGAATCCTCTGCAATGTACTGCACATCGATGTTTGCATTCCATAAGAGGGCAATGATTGCATTGTAATCATTGATATATTTTGATTCTGTTCTTTTTATGTAATACCTTTTCTTAGGTGATTTACCTTTAACACTATGTCTAACTTAAGACATTACGTTTTTTACTTCACCTGTTTCTGTAACTGGTCTAGGGAAACCAAACCAGCATTTGGTGTAGTATTTCCCTTTCTTTTTGTATTTGCGACAACAATATTGGCCACATTTGTGTCTTTGAAATTATACAATTTGTGCATGAAGGTCACTATTTGTCGTTTGTGAAGGGATTTCACAAGTGACATATTTTTGAATGAACTGCAAAACAGTGGCATCACTGTCCTGACCAAATTTAGGGGTGTCTTTAATCCATAAAAGCATGTGGATATGTAGTGCTCTTCTGGCTTGATATTCTTTTCTCCCAAATAAGTGTTGCACTTCTCTGAATGGAGGAACAGTTTTATTACAAATAAAGTGTAGCATAGCAATGAAACGATGGTGGAAATATCTTGAAACATTAACAGGATCTAGAGAGCAAAGTTCTCCAGGTGTTAGTATATCTAGGTTTGTTTTGTTTTTGATATGCATAGGAAATCATATAAATCTTGCCATGCATATTCTGCACAACTTAATGTAACAAACCAAGTGGGTGGTCCAAGGTTTCTGATCATACAACGTACATCTCCGTGACGTCAGAACCAGTATTCTTTAGTACCGTACATGTTTGCTAATGGATTTGTAATACTTGATTGTAAAACCTCATCTTTTTTTGCACTTTTTGTAATAATTGTGTGGTTCCTGATTGTAATGTGTGTGCAACTCTGTAACATAGAGTTGCTAGTTCACTTTCAAAGAGTAGGTGGAATATGAATTCCACATTTTGTCTAAATCTGGGCTCTTCAGAATACATCCATAATGAGCGATATTTTGATGTTGTTATTTGAATAGGTCTATCATCGTACCTTCTTCCTCTGCCAGTAGGAAAAAGTAGAGGAAAAGCATGTGCTTCTGTACTTTTTTCCCATATGCTGATTGGTGATCCTTTTGTTTGACGCATTTGGTACGTTTCTAGTGCATCTTCTAAGGTGTCATTCGAATGCAATTGTATAATGGTCTAAAGTATTGGATATTGTAGCAAGATCTAGGAGCTCAAATTGACCATCTTCTTGTGTCTCTTGAATTATTTCAGTGCTATCCTTCAAGTTTTCTTCAATATTACTTTCTTTGTAATATTCATTATTGTCTTTTAGATATTACAAAGCTTGTCTAACTTTATGTAAATCTACCAGTTGTTGCCAATTTTTGTTTGTCTTTTGTAGGTACACCATTTACTAAGGTAATTACAGATTGCCCCATTGGACGCTGCACTCCTAGAGTGCGCACATTTTCTTTTAGATCTAATGGTAAATACACTTCTTTTCCACGAATACCTTTCACTAATTCAGAGGCAGGTGATTTTGCTGTTTTTGGTTGAAGGCGTATTATTGCTTGAAAGGGGTGCACTGTTTGAATTATGATGCTCTCATATAAATTGAGTTGTTGTAGGGGTTTTGGTAGTGGAAATAATTCCAAATTATTAGTGATAGCACGTGAAGGAGTTTGGTTGTTGTCAAGTTTTGTAGTGCAGTAACTGCAAAGTATTAAGGGGTCAGTTATTTCGTATTTGTTTTCTCCTATACGGTAGAGAGCTAATTCAAACCATTTAGAATCTTCATTGTTTTCTATTTTATATGTTAGGTCTACAGTTTTTGTGTTACTTTTATAGAAAGTTCTACGGCAACATACACACACATGGTTTGGTATTTCAGCAGATGTACTTTAAAATTTCAGTATTTTTTTTTTGTATGTGCGTAGTAGAAGTTTGCCCTGCATGGAATCGTTGCTAATTTGCTTTAAAGCTATTTCATTCTGTAAGTGGCTTTCACAGGCAAAATATTTTTTCTGGATATAGCCGATTTCTTCAAGTAGGTCTTTTGCTGTACCATGTGGAAGAATGTTATTTAAATTGGCTAGTGCCAAATCAGGACTTTTAGCATAGTACAGTTTATAGACTAGATTTCTTATAGTTGAATGATGTGTTGATATCATTTTGATATAATGGAAGGTGGTTTGCCAAGTAGGTCCTGAAATGCAGGTCAATGAATGTCCTTGTAGTCCTGTGTACTTGCGCACTGGACAGGTATCCATATTTTGCAGTAGTTTAATTTTCATTTTGTCTTTGCCTTTCACATATTGATTGAGGAATTGGTGTAAAGACTTGAAAGATTATTTGGTAATGTTTACACATTGACGTGCATGGCCATTTGTATACTAGACGTTTTGATTCAGTTGAATGGAGAGGTAATTCTATGTTTTCTGGGGATATTTTTGTAAGTAGTATTTCTTGTTCCATTATGGTATTATTAACTTTTTCATAACCTCGTCCACTGCTATGTATGGCAATTGTATTTGTTTGCATTTGTTTGTATGCTTCTTCATTAAAGTATGGTCCTGTGCTCGTAGTGTGACTCCATTCACCTCCACAGATACTTAAGAAGTTATTTCTGTTGAAATTTCGTTTATTGAGAAGTCTTTTTTGTAATGTAGTCATTAGTTTTGTTAGTGGTTTCATTTTGTTTAACACTAAAATAAATAAGTTTCTTTTGAGAAGGATTGCACTGTCTATCAACACTTCTAAGATTAATTTCCTACGATAGGTTTTAAGGGTTGAGTTTGATTTCTCTCCTGTTTTTATAAGATTTTGCAGGACTCTGTGATGGAACGTTTTTGCTAAAATACTTTTTTTGGTGTGCTTAGTTTGCACTATATCAAGATTTATAGGACCAGTTTCATCTCTAGTGGTAGCTGATTTTTTGATAATTGTTTTGTGGTTTGTTTTACATTTTGATAGAAAAGGCAAAGTTTTTGTACTTGAAGCTTTGTTTTGTTTCGCTAAATGACTGTATTAGCTGTTTTGTTTTAACTTTTTTTACAAATTCTGCTAGAGATGGATGCTTGTTTTGGACACTTCTATTTTCATTTGCTCTGTTTCTGCGTTGCTTTCTACGGACTTGATTTTTGGTAGGCATTCTTTAGGGTCTGTTGAAAAAAATAAAGAAGGTATGGGTTGGGGTGTTCTTAATGTATGTGTGCTGTTTGCATGAGTGTGTGAGTAAGATAATAAAGATGCATGTAATGGTATGTGATTGTGCATTGGGCAACTACAACTAGTTGGGATGGCTATTCTTGAATTTATGTGCTACTAAACTGGGATTCAGATGATAGTAGAAAGTAAGCTGGTGGTGTGGAGAAGTAGAAATAGTAAATGTAATGGTTTACAATTAAAACAGTTGTTTGTTCTATAATATGAACATTCCAGGGGTTGAGTTGGGTTATTTGTGTGTCGAAAACTAAGAAATTGTGCGTCATTCTGCCTGTAAATCTCTGTTTAAGTAATGGGGATTTGTAGACAGAATGGTGCACAATCTCTATTTTTAGACACAGAAATATCACAAATTAACCTTACAGTGTGTTTGAATAATAGTACAAATAATATGGTGGTATTCAACTTACTTTTTTTTTTAAATGAGCAGGTTTCTTCTTAGTTGTTCTTTGTACTTCAAATTCAGATGCTTCTTTTCAGGAAAATGGTCTTCACTGCAATTTTAAACGAAACAAATAAGGAATGTTGTTTGTATATAGCATTGTTTTTAATTTAGACATTGATTTTTTTAATTGACATTGACCCTGAGCGCCTTCCTCAAAATCATGAAAACTATTTTATTCACATAAGATGCATCGCACCAGTTGAATACATATCATATGTTCATAATGCTTAAACTGTATTGTAATGACTAACTGTACCAACCAAAATATCATTTGTGTGCCTTGTGGAATTGATAATGTACCACTGAATGGCACTATTTCTGTAACTAAGCTCTTGTAAGTAACAGTGCCTCAATGCCATGGGCTGCTTGATCAGTATATAAATATAAGTAAATACATGTTTACATTTGTGTGCAAGTATTGTTGTTTGATTTTTGAACATACAGTGTACATGCAATTTTGTTTGAGTATGTTAACTCTTCACATTGTAATTTAAATATGTTAGTTCAACATGCTTTGAAAATGTGTGTGTAAAATGAAATTAAATAGCAGATAGGTTTGGAAGTGACAGTTGATTTTAGGAGATGGAAAAAATGACAGTAAATTCATTTTATAGATTATACAAGCTAAAAGTCAGTAAATCTGTTTATATGAATCTATAAAAATTGTACATGTACTATAAAGAAAATATGCATAACTGTAGTTTGTGTTCATGCATATGGATATGCATGCAGTTGCAAGTAGAAATCTTGGAGACGTGTACAGTATTTCTGGTAGAAGGTGCTTTCCAATGATATGACACTTGTACTCAGAGAGATTAACAGTACATTTAAAGTGCTGATCTATGATGATGCAGTTAGATGTAGAGGTTGTGGATGTGATTGGTGGATATTCATGTGACTACTTAGATATATCCAATGAGGGAGTGGCACAGAAAGTGAAAAGGAAATGGTAGAAGGACTATTCATGTTACGATATGTTCGCAGACATGGCGGTAGTCCGCGGACATCGGGTGTTACATCCGGGGATTTTTGGGTTGGGGAGCCATGCAAATGAGAATGAGCAGAGAAAGGGATTGGTCAGCAAAGTTTAGTGGGTGTGTTGTGCCAGGAGAGAGTTTCTCATATACTCTTTTTGCTGAGAGAAGAACAGATTGCTATGGCTGTGTGTTTCAAAAAACAGATTGTTTGGATTTTGGGAGACTTGTGGATACATTGGTTGAAGGTGCATGCAAAAAGCTGTGGAGTAGCTGTAGATCTTGGATTCCCACATGTGGAAGTGCACTGGCATGGAGTACGTGGAATTAAGTGGTTGGACTTGCTACCTCTCTGTGCTACTTTGGAGACAGAGCAACATCCAGACATAATTGTAATTCATTGTGGAGGGAACAGTTTAGGACATGTGTCTGGAATTTCTTTGCTATTTGCAATGAAAGAAAGACTTGGGGAAAGTCATGGACATGTTTCCAAATTCTCAAGTAATTTTTTCACGGATTGCGCAGAGACAAATGTGGCTTTGTTCTTCTTCATTTGGTCCACAAATGGAGAAAGCAAGGCGCAATGTCAATAAGGCTGTTTGTGCCTTTCTAAGAGATTTTGGCATGTCCTCTTTTCACAATGAAAATATTATGTTTCGTAGTGCATACATTTTTCGCAGAGATGGAGTCCATCTTACTTATGCTGGCAATCAGATTTTTTTGAGAAATGTACAAAATGCATTGCAACCTTTTTTGGAATTACAGCATCCATTTTATAGTAGGTGTTGAGCATTTCAAATTTTTCAAACACAAATAAACACCACCAAAAGTTTCTTTTCAGAGCCACCACTTCCTCCCAGATAAAACTGCAATGGTTATGATAGGGCAGCACCACAAAATGTTAGATGTCCGCGGACTTCTAAAAAATACAAAGAGTCCTGTTTCATTTATTTTCACTTCTATTTTTTAACTGTAAAAGGCGGCTCTGAAAAGAGGCTTTTTTTTATTTTTGTTGTTTGACATTTTTTGGGTTTTTTATACAAGACACTAGGAGGGGAGGGTTAAGGAGGGTAAGGGGGGACACCAACCACGGGGATAAGAAAGGGCGAGCTGAGAGAGGAAGATGTAAGGTGGGTTTCTCTTGGTTAGTGAGCAAACTTTTTCGTGCTCTGAAACGATAGCCTTAAAAGCACTACAAAGTCTCTCCCCCCTGCACAGTACTGCATCGCAGTACATACACACAACTGTGACCCTCGAAATGTAAGGGTCATCAGTATTGCGTATGGCCTGTGAGGCAGCTTGAGGAATACTCTGTCCCCCAGGAGTGTTCCTTGTGGTGACAGGATCGGAAACAGAGGATGAAGTAGAGGAAGTCAACCTGCTACGCACCTCGCAAGGTACACATTTGCGAACGGCCCCCTAGTGGAATGACTTTAGGTGTCGCTTCATGGTAGTTGTCCCAAAGCTGAATGAACCATGCCTCCCGCGACTGAATACCATTTTGCACTCATTGCAGGTGACTTGGTTTGCACGCATCTTAGGACCATTACCACAAATGGTAAATAACCGCCACACCCAAGACTCACGCCTAGTGCTGGTAGTAGGGACTTCCACTACCTCATTCTCATCATCCTCTTCTTCCTCCTGTGCATCCTCACTCCTGTTCCGCTCTTCAGACCCTTGGGGAGGTGGTGGTGGTGGAGGGGGTGGGGGTGGTGCTGAGGCAGATGCAGCACCAGGTGGCAGTAGTGGAGCCATGGATGCCATCAAGTTCACGATGGAAATCTGCAAATTGGCAGCAAAATTTGCTGTGCTCTGTAGGATAGCCAAAAACACAATGAGAATGAGCTCTAGATGTGGTCTTTTATAGGGGTGCTTGTGCGCGGTTCGCAGACATGTGCGCTGTCCACGGACAGATCGAACAGAAAAAAGGGTTCATAAAGTCACACAAAGTATGTAGAAACTCAGGATTACTATGTGGGACTTGTTCTATGGTGAGTTTTTGTTGGAAAATATTGTAGATTACTTGAAAATGTAGTTTTAAATTGTTCGGGAACACGAACATGGTTCGCAATCAGAACACACCCTGATCATGGGCAGGGTTACATGATAGGTTCGCGAACATGTTCGCGAAGGGAGCGGGTGTCCGCAGGACACCAAATGCACTGAAACTATTTTGCGCATGCGCGTTGGTGTTCTACGGACACTGTTCGAGTCCTGAAGTGATTAAAAGTGTGTCACAAGTGAAACTAACAGTTACAGACAGGTGTTTGTTCTTAGAACTGTTTCAACTTGTCTACCAACAATACGGACAGGCATAGCGTCCTCAGGACACCCCCATTGTGTTTATTTACGAACATTCCGGGACACTTCATGTGTTCTCAGAACAGTTTCAACCTGCCTATGAACAGTAGGGACAGGCATAGCATCCTCAGGACACCCCCATTTTGTTTATTTATGAACACCCCAGGACACATAATATGTTCTAAGAACACTTTCATCTTGCCAGAGAACAATACGGACAGCGTTGTCAGGACACCCACATTTCGTCCATTGACGAACATTTCAGAACACTGTGTGTGTTCTTAGAACAGTTTCAACTTGCCTGCAAATAATACGGACAGGCATAGCGTCCTCAGGATACCTCCATTTTGTTTATTTACGAACATCCCAGGACACAATATGTTCTAAGAACACTTTCATCTTGCCAGCGAACAATACGGACAGCGTTGTCAGGACACACACATTTCGTCCATTGACGAACATTTCAGGACACCGCTTGTGTTCTTAGAACAGTTTCAACTTGCTAGCGAACAGTACGGAAAGATATAGTTTTCTTAGTACACCTCCATTTTCGTTTCTTCACGGACATTCCAGACACCCATGCTGTCCGCGGACACCTGAATTGCTTTTAAAAAAAAAAACAAGAAATTAATTAGGACACAATATAATCATTTTACTTTATTTTACATGTATGTTAAATTTATGACAGAGAAGGTGAGGCAGAAACTGAAACAAAAACAGGAGAATTAGGGGTTTCAATAGGATTTATATAAAATGAAGAAGGGATGGAAGTCTCATCAAAATGTTTTGGTTCATGGACAGTGTGTGGGGATAATTGACCGTGATATGGTGAGGGGGGACAGGTACATGTGGGACAATGGTATGTAGTTGTTTGTTTGAAGTGATCCTCCACAAGGTTTTTCAAATTATTAAAATTCGCCAAGAGTAGGTCAATTTTTTCTTCTATGTGCTGAAGAGTCTTATCCAATACAGCTTTTTCATTAGTATTTTCAATTTTTGTATGGTCTGTACAAAAAAAAATGTATATATGTTAAATGTATATAAAATAATATTAATTAATTGGTTTATATAGTAAGGTGTCTACCATTAAATTCACTATCTTCTGACATTTCCTCACGTGGGAAATGCTCCACTAGCCACTCCAGAGTACTAGAGATTTCTGTGAGAAAAAAAAAAACATGATATTCTTTTTTTGTATCTAATACAGAAAGTTTACAAATATATGAGTAAAATGCAGTACACTTACTATTTCAGGTAAGGTGTGTTCAGAGTGGTCTGTAGATCTACTTTTGTTCTTAGTTGTGGAGTTTCTGTGAGGTAATCATGTTGGAAGCCTATCTCTCTTCTTTTGGTATATTCCATTTTAGAAAATATTGTATTTAAATGAATGGTTAGTGTGGTATATATATGGGTTACACTTCTTACTTATTATTACATATAATGTGTCTGTGTGCTGGTTTGTGAATTTGTAAAATGTTCATATGCTATGATATAACAATTAAATATACCCCCCCCAGACATTTTGGGTAGTGGTGCTGTTGTCTGAACATGTCAGCGGACATTAAAAGAGTTTGCGCACATCAAATTCAGTAGATGGGGTTCAGTATGTTCCATATTACATGTACATAAAGTCAGAGTTATTATTGTTAAGTTGTGCTACTAAAAACCTATGAAATCAAGTGAAAAAACTTTGTTAAAGGGACGTTATGGTTAAGTTCCGCGACTAAAAAGCTATGAAATTCAGTGAAAAAACTTTGTTAAAGGGAAGTTATGGTTAAGTTGCGCTACTAAAACCTATGAAATTCAGTGAAAAAACATGGTTAAAGGGACATTATGGTACCAAGTAAAACCGAAAAACCCCTGAAATTCGCCAGTTATGGTAAACTAAGCAACCATAACTCGCGCCACCACTGTGCACTGCTAAGACTAACACCCACGACATCAAAGATGACATGGCAAATGTCATTGATTACATCACTGATGACATCACATGTCTGTCTCCCTTTTTTTCCTTTACTGACATATGTAGGCCACATGGTTTTCTTCAGTAACATTCATGAACTAAAAATTGTAAACATACTATATTTGAAGGCAAAATGTGTACAGCATGGCCTGCCGAGGGTACACATGATACAAATATAATCCAGCATATGTGCACCCATATGTGCACCCATTTATTTTCCAAATACAAGGGTAAAAAGCTAAAGAAAAGACTAGAATTGTGGAAATTGTATGAGGAAGTTGAGTGCAGGAATAAAGAAAAGGGAAATGCAGATGGTGCAGCTATGTTGCCCCTCTCAGGTAGCACAAATATGACACAGGCTTTGATGCCTGCCCAGTCGTCACCCCAGACAACCTCAGAGACATGCACCCGAATCGGCACAGGCTCCAGCGCCTGCTCAGCCGACAGTCCTGCCCTCCCCCAGAACCTATCATTTAAGACCTGCAGCAGGGTATAGAAACCCCTGATACAAACCGCCAGCATATTTAAAAACAAACACATTGTGGGGAATTAAGGCAACTAGTGAAAAGCGAGATCCAGCTATAGTAAAAATAGAAAATAAAGCGCATTTGGATTTAGAAGTGGCGCTACACAAAACAGAAGAAGAATTGCAAAGGGCAGCAAGGTAGATGCTTAGATTTGGGCAGCAGGGGAATACTTTTAAAACTGCATAATAAAAGATGGAAAAGTAGAAACTGAAGCACCAGATCAAGAGGATGTATAGAATGAACCCAAAGTAGTTGACAGTGATGGTGAGCAGGAAGAGAGAAGAAAATTGGGAAATTGAAGAGGATCAGAAAGAGAGGACCTCATGGGAGAGAAGGTGAACACCTTGCCCCAGAACAATGGCAGTAGTTAGAGGGAAGAAAAAAGCTAGGAAATATCAAAACACAAAAGGAGTGAAACAGTTCCCATTAATGCAAAGTGGGTAGGCAGATCACAGTACATACCATGGCCCTATGGATACAAATAATTTGATAATTTCATAAAGCCCCTACTAGCAGGAGTGGGCAAATGGAGCAACACATTAGAAACATACACAGTATGAATCACTCTAGCAGTAGGGGATATGAGGTGTTTATTGGCCAGCATATTAGGGGATCAGTCAAATACTGTTTTGAAAGAACAGAGAACCCAGAGGTCCAGTTAGTGAATGATATACATGATGGACCCCAATGTAACAACTGTCAAGCCTGTGTATGGGATTCATTGAGAAGGACATGCCCATATTGACCTGATCTAGGTGCTATTATGGCATGTACAACTCAACACAATGAGGACCCACTTTATATATTCGGTCTATCCAAGAGATGTGGCATTAAGAGACAGGGGGAAACATGGGAAAACAACATACTATTCTTCTACCATGTATTATGAAAGGGTCTCCGCACAGTGTTGCAAGCTGAAATAGACAGAATAGTGGGTATGGAAGTGAAAGGATGTGGCGAGATACAGGCACACATAGTCCATTTTTGTAAATGCAAGTGTAAGAATGAAAGGGCAGTGTAAGAGAAGGCACAGCACGCAGAGGCGAAGTTAGTACAACATAAACTAGCAAACATTAGTATGGAAGGTGCAGTATTAACTAATCCTACAGATGCCCAGCAACAGTCAGTACCATCACAAGAATAGACTAATGACCCAGATAACTATCAATGACACAGTGGAGGGATCCAACGGACAAGAAGTAATTCACAAAACGGGAGATGGGGAGGATTTGGGGGGATAACAACCACAATTTGGAGGAGCCTATTGTACATGTGGGAAGATAGGACTCTTGGCTAAGGTTTGTTAAAGCAGACCCCCAATGCAATACCACCCATGGGCACCCTCAACACAGTTCTATCCACCAGACCCCTCATACCATGGACCAGCACATGGAGTTTATGACACAAACCAAGCAATAACACCAGGACTCATGTATGCCCCAGGATCTGCATCACCCCAGAACATAGACCCAGTGCAAATGATTGCACCCACACAGGGACAACCCATACAGTACCCAACCCAAAATGTCATGCAGAATGTTACCCAACAGGTTCCAGCACAAGTAACTATAGTACCATGGAAGCAAAATGCCCTTCCACAGGGAACAGTGACACATTATATTAGCGTTAGTGTCCTAGGAGGCAATAGCAATGTTTTTCCACTTCCAGGGTCAAACCCATATGCACAATAGACAGCCTAGAGCAAGCTCTGCCATGCCCAGTTCTCTCAATCACCCCAGATGCAGACAAGGAACCCAAATTTGGAGTGAGGATAGTGGACAGAATGTTTACCTTTATTGTGAAGACAGGAGCCTCTCGATCCTGTGTAAGGGAAGGATGGTTTTCATTGACAAATTACAGTATGGGCATGGGCAATTGTAAGGGTTCCTTTTACAAAATAATTACCCCTCACTATAGGGACTCAAGAGCTAGTCGCACCATTACTTTACAGCACTGAGACACCAGTGAACCTATTAGGTAGGGATCTCCTGTAGAACTTAAACATGACCATCTCATTCACTGACAAGGGCATTGTATGCTCAACACCAGGCAGGCATTACAACAGAGTAGCAATGGTAATACAAGCACTCTGTAACACTAACACAATCCGTGCACTACCAAAATATGAGACTATATTCACATATACAGTGACCACTCTGATTGGCTGTTTACCAGGTTTGCTGGATGTAATATTTTGCCCACCAACAGAATATAATTCAGACAAGCAGTACCATATGAAGCAGCCAAAGGGACAGTTTTAACATTACACATTGAGACAGTGATCATGTGTAAAGACTCAGTCATCATAACAGGCACAGGTATGGAAGGGGTGGAGTGGAGGACAGTACCATGCATAGATCTCACACTGACATTAAGAGACATCACAGGCAAACAGTTATTTGCAAGCATGAAAACTGATGGGGAAATAGTATTTGAAATCAGCATACCATGCCATGTGGTACTGCAACACAGAGAAATACCACAGAAAATAATCACATCCATCACAGCACCCTCATAGCTACACGAGGATCTGCCACAAGTGCCCAGTTGACTATGGACAAGCAACCCACAAGGCGTAGGGCGAAAAATAAATGGGCAGTGAAAATCAAACTCAAACCAGGAGCAATAGTCCCCAGAGTAAAGCAATACCCACTGTTCAAAGAGGCTGATGAGGGAATGTATAACACCATCAAATAATTGCTCGATCAAATAATAGTGCCCTCAGACTCACCATGCAACACATTGATATACCCACTGAAAAAAGAAATAGGGTAATCTTGGAGATTCATTCAAACCCTGCAATAGTATTGTGCAACAGACCTTCAGACGCAATATATTTCACTATAATTGACTCTAGGGATATACTCATTATCATACCATTTCATCCAAATTTCTGGTACTTGACCATGTTCTCATATCGTGGAAATAGATTCTAGCACACTTACAGACAAAGGGTACCAGGTGGACAAACAAATCTTACAGTTCTGTAAAAAGGAGGTTGTGTACTTGGGACCGATGATATTCGTGGCAGGGAGAAAAACAAGCCTAGACAGAGCCAGAGCAGATAGAAATACACCACATCCTAAAACAGTCAGTGAAATGCAGCAATTCTTATGTCTGCGTAACTATTGCAGAACATAAGTATTCAATACATGTCAGACCCCTGCTACAGGCACCAAAAGAAGCACAAATGATGAACGGCACATTTGAATGGACAGCAAAGATGACAGAATGCTTCAAGTACCTCAAAACAGCTATCAGCAGTGCACCAGTACTAGCAACACCAGACTACAAAAAATATTTTTTTCTTATTCTCACACTCAAATGGACAGGTCATGACAGCAGTACTCACACAGGGATCATTGCAAAGACATAAACCATTATCAGTATTATTGGTATCACTATTATTATTATTTGTATTTAGTTTTTATATTGGGCAACACATCCAAAGGTTTCAGTGCACAGGTAGACAATACCTGGTCAAAAGGAAGAAGAGCGATCGAGCCAGGAAGCAAGCAGAAAATGGGCGAAATAACTAATGAATAGAATTAAAAAGGTGTGTTTTTAATGCTCTGTTGAAGCTAGAGATTCAAGGAAGATTCCCAATTTGAGAGGCTAGAGAGTTTCATAAAGTTGGAGCACAAACTTGAAAATAGGTGCCACTAACATTTTTCAGATTGTGCCTAGGTACACAATGTTCATTGGTCCTACTGAAGCAAAGAGTACGCCCGTAGTTGCCTTAGACAACTGGTTCTTGAGGTACTGAGGAGCCTTGTCAGCCATGCATTTGTACATCAAAGTAAGTATTTTATGAGTGATTCATTGGCTGCTGGGAGCCAATGCAGCGCTCTCCTTGTTTCTTTGACATGGTCCTGTGGGCCCAGATTGCAAACATGCTCTTGAATATGCAAGTAAGCAACCTTTTCTAAGATTCCCAATAAATTTGCAGCATTGTGATTGGTCTGTAGCGTCCTACAATCTCAGGATCTAAAGTTCTTTTTTCAGAGCAGGAGTGATTTATACCTCCTTGAGGCTCCCAGGCACACAGGAACTAGTTATTGCTGTATTAACAATACTAGTAGTTTGAGGAGATAGACATGAAATAGAGTCCTTGATAATTATTGCAGGGCAGATTCTCTAGCACATTTTGTGGGTTAATGCCCATTCACAATATCAATCAAAGAATTGTGAGTGTTACAAAAAAAGTTGAGCGCTGGAACGGAATTGTCTGGAATGGTTTTTGAGACCACATTCTTACGTATACTTCCAGTATTGTCAGCTATTCTGAGCCTATGGCTAATGATGGCAGATTGATGGTTCTTTATTTTGGTTGAGAAGTTATCGTGAATTTCTTGACACCTGGTGTCACTCAGAGGGGCTTAATCAGTGGTATTTTTTCTGCCATCCAGTTCTTGTAAAATGGAGCACAGTTCTTTTTGCTCCTCGAAAAACATTGTGTGTAGGTGCATTATAAAAAACAATAAATAAATACATTGCTCATTCTTTGTGCATAATTAACCTTTTTTTTGCTTCTACAATGTTGATAGGTTTCAAGAGATGTAGAACATGGATCCTTCCTCCATTGTCTTCTGCAGTTATTTTCAGTTTTCTGTGTTTTATTGTGTTCTTGAGAGTAATGGGTGCCAGTTTATTAATAGATGTGACCATCATGTTGGTGTATTCATGCACTAGTGCATCAATGTCCAAAAGTGCCAAGGTGGGAGGCAAAGGTGGGAGAAGAAGATCAGAGACATCTGAAATCGACATTCAATTAAGATTTCGAGTTTTGATGTTGATAAGAGGTTGCACACTGACCTTTTTTATAGAGATCCGGGAGATGAAGGTCAAAGAGGATGAGAGAATGGTCAGTCTATGCACATTGAGGAATATTAAAGGATGAGGTTTGAAGATTGTGGGTAAGAACTCAATCCAAGGTGTGCCCGTCTTTGTGAGCAGGGTTTTTTATAAGATGCTGAAGCCCAATGACCCACAGAGATGTGATTAGAGAACCAGCAATGGTGTCAGTAATGTCATTGTCCCAAAGATCGAAATGACCCAAAAGTATGGTGTGGGAAGTAAGTTTGGTGAGGTTTCCAAGCAGTGGCAGTAGTTGCTCTTCAAATAGAGACATACTGAAGGGTGGCCGAAATATTTATGTATGTATTTATTTGTTGGTTATTTATAAGGCTCTTTCACAAGAAAGTGTTACAATACAGATTTTCATGGAGAGATAGATGTTCACAACCATCAAGTGTATTTGTGCTAAGAACATGATGGTTAAAGTAGTCTTTTTTTAGAATAATAGCAGCTCCACCACCACTGCCATTTTTATGATCTGATCTGATCATTTTGTATCCTGCAGGTGTTTCTAGCAATGCAGCATGATTAGTTGCTGCATTTGCATTTGCAATTGCATTGGCATACTACAGTGTTCTTATACACCTAGTAATGCAGGGCCACTGTCCATGTGAGCAAGCATTAGCTGCTGCAGAATTTGCTTTACAAACATCTGCCACCATAGTTGTGGGCTGTCCAATCACTTTGTATGTTGAGCAAGCAGTCTTCTTCATTGTATAAAGAAACAAATCAACACTCACCACCCATAGAGCTAGTGGTTATGAGGTAATCTTGACTAATCAGCCATCACCATAGTGAGACCTCACACAGTTAACCCAGCAACATTTATAGCCAAACCAGTTGAGCACCAAGATCAGGTCCATGACTGTGCAGTGTATGAAGGAGAGCCAGACACATGCCACAGGATGAGTGAAAATGCCCTAGATACAGGAGAAGTGCTCTGTGTAGATTGGTCATCGAGTATAGACCAAGGGAGTGGCTGGAAGCTTATTGGAGAAGCAGTAATCAGATATGTTAAGGGCCAAGAAGAAGAATTTCAAATAGTGATACAAAAGAGGTTACCTCACACTATTCGGCATAAGCAGCAGAGCTCAGAACATTCATAGAAGTTCTAGAAGCCTCATCAGACGATTATGTCATTTATACAGACTCAGCGTAAATGACATCTACAGTACATTGAGGCTTAAGAGAAGAGGATACAGAAAGGCAGATGGGTCACCAGTCCAGAATGCAACCTTGTAAACCAGAATAATAGAAGCATTGTAATGTCCCATTCATGTAGCAATCATGAAATGTGCAGCACACTCTAATGGTAGAAATGTGATTTAACATGGAAACGTGGTTGCGGATGCAGCTCCCAAAAGGTGGCTTAGATGCCATTTCCAGACGAAAGTCAAATGCATGTCAAAGCAGTAAAACAAGGATGACTACCACCGATTTACCGTGCATCATCAAAAGAACACATCATTGAGTTCCAAGAAAGAGCCCCATCAGAAGAAAAGCATTATGGGTAAAAAGGTGATGTTTCCTGTCACTCACCAAAATAATATGGAGACAAATTAGCACAGGTAAAGTAGCAATGCCCATAGAGTTATTGAATATCACCATGGAACAACTTCACTTCCCTACGCATGCACATAAGCAGCACCAGCACATTGCTGCTGACATTAGCAAATACTGGTTTGTGCCTAACTTGGCTTAACACGTCCATACATTCATGGCAAACTGCATCACATGCCACAAGTTCCAGCCAGGCCACGCTCTCAAGACACTCAAGGCAACATTGCCTCGCCCATCAGGGCCCTTGAAAGTGCTCCACATAAACTATATTGATATGGTGAATAGATGCAGCACTTAAAGGTACTTAATAGTAGTTGTGTGCCCATATTCCCATTGGATCAAAGCAGAACCCTGTGTGAACGCAAATGCCAAATCTGCATCCAGGTTCCTTGTGAAAGAAGTGTTCCCCAGATGTTTTGGGTATTTGTGTGATACTGAGATCTGATAATGTCCCCCATTGTCATAGGGCTATTAGGTATCAGACATAAATTATGCCAGTGTTCCACAAACAAGCAAATGGGGTGGTAGAACATCTGAATTGTTTTCTGAAAATAAAGTTAGCAAAGCTTTCTGATACAGTAAAAATGGGCTGGTTCTACTGCCTGCCTCTTGCTTGTTCAGTCTGCACAGATAAACTTCAAAGTGCACCTATGCCAGACATCATACACAACATTGGAATCAGCCAGAGTCCACAGGAGCTTACGAAGTGGAAACAGCCACACCAACTGTAGCAATGCTAAAGAATTGATGTGCCTTGCTATACTTAACTGATGTACACAAAGACACCAGCAAAGCTCCACAGCACTGAATAGAAGCAGACGCCGAAGCCAGAACAAAGAATCAGCAACCAAAGTTGAGTTAAATCACAAGACAAGACTTCAAAAAGTTAAATTAAGAGAATGAAGCCTTTAGGGCACAGCAGAGCCAGTGCAGCAGCTAATAATGACAACGGCAAATTGTACAATTTTAGAAATGTTCAAAATGTGCTTCTAGGAATAGTCTGTTTGTTTGTTTCTCTTCTCCTTTCTTTTTCACTAATGAAATTGAAGAGTTTAGGTATTAGAGATATTAAGCATAATGAACCAAGAGTGGCAAATGTAGAATCTCTTAGAAATAACCTCATGACCAAACACAAAAGGACATTGAATACAAGAGTAAATAATAACTTGCTAGACTAACATCATTCTGAAGGTATTAATGTTTGGTATGATACAATGAAGGCAAACAGTACAGCCCGAGTAAATTAGTCATTTTACATATGTGGGCTTCAACGACACTTGGTTGGCAAACCCAAACTGTTCTTATCTAACGAAGTGCTGACTTTGGAGGAACAGTACTTGGCACATTTAGTAATCTCTATAATGCAAGGGCAGTTTCAGGGACACACAGTTCAAAGTAAAATAGAAAAGAGATCCAAAGATGAATGTGAAGGGATGGGAAAATATGAAGAATTACAGTTTCCTGCAAAACCACAGATGATCATAGAAGGAGCAACATTTTGGAACAAGAAATGTGTGAATGGGCAAGCAGTATTCAATTTAGAAGAACTAAGGGGATTTACTGAAGAAGCCATAATGAAAACAGATGAAAGTTGTAGAAATATATGGCTATTACATGTGAATAGGTTGACCAGTTTGCATCAACATGAAACAACCTGTAAAAGTACTGAAACTCACTTGATCTTCATTCTGTTTCAGGGGCAAGGGAGGTGTGCCATTTGGCACCAACAGAAATTCATTTAAACCTATGTGATGCCAGCTTAAAATGAGGGAACTGCCACCATCATAGGCATCCTGCGGCAGTGTGGCACAAAGATGTGCTTGTATTTGCCCCCTCCTGGAATTGACTATGCTCCTTACTGACTTTGCATGCCCCTGGGATGTTGATCCCAGAAATCCATGTAGAATTGCCCAAAAGACAGCCACAGTATCTTGTGATGCCCACAACAACCACAATACAAATGGGCCTGCAAACCGAAACAAGGACAATATTATCAAACTAGTTTTCAAAGGAAGCAGACGAGGCCTTGGAGAATATACCATAACAATTCAGACTTTTCTCAAGAACTGAGACTATCTTTGCTCATTACTAGCACCTGGAATACTAACAGCTTTGAATACCAAGTGGATACAGATAGTCTGCTGGAACTTGATGAAACTTTCAAATGCCACAGAACTTGGACTCAATGCAATCAGGGAAGAGCTTGGTCATTGAGACCTATGGTACTCAAGAATCTGATAGTGATCAATCTTATCACATCAATGGAAGGTGGCATCCATAAAAATAGTGCAAGCACCTGCTGCACCTACGTGACTCCTAATGATGCTGATAATGGCACATTAACTTTTGAAATTAAACAAATGGCAAAGTTGAAAACAAACATGGAAGCAGCAGGGTGAACATTGAAGATGAAAATTGGTTATCAGTCCTCCCTTCATGGATTCTCCAATGGCTTACCAATATATGTAGAGACCTGGTTCCTATCCTTATCTTATTGATACTAATCTAGCGTGTTTATCAAATAAGAATAACCTGTTGTGTGCCTCATGGAAATAGATCTAACCTCCTTGCAGTTATGACAGGTAGTGCCACTCCTCCTTGGAAAGATAAAAGCTGCTAAACTGATCCCGGAACAAAGATAGGAGAAATAGAAATGCTCCCACTAGATCACTTTATAGGCCGAGATGGTACCCTTTGGTCACTACCCCTTGATCCAGAAAGTTATGTAGAATGTTATGTGGACTGCACTGTAGACGGGGAACTTCTTGGTTTGTAAACCATGGGATTAGGCATGATAGGGCGGGGATCTAAGAAACGTATGCAAGATATGGGTAATCAAGACTATACACAACTATCAACAGGAACAACATATACAAGATAAAGAGTATGTGGAGGGAGTCATCTCTCATGGGACGAAAGGGGGGAATGTTGCATAGTACACCAATGCCTCCAATGTGCATGCAAACACAATCTTTTAAAGTCATTGTGAAAAAGGCACACGACATAAGAAAAACATTTCCACACATATAAAATTCCCTATGTAGGCCCAAAAATGCCCTAGTAACCATGCTTAAGTAAGCCATATTCTTGAGAGGCAAGTAAGCTTTAAATTGCAGACCTTATATCTGGGTATAACCACATATCCTTAGCAGGTATAGAAACACTTAGCATTAGTCAGGGAATCAGAAGAGGCATTCATAATGATAGCAATTGACAAGTTAACTCTTACAGTAATTGAACAAACTACACAGGTAGGTCTCGAAACACATTCAGCCATCTCTGTATCTTACAAAAATACTTTTCATTTAACAGACACTATCAGCCAGATCCTTGCAGAGAAGCACACACATACGAGCTGCAACTTCCAACAGATCCACTGAAGGCTGCGCAGTGATTGGTGAAGGCAGGTGGGGGAACACATTCTCAAGCCTGAACTCCGGTAGTGAGGTCATGCACAAGCAACAAAGAAGTATCAGACCCCAGAGTTAAGGGACAAATGCTGCACACGGATTGGCTGAAACACATCAGCTTAGAAGAATTCCCATGCATTTGGAAAAAAGAATATGTAAAAATGTATGTTCCTAGCCAGTACATCAAAACATATCACAGTGAAGGGCACAAGTTGGTAGGAATTAAACAATGAGCCATTAGGAGCATGCCTGTTAAGAAGAGTGTTCCAGGAGCAACAGTGCCCTCTGCAAGAAAAACCTCACTGAAAGAGATCCAATTGCTAAGATAGGAACCGTGCAAAACATTGTCGCACTGGAGGATACACATTATAAAATGTAGCATCCAATCAGCATCATGGGACGAAAGATGATCTCAATGTCAATTAAGTAATAAACTGATTTCTTGCTATGATCATGAGGTTAGAATAAGCCAATAGTACTAGCTATTGTATAGATTGACTTGTAGTGCAAATGATGAAGCCCAACCATAGGCTGCGGATGTGTGAATAACCTGTAAGATTTGTTTTTAATTCAGCTCTGATAATTACCATAAATGCAGCCATTTCCAGTCGCCAGTTTGAATGTCTTTTTGAAAATTCCACACCCTAGG
Organism: Ambystoma mexicanum; assembly: GCF_040938575.1. NCBI lineage: Eukaryota > Metazoa > Chordata > Amphibia > Caudata > Ambystomatidae > Ambystoma > Ambystoma mexicanum. The sequence continues at coordinate 627,901,916 of NC_090930.1, forward strand.
CTGTGTGTGTTATAAAGCTTTTGTTTTTTTCTCATATTGCATTATTGGCTCATTGGATTGATTTTTATTATTTGATTTGGAAATTGCCCTAAAACCCCTTCTTCTGAAAATAACACAACTGATGTGTTTAGAGAAAAATGTGTGTGTGTTTAAAACAAAGGTGTCACAAAATCAGACTTAAGAGGTGTACAGTGCATGTTTCTTCAAAGCTGATGTGTGTACCACTTGCTTTGAGAGAGCAGGTGTCTAAGGAAATCAAAGGTTAGTTAAAGAGAATATCATTGAATCTGTAGAGGTGGCTGAATGGTGCTCACCAGTTGTCGGGGTGGTTAGAAAACCCAATGGCAGTACCCACCTATGTGTAGATTTAAGGGCACATAATACATGTGGAATTGTAGATCACTTCCCGCTACCAAACATTGGGCAACTGGTCAGTCTCATGGCTGGGTCCAAGATATTTTCCACTCTTGATCTGGCCTCTGCAAATCACCAAATTTAGCTTCATCCTGATTCCAGAGATCTAACCACCTTCCTCACTCCTGCAGGCACACATAGATTTAAAATAATGCCCTTTGGACTCATATCTGTGGCTGTATTTTTTTCAAAGAGTCATGAAGGATGTGATTGGTGACATTGATGGTGTATTTTATTACCAAGACAACATCCTACAGAAATCCAAATGCAACTTCTAAGTTTCTCTACTTGGGGTACTGGTTATCCAGTGAAGGCATAGCCCCCGTGGAGGGGTTGGTCAAAGCCATTGTACAAATATTACCCCAAAAAGATAAGGATGAAGTGATGTCATAAGGATGAAGTGATGTCATTCTTATGGTTTGTTGAGTAGTGTTCAAAGTTTGTAAGGCATTTCTCTCAGATAAATGTATACATGTTAGGTAATGCTTTTCAATTGACCATTGATTGTGATAAGGAATTCCAGCATATCAAACATGCAATTTATATTGCCCCAATACTTGATGCTTTTGATACTTCCAAAGAAACATTTCTGATTATGGGTGCTAGAGACACTGGTTTAGGTCCGGTTCTACTGCATGGTGACAATATTGTAGTCTTTGCCTCTAGATCCCTAAAAGATGCTGAATGCCGATATTCGGTCATCAACAAAGAAGTGCCTTCTGTTGTGCGTGCTATCAATAAATGTAGGGCATTTTTATGGGGCAGGACATTTTCAATCCTTTCAGACCATAAACCATTAGTGGCAGTCTTCACATCCAAATGTTTAGATGGTGTATCAAGACATATTGTTAATTGGGTGACTGCAGTACAGGGACACACATTTTACATTGAATATATTTCAGGAAAAAATAATCTCATTGCAGACTTTTTATGCAGGAGTTCAGTATGCAATAACGATAATGATGATAGAGATGAACCTATCCAAGATGTGTTTTTCGTTTGTGAGGACTCCATTTCACAAGATGAGTGGGACATAGCTTTGGGTGAAGACCACAAACCCAATCAAGTTAAAGAGTTTGTACTTAACAATTGGTCAGGGTGGTCACCTGACATGGGGCTCATTCCTTCCACAGAGTAAGAGATGAGTTAAGCATATAAAACTGTCACTTATTAAGTTTTGGTCACATTGTGCCACCCATAGGGTTTAAGATGAAACCTCTGGATCTGACCCACACTGGTAATCTGGGCATATCTAAAACTAAAGGGAAACTGCAAGCTGACTATTGATAGAATCAAGGAATTAAGATGTGCGCCTCTTCTAACAAGGTGCTTAAAACACATGTAAAGCCCTCAAACCTTTGGAATTCCCCAAACCTCCTTGGGAATATGTAGCTCTTGGTGTATTGGGTCCAATAAGCTCTATAAGAGACACTAAGGAATGTGAATTATTGTCAGTTTACTTGTATTCAAAATAGGCAATACTGCAATATGTACTCTGAGCAGATTCCAGGGCAGTAGTACATTTCATGGACAGTATCTTCCAGAGAGAAGGTATTCCACTTGAAATTCTCATGGTTATTAGAGTCAAATTTACATCAAGGATAATGAAAAACCTTCTGAAAGGCATGGTTGTAGAACACCATACGACTGCCCTCTTTCATCCTTCCACACAAGGCATTGTTGAAAGATACAACAGGACTCTTATGCAAAGCGTGCATATGTCAATCCTGTCTGGGAGGTGTTGGGAGGAAGATATTGAACAGTTAGTGTTAGCCTACAGGTTGGCTCCACATTCTACCACTGGTCTGATTCCCTTTGAAATTCTAAGCATTTCAGTGCTGGACTGCCCATGTGGGAGGGACAAAGACTGATATGCAAATGGATATTTCTCTTCTGTGAAAGGTACAGTGAGCTAAAATGTGGAAGCGGACTCTCAAATGGGTACCCTTCGCAAAGAACAGGCCAATCGGCCTTGTTCGTTCTCACAGAGGGGCGCCTATGACAATTTTTTGATTTTTCAATGGTCTTAGGGTAAGTCACCCTAAGGCTCCTATGATCATCCATGAGGTGGACACCTTGCTCACTGTGCCCAGAGAGGCAATGCTCCACCTCACTGATGAGGTCCAACAAGGCTGAAACATGTGTCTGAGGTTGCTGTCCGTACTCTTGTTCAGCTGAGAATTGCCATAGCATTTCGATGCTGGACTGCCCATGTGGGCAGGACAAAGACTGATATGCAAATGGTTATTTTTTATCTGTGAAAGGTACAGTGAGCTAAAGTGTGGCTGCGGACTCTCGAGTGGGTACCTTCCCATAAAACAGGCCAATTAGCCTTGTTTCTTCTCGCAGAGGTGCGCATATGACTAATATTTGATTGTTAAAGGATCGTAGGGGTTAGTCACCCTAGGTTTCCTAGGGTCATCCAGATCTGGACCCCTTGCTCACTGTGCTCAGAGAGGCACAGCTCCTCATATTTCAGTGCTGGGCTGCCCATGCGGGCGGGACAAATATGGATATGCAAATGGGATTTCTAAAGCAGTGTCAGAACAACATGGTTGTGGGTTATCTGGGTAACCTAGAACCTATAAGTGTTCTAAAGCATAATGTATATAAGACTGAGTGATTGTCCAGCAAGGGATTCACCCGGGACTGGAGGGCCTCTTTTATTTAAATACATACTTTAATACAAAACCTACCACCTAAATCTCTGTCACTTCAATTAAGCACTATGTTTCCAGTCACCTGTGCTCAGAATAGAGGTGGTCGTATTTTCAGATCTGTCACAGTTTTCAGAGTGACCGGAATTATATTTTGTGTCAAAAGAGAGAAAGACCAACCTCTGCTATTTCCCCCAAACAAATTAAAAACCATTCTTAATAATAATAATACTAGTAATAATAATAATAATAATAATAATAATAATAATAATACTAATAATAATACATTATTATTATTATCATTATTTCTTTTTATTGTGTTAACTGAATTAACAGTTTTTACAAAAGAAAATCCTATTTCCTCAAAAACTTTTGTATGTTTTGACATTTTGTTTCTTCAAATTGCTTGTCCAGTTGCTTATCGAAGGGCTAAGTCCTTTAAGGTTTTTCTGGTCATTGACAGATAGCGTCCAAGTTCAAACTATGCAGAAAGTTTACAACAGCGATGACTGGTCTTCGACTTAGCCCATTCATCAAGAAAGACCACCAATAGTCCTCGTCCAGTCTTGAAAATTCAGAATAGAGGTGACCTAGGTGGGTTTCCCTGTTGCCAGTGGTACCGGGGCAATGGAGAATCAAGTGTTTTAGGCTCTCCTTTGAGTCCTGATTCAGACAAAAACGGCAAGAGTCAGTCACAGATTTGCCTCGAGTTCTCAATACCTTGTTTGTTTTTAAAATGTTCAGTCTTGCTCTCAAGAAAGTCGAACAAAAGATCTTGTTCGGGAACTTCAGTAAATAGCTGATAGGCTCATTTATTTTTTGGGGAAAAAGCAGCAGGTGGGTCGCAGATTTGTAATTCAGAGCTTTCAGCTGTGTGTCACACCAGTCAAATTCTTTCCGTTTTTTTGCTGTCTTTGTTGGATTAACCAAAAGCTTGTCCTCTGAACTTCCTATTGTTTTTAGGAGAGTTTGGTTTTTATGCATCCAGGTTGTTAGCATTTTGTTTGAGCCTTTCTTGATTTCTTCTTGGATTAGTGTGAAGATTTTCTCCTTAGATGATCTCACTTGCCTGTAGAACATCAAGCTGTTAAGGGATACCGTGCCTTTGAGTGAGATAAGGCCGAGTTCTCTTCTTATAAGAGTTATTGACGTAGAGATAGGCAGTCGGAGGACTTTTTTCCAGAGGAAGCCTTACAGTTTGGGCCAAATTGAGTCTGGAATTCTTGGCATGGCTGCCACACCGTAGGTAAGTGCTGGAACCACTTTCATCCTGTAAAAGTTGATTGCTGCCTTCACTGAGAAGCAACCACATTTTTTGTCCATGATGATCAGTTGATTAGTCAAGGTTTTGTTTTTATGGATCAAGAGGTCTAGCATTGGTTGCTCATTCATTTTATTGTTGAACATGGTGCCCAGGTAAATGAAAGATTCCACCTCCTCGAGGCGGACATTGTTGAAGAACCATGCCTCTGATGCTTTTTGTTTCGCCGCTTTTATCAGGCACATCACTTTAGTTTTCAGGGCGTTGCTTTCCAGATCGTTGGTTTTCAGATATTCATTCAAATTGTCCAGTTTTCGCTGGAGCCCTATCTTCGTTTGGTCAAATAGAATGATATCATCTCCGTAAAGCAGCCTACTGATCTTTTCAGAGCCCAGAGAAGGGGGGAAAAGCTTTTACATTTTTTTCGGCATGTTGGTAGTCGCCAGTGTAGGCGTTGTAAAGTGCCGGTGCCAAGGGACATCCTTGCTTTATCCCGCAGTTTGTACCAATTGGTGAGTAGAGTAGACCTGTACCATTGAGTCGGACTCTCATAGATGTTTTGGAGTAAAGTTCTTGTAAAGGATCCAACAAGGCGGGGGGACAGTTCCAGTTGGTAAGTTTTTTCCATAGCTTCTCTCTGTTTACTTTGTCGAATGCTTTGGACAAGTCGATAAAAGCCAGGCACAGGGGGGGTGCCCCTTCCTGGACTCTGGCCTTGAGAATGTTGATAGTAAATATGTTTGCCATGGTGCTTAGGTTTTTCCTAAAGCTGGTTTTGGAAATTGTCCCACCCTCTGAAGAAGACACCCAGATCTTGAAGCTGTCAAGTAGGAAGGATCCGAAGAGTTTTCCGATGCAGTCGAGGAGTGCGATGGGGCGATAGTTGTTCGGGTCGCCTCTGTCTCCTGATTCGTAAATAGGCACAACGTTTGCTGTCTTCCAGGACGTTGGAATAGATCTAGTTGCCATGCACGATTCAAAGATTACCGCTATCAGGATAGACCAGCTTGCCGGGTTGGATTTTAAGTCCATGTTTGACAGACCGTCATGGCCGGGTGCTCATGATGATTTTAATTTCTTAATTTTAGATTCAATGCAAGTTGGGTCAAGTTCGATGTCCCAATGGGTACTTCATGTTTCAAAGATTCTATCCCCTTCTCGGGTAAGCCGAAGAGAGCTGAAAAGTGGGCCATCGAGGCTTCTTCTGGGACGCTGGATGATAAAGCGTCCTCACTTTGAGCTTTTTGAAGTAATCAATGACCAGAAAGCCTTTGTATGCTTGCCACTAAGTACTCGCAGCATTTGCTCGGAACGGTCTTAATAAAGCTGGAGTTTGAAGCCTTTTAACCAGTTCTTATAAACATTGGTAGCGGGACGAGCTGCTTCTCTATTAACAGTGGAAGGAAAACATCTAGCCTTTCTTGCATCAAATTGTTATAGTGGTGGGTCTTCACTTTGCTTCGGCTACCAGTTGTTTTAATCTGGTATGGCTGTAGTAGGGGACAGTAGTCTGTGAGGCTACCTGCCTCTCTTAAAATGTCTAGTGCTTTTGCTTGACAATAATTTGTGGTTAGTGTCGTAATGGCTGAGCCTTTCAACCTCAGACGTGTGGAGTTGGCGTGGGTCTCAATGTTGACCGATCTCAGGACACACAAGCTCTCATGGACGTGTAGGCGGGAAGCTGTCCACGTCATTTTCAAAAGGTTGTGGTCGCTGTTGCGTGTTCTGATAACCTCAAAGCCTGTGACCTGCGTCAGAAGGTTAATGGAGAGATAGACCTAGTCTAGGGTAGCATGTCTTCCTGCTAACTCCCAGGTTGGGAGGACCGGGTGGGATGCTTTGCCCAAGAAGCGGACGTTGTGAAGATCGAAAGTGTCCATCAAGTTTGCCCATTTCTTTCCTCTTTGTAGGGAGTTTTCTGGCAATGTTAAGATGTTGGCTTTTATTTGTGAATTTTCAACTCTTTTTTGCATGATCTTGACATTTAAATCACCACAGATGATTATACTGTCAATTGAGTTGTTTGAGAGAGCATCTTTCAAAATGTTTTCGATGTTTGATAAGAAGTGCTCCGTTGCACATTCTTTATGGTTCCAGTAAAAGTTTACTAGTAAGTAAGTCGTTTTCTTTTGTTTACTTGATCCTTGTTGGCTGGCGCCTTGTTGAATCAGCGCTGCCAATATGTGTGGCTCCTCCTTTATAACTTTAAGAAACTGGAGGTTGGATCCGATGCGCAGAGTAGTAAGTAATCCGGCCGTTGGTCGACCTGTGGCTCCTCTCAGGGCTCGAGAAAAGATGGTTAAATAGCCCTCTATCATTGGTTTGTTTTGGATCCATGTTTCTTGGAGACACCAAATGTCAGATGATCCCAAGTTTACATCTGAGGAGTTTGTCTGGTGGGTAAAGCCTTGTGTGTTCCAGGAACCCAAGGTTAGGCCGGTAATGGACTCCATGTTTGATGACTGACCAGAGGAATCCTTGTTTATCTGTCTTATGTTTGATTGCTAGTATCCTTGTTTTGTTGACAGGGCTTTGGGCAGCCAGGCCCAACAGTTTGGCTCTTCTTTGAGACTAATTTGGTTCCGGTCACCAGATGACTTCTCTTTTCCTTTAGTTGAGATGTCTTGTTCGATGGTAATGTTCCAGTTTTTCTGGAGACCTGACGGGACTCTTTCCAATTCTAGAGAGCTTGGACGATGGCCCTCGTTCTGTTTCCGCAGAGCGGACCTTGGGTTACGCCAGTTTGAAGATGACGAAACTTGCTCATACCGGTGGGAAGTCCCGTTGGTACGTTGGTCGTTTGTCTTTCTGGGTCTCGAGCGTCTTTCCAAAAGATCTGTTGAATGCTCTTTGTGTTTGTGACCTTCATTGATCGTGTAATCTATGAGATCATATCCTAAAGTTCTTAATTTATTTTTTGCCTTGGTTAAGAGAGACGTTATTGTTTCAGACTGTATGTGTAAGTAAAAACTGTCAACTCGCTTTTTGTCTTGAAACTCCACAATCGTAAGATCTTCTGTCGATAGATTTTTTAGTGCTGGAACCAAGTGCAAGATTTTTAGAATGGTTTTCCTGTTGAGAATGAAAGATGAATCTTCTTTCCAGATGCTTTTCAGGATGAAAGAGCGGGTCTTAGTAGACCTAGAAGAACGTCTTATGAGTTCTCTTTTGCTCAGCGTTCTTTGCTTTTTTCTCTGGGTGTTGTCGCGTGCTTTGAATTTCGGGGCCCTCTGGAATTTGAAGTTCGTTGTTTTCTTGGTGTAAACGAGGGTCTGTCTGATTTTGGTTGCCTTTTTGTGTTCCAATTTCTTGAAGTTGAACACTCATCCCTGTGGCGACTTCTATGAACTCTAGAGCGCCAATGAGTTGAATTTTCTGTCTGCCATGCGTATTTTGGTTTTTGAGATCATTATTGTCATATGGTTTTATGCATCATGTCATGCCAAATTCCTCTCAAATCAAGGGAGTTACTGTTAGATGTTGCTATTACCCTATTTAATTATTCTCAATTCATCAACCTTAGTGGATGATTTGTTAAGTTGGCCTTGCTGATTTTCCAAACCTGGGCACAGCAACTTTGCCAAATTTCTGAGGCTTTGAATATATTGTCCTACCCATTAATGCTGCCATCAAAATGCTCCTAGCAAAACACATCCTCTTCCATTTAATCAATGTTTTTTGTATGTAATACTGCCCCTTCCTTGACAAAAATAATGTAGGAATTGCTTGACCCCGCAAAAACAAAGAGGTGATGGCTGGAAGCCTCCCCAAACATGTTTCGGCCTTGCTGGGCCTCATCAGTGATGAGTAGCTTGGGTCTCTAGGCCCAGCAGGCACGGGACCCACGTCTGGGCATACCCGTCCCACTCGGGATGACAAAGCAAAAACAAAGAGGTGATGGCTGGAAGGTTTAGACTGATTATTAACCACTGGCATTGCTCTGGGCAACCCTCCAGACCATTGTTCTTCGCTTGCCAAGCCATTACAGAAGTGGAAAGACCATATGCAAATCAGGCTTGGTATATGCAAATCAGGCTTGGTCCCACCCCAACAGGGGCAGTCCAGCCAAACTGCTAGGTCACATCCCTCCTGCACGAGACCACAAGCATCCCCAAACATGTTTCGGCCTTCTTGGGCCTCATCATTGAGGAGTAGCTTGGACCATCGTTCTTTGCCTGCCAAGCCATTACAGAAGTGGAAAAACCATATGCACAAGACCACAAGCATCCTCAATATTGTTCCCCTAAGCTGAACACATGGTTTTCACAACACTGCAGTGCCCCATTTCCAATCACACTCTGGCTTTCCTTCAACCTGTAGCCCCTAACACCTGAAAAGATTGCACATTACACATGTATTTGTGCCGCATGTGTAAGCTAGGGGACAAGCACACATTCATGAGGGGCTCTCTCTACCTACTGCATTCACCCATGTGCAGCTAAGGTGTGTTTCCCCTTTGCCAGCATTCATGTGTACAGCATTTCTCAAACATTCTTAACTCTGAGCACTATGTTATGAGTGCTTGCTTCAGGTAATAAGATCTGAGGAGCATGTATAAATCCCTGAAAACAGCCCATGTGCCATGAATGTCACTACTGGTACCACTATTTCCCTCCCAAAGCCATCCAGTACATTTTCTGCCCATGGTTCTCTGTTTTCTGTTGCAGGACTCCATTTCCAACATTGCACCATGGAACATCCCAAACAAAACTGAAGATAGGGTCGTGGAATTAAGAACAGCCAAGGGATGCCCAACACCTAAACTGTCACCTCAAAATGTATCCAAGGCAAATGGGGGTTGGGAAGAACGAAATTAACTCAGAATGAGGAGCAACTATCGGGGGATAGGAGAGACAAGGTTGAGGTGGGTGCATGTGCCCTCTCCTCTTATTTGAATTCTCTAGCTGAATTAATTTGCTTTAGTTTCCCCTCCCCTCCTGATTCTATGGCTTCGTCAGACATAGTTTAACAAGGTGGGTTTATGTCTCAATGACAGTCTTGGGAACCAATAGGTCATGTCCTAGCAGCTTAATGTCCACCGTTTTCCCGGGGATATAAATTGGAATCTTAGGAAACATGAGTGCTTTGGGAGAAGGGCCCCAGGTTAAGATCTTCTGGGGATTTTAGCTCATGGTCAATTGCTGTTTTCTGGCTCACTGCATCCAAGAAGGAGGTATTTCTGTTCTGCCTTTTTCCCTAATGGACCCCACAAACCTTGTTTAAAACATCTGTTGTACCTGTCAGTCTCAACTACAGGTCTGTTTCTGCATCTGGGGAAAATGTTTCTTGAAGTCCAGGCTTCTCTCATCATGATACCAGCTTTCCCTTGCCAGAAGGCAGATGGGTCGGACCTAAACTGGTACACCTGAGGAAATATACAGTCTTCTCCTCCTAGATGATCAGTAGGAGGCTTAGCCTACTTGTGCCCCTCTTAGGTCGATCTTCTAAGTCTCCTCCTGATCATATTTGGGTAGGTTTCCCATTGAAGTCTTCTGATTGGGGTTCTGCCTGTTCTTTCATTGCAGGGTTGGAAACAACAGTGGATATTGGACCTTTCCTTTCATTGCTGTTGTTTCTCTACAGCCTGCTTCAGATGTCACAGTGATCTCTATCAGAGGGCCAGATAAACCTGAACATTTCTACATTTTTTTGAGGGTTCTCCCCTTTTCTCATAACCTTGTCTTGGCCTACTCCACTGCTTTTTCTTCCAATCTGAAGCTTGCTGTGTCGTCCAGTTCTGCTAATCCCATCCTTTGGTCTGGTCCTGGAATAATCCCCTCTTCTTTCTGGTAGTCATCTCCTAGGGATGGTGTCCCCTGCTGTAGGTGACTCGCTGGGACTTCAGAGTTTGGGTTTCTTTCTTCTAAGTTGCTCTTCAAATTAGATTTGTTTCTGGAGGTCTTCTCATTTGCATCCTGATAATTCCACCTATGTGAGCTCTAGCAACCCCAGGAGACCATTGTCTTTCCTTTCTTTTTAACACCTCTGGCACCAGATGCTAGCTGGGAGATGATTTCACTAGGACGTATCAGCTGTTATTCACCAAGTGAAATTGATATATGTCATGTCATTTATAACGTGCCTTTACACAAGTTTTTCAAGGTGCAAAAAAGGATGACCTTCTGTACAGTAATCCCTCTTCCCATGCCCAGTGTATGCCAGGCCTGACTTTGGGATGTTGATTATCCCATAGGTTCCTTTGGGAACCATCACACATAGTAAGGTTCTAAGCATCACCATGCCCCTAAGCGGGGGCCATCGCCTCCTCATCCCCATAGAGATTTTAGCCTGCTGCTGTGGTTGTGGCCCTAGCTGACAGTCTCACCATCAGTGGGATGCTTACCACTTTTAGTATCTTCTTGTGTAGTGGGTGGAATCTGCACTGGCTCCTGGATGCTCCCACAATGAAACAACATGTCACAGGGTGACATTGATAATTAACAGAAGCTGGGAGACAGCTCGATACATATTTTTTTCTGAAAAGAAGTTTAGCTATGAAGATTGTTCTGACTGAATGCAAGCAGTTTGTTCAAATTAAAGTGGACTGGTTGATAAAATACAGGTAGCTTGCTCAGATTTAGGACAGGCAGGTGTATCAGAGAAATGTACTGTGCTGGAAAAGGGATGGACAGATTCACTAATAGCCCTGCATCTGTCTCTGGTCTAAATGCACCAACCACTCTCTTACCCAGTCATACCACCTACCAGGTTGGTATAAAATTAAGATTTCTGCCAACTTTTTAAGGTGTCCCTTTGCTCCTGGTGAGGACCTAAAAGAAATCACCTTCTCGGCCTAATCGCCCTCTGGGAATTCCTCGACTGTTTATGGGTGTGCTGTCAAAAACCCAAGCTCCAACCTGTCTCTGTTATGCCCACATGTTCCTTTCCTTGTCTTTTTTCAAAATATTCCTCCTGCTACTCTCCTCTGTCCAACTCCACCAAGCTTCTCTCCTTCCTATGTCTCTCTCCTATGTCTCTCCGTATTTCTCATATTTTACCACCTAGCTCTTCACCTCCTTCTGATGACACTAATATGTTTACGTATCACTCGCCTACCTCCAATCTACTACTCCCCCCTCTGCACAACAATGGCATTCTTTCCACACTAATACTCTCTTCACACTACTACTCCCCCTCTCAGTACTACTGTTATTCTTTCTACTATATACTACACCCCATTTATCACCTCTCTCATTGCCCCTCTTCTCACACTATACTCAGGGACATGGTGACCTGCTCACACTTCTAATACACTTACTCTAACTATTCTTCCAACCCCTCACCTTTCTCCTGTACCCTTCTCCTCACACCCTACTCCTACACTCCTTGCTACTAACCTTAATCTCTCCCAGAACACACACTCCCTCCAACTCTAGTTACTAATCTCACACCTGTATGCCTGTCTCTCACTCTTTCTCTATCTTTCTCTTTCACTCACATTTTAAGCAGCCTGCTACCCCTTCACACTACACTAAACACACAACTAGTACCACTCTCTGACAAACATGCCACCTTCCTTCTGCACAAATTCTGCCACCAACTCTCCAGCACTCTGCTTCTCTATCCTAACTTTGCCTGATTTCTCGCTCAACCTTCACACCACCTCCTTACCTTATCCATGCAACCCAAACTCTGACTCTGTTCTGTCTTTTTTAAACTGTGGTCCTTCTGTGTTTTTTCTCCACCCCCCTTCTCTTGGCTGCAGTGCTCACATGACGTTTGTCACCAATAGGTGCCTGTCTTTTCCACAGGAACCTCTTTCAGCCCCTCTCCCTTTTCCAGCATGGTTTTGAAAAAGTCTCAGGGGTTCAGGTTTCTCTTTCCCTGTTTGGCTTTTATCAGGTGTTGGTGAGTTGTGTTGCCAACTCAGTTTGTGGAGTGTTTCTCTGTCTCTCCTGTCCATCTGCAGTATCTTCTAACTCTCAGTTATTTTCCTTCTGCCCCCTATTTGCCTATGGACCATTTGGGGTTGGTTGGTCAGTTACTGGGGCTCTCATGTCTATTTGGCAGGGACATTTTTAGTCCAACTCCTGGCTCTTCTTGATTTTATTCTTCTGGCTCTGCTCTCTGTTGCATTGTGGGATATGGAGGCCGGAAAATGTAAAGAAAATGGGAGCTATGGACAGAAAGTGTACTGACAGGGTTTGGGAACTAAACAGAAAAACCAGTGGTGACATTTGGGGCGAATGGAGTATTTTCGGGAACTGCTCCCCAATCCCAACTCCCTATATATGGGGCAGGGGTGGCTTGGCTTTTGTTGTGAAAGCCTCTTAGCACAGGTTGAGGAGGGAACCTACCCTTCCCTTCCCTTGGCAGGGCCATGATTCTGGCCCTGTCACAGTTTTGCAATGGTGTTTCGTGTCCATTAGAAATGTTCTGATATTGTTTTTCTTCCAATGTTTTGGTTTAGTTTTCTATACGAGTGACTTGGAATTGCATGAGGTAAATTAAGCCCACTTTCTTAAATAATGTATTTGTATGGACCTTGTATTTGGTCGAGATCAGGTTACACAGGGATGCAGTTAATTATAAGAGAACTAGGTCCTAGTCATGGCAACTAGTGGTGGCTTTAATTTATTGATTACATGATGTATGTTCACAGTATTTCCTGTGGCTTTTCTGGCATAATCGTACCAATTGTTATGTTATTCAGGACAATGGGTTTACAAAAGTGGTGTTGTCTCTGTTATATACTGTTTTTCAGAGATCACATTTTAGATTGTTTCATATCTTTAGAAGAGGTATATTTTAAGTTGAGCAGTTTCATTCTGGAATATTGTTTTGGTGATGGTTGGAAATTTAATTTTGAGATGGTATGTTAAGTCCTTGTGCATTCTTAGAGTTGGTATCATGGTGCAGGTCTACCTGTGAAATCCAGGCCTCTCATATCAGAGGACATTCAGGTGTGGCTGTGCTGTCTACTGAGGTGCCGGACACACTTAAGGCAGATATGACTAATGTTAGGTCTAGTAGTTCTGGTGGGATCTGCCCCATGACTGATACCCTGAGTGTTTGGCTTAGAACATTATTGTTCCAATATTACATATGTTTATAGTGGGTTTATTTGATTGTGTCCTAGTAATGTGTGTTTCCTATTGTGATCCTTCATTTATTTGATGACCACCACTTGAGCACATCTCTTGTGAAGAATAAAAAAAAGAAAATGATTCGCATCTCGGGCAGATTCCGAGTTGCAAATAACTATTTGTCTGGGCTGATGGCTGCAACATGGTTTTATGTCCCGCAGCCTTGACTGAGGCCCTTGTTTCGCTTGGCCCTACAAAGCCTGGGCTGGTGGTCTATTAAACTATTAAACCCCGTCACTGCCTGTCAGCCTGGGAATGGAAGTTATATTATATATTGAAAATATAAAGAAACACAATGCTTGACCTTCACTATCCCAATTTCTTTTATACAGCTTTTTTGTAAGATGCTATCAAGAATGCCACAACAACGAGCCATGAGAAAGGATCCTCTGCAGGGAATTACATTTCTACAGTGTAAGATTTCAAAAAGTAGTGTTGTTAAATCTTTAGATACAAATCCTGTACATAATACAATACCTATTATCGAAAATACTTATGAAATGAGCAATTTCAAATAGGCAATGTGCCAACAGAATATAATCATGGAACAAAGAATGTTTTTCTTGAAAAAAAAAAAGAAAACATGAATCAAATTTGTTACTAGCTAGTAACAAAATAAAGATTTCTACAACAAAAGGTAGCAAATGTGCTATTAACTTGAAACAGAGGAATAAAGATATATATAGAAAAATGTATCACTCTCAAGTTTTTTACAAATCTTTGGAGAAGTGTGAAACCAAAATCTAGATATGTGGTAAAGCGTTTCTTGCAAATAAAAAAAGTAGAAGTAATAAGTAAGAAAGCTTTTGATATGAAAAGAACATTGTTCATTTCCGAATTGAATAAACTTAAGAAAACACTTACACTGATGACACCATTCTATACAAATATAGAAACAGTTCATGTACTTACATGTGACAACTTTTGTGATGTGTTTGGTGGAGAGTGGAAACACGCTCCTCTTATTGAAAGATGTTTTAATGAGGAGAGTTCACTCAAGGAACAAATGTTCCCCTGGCTATTGATGAGCGTGGGCGTAGCTATGATTTTCGCAATGATGTGTTTTCTAAAAAAGAAGAAATCATACAGTGTGATAATACAGAAATGGAAAGTGTAGGTTAGTCAAAAATAAAATCAGAGAAGGATTGTAAGGTACAGAAGTGCAATTTTTTGTGCAATATCAATGTTTTCTTGTAAAGTTGTAAAGAGTTGTTTGCACATTTTCTACAAAAATGATAATGTTCAAAGACAGATAAAGATGCTACCAAGAATAGATGACAGTGAAGTTTGAGAAAAAACAGGACTTTTGATCATGTTCTAGCTTGTCTTGATACAAGTAGATGTGAGAGTCAGTTTAAATGCTTTAAATAATGTGTACTTAATGTTGTTATAACAAAGGTTTTGAAATGCATGTGTAATATGCTTTGTGTTATGAATATAAACATGCAAAATACAAGTTTGAAATTGAAGAATAGGGTAATGAGTGTTTTTTATATATAGTTGGAGATGATTGTTAGTAATATGTAGAGCTAATATTCTGAAGATTATATAAATTAGAAGAGAACAACATTCTTCAATCTTCTACCTCTGTTTTATTGTGAAAACACTGTATATTTCAATATTTAAAAGTGTTCCGTATAAGTGCTAGGTTTCATAAATGGTTCCTGTACATTATTTTGAGTGTGAGGGAGTGTAGAAATGCATGACTGTTTACATATGAAACAAGTAAACAGTAGGTTTTAGATACAAGAACCATAAAGTACAATGTTTTGAAAAATAATTACATGTAACTACTGTTCAGAGTTTTAGGGAAACATTTAGGTATACTGTGTTTACTTATTCTGGGTATAGGTGGTGAAAATAAGTATGCACACAATGAATGTTTTTTTAAAATATTCTAAATTAAACACAAAAATGCAATACCTTACTGAAAGGGTTAGTTTGTTAACTGTATAAATAACTTCTGTATGCAGTAGGATGTTTTCAGAAAAGTTGTCCGATTTATCCAGTAATTAAACTGTGCATGTTTTCTATTTTGTGTGGTAGGTTTCAGAACATTGCCTTTAGTTTCTTAGGTGTATAGGTGGCCAGAAAATGATGCACGAAAAATTATGAAAGAAGTTATGAAAGGGCAATGTATATATAATTTTTATAATTTAGAATGCATATTTATATAGTAAAAAAAAGTATTGCACCAGGCGTACAACTATCAGTGCCAATAGAAGTTTAAGTTTCTTAGTTTTTAAGAAATTTAAATATGATGTGTTCATTATATAATTTCAGTATTTACTTCTCATGTCTCTAGGTGGCCAAAAAAAGGATGCACACAGATTTTATAAGAATTATGGAAATGTCCTTTGTTAGGGTATTAGTGTAGATTTTGCTAAGTGTTAATATTTTTACACACAAACGTTTTTATTGGCTACCTATTATGTGAAATATAGGTATGGCTATACTTTAAAAAGATAAATACTTAATATAATGTTACACTGTTGGCATATCTTCATTTATTTTTTTTGTAAAACTGAAGACAGTTAGGTTGTATGTCTTGGTTTCCTGGTTAAGGTTGCCTAAATTAATCTGTGAATTTGTCATAATTTAATATTAAATTATGTTTGTACAGTATTTTAACATATCTTCATTGTAGTGAAATGGCTTTATTGGTGTACGGACTGTTGATTTTGTGGGCAAATTGTTTTAGAATGTGCTGATGCAAAACCCAGTGCATAGTTCAAAAAGGATATGTTCTTGATTTGCAAAAAGTGGTTAATGTGACCTAGCCAGTCTCTAGGGCCTAGAATTAATCGTGGGCGCGGTGGTAGGGGGGTCAGTTATCAGGAAATAACATCTCTTTCAATGCATTAGCAGTTTGACAACAGTGAACCAGTACTCTCTTTGATGTTTGGCAGTTCAATGCTGTTCGAAAGGCAGCAGTTTCAGTGGTCTAGCTACTGAGATATCCAAGCGAGTCGAACTTAAGGAGGCTGCAGTTCAACTTAAACATTGCTCAAGAAATACGGATATTGAAGGTCACCAGGGTTGGTTCAGCAGTTGAGGTTTGAATGATGAAAGGGTGATGATGGGATGCAGAGGTGAGCAGGTTCAAGTCAAGCTTTTGAAGTACGCCGTTTGGTAAGAACACCAGAGTCAGTTTCATTGTCAACCTATCAGCGATGAAGAGGCTGGAGGTTTGAACAGCGGTGTGAGTGGTGCAGGTGCAGCCACACTTGTTTGTTCAAACTGAGGCAGCGACATGCTTTTGAATGGTAATATCCAGCAAAAAAAGATTAAAATTTGGGGTGTAGTGGTTCAAAGATTAGCGAGTGCCCAATGCATCTCTGAAGGGTCCTGGTCCGAAATGCTGTGAACCCAATTCAAAAGCAGTTTGACTGGTTTGAGGCAATGAAAACAGGGTTCATTGCTATATTGGCTCTCAGTATGCTGTCAACCCAAATCCTGGGATTCAACAAAGCAGATTAGACCTTGTTCACCTGCTCCCAGAAATGGGGGATGCTGGTATGTAACTGCAGGGGCCCTGCAGCACAGCGATGTTATGGCTGTTGTTGTGGTTGACAGAGAAGCAGGTCTTGTGCCAGCAGCAGTTAACCCCCAATGTTCACTGTGGATGGTCAGGGGACAGAGGTTGCCTCTGCCTTGGAAACACAGTCTTTACCTGACAGGTGGCGGACTTGGGGAAATAAAGTCTCCCAACAGATTTCCAACAAATTCTCCCTAAGTGTTTGTCCAATAGTCAAAGAAATATTTGGATCTCCCTTCTTTTGAAGGTAAACGTCCACAGGTGATTACACTAAAGCAAGCCTGTGGCAGGGGTTCACTCAGTGGACTTTCACTTCCGACATCACACCTAAAGTTCTATGTGCTACAGGAAGTTGAGGGGACAAAAGGGAAATGTAGAGGCAGAGAAAAACAAGATGCGTGACCCTTCCTCCAGCTGTAAAGGGCTCCCACAGTCTACACTAACCCTAACTTTCCCTTCTCAATAGAATCAAAGTCCTTTTGGTGTACCAAATCTTAGTGTGAAACTACTCCTTTTGTGAATGTGTGTGCCCTTTGATTCCTTTTCCCAAGACAGACTTCTGATGTGTGACAATCTCTCTGGGAAGGGTGTTACCTGCCCTCACAAAAGAACACAGAGAGGGAACCCCCAGGCTAAGGTCCTGCTGGCTGCAGCAAGAACAACCTAGCTATAGAGATCACACATAATCCTTTCACGGCTGAGCTTCGATTGCAGGGCTGACACATATTTGATAGCACATTGCTGTGGCTTGGATAGTTATGAGAGATGCTGGCCCCATACCTTAAACTTAGGTATGGCTCATAATTTCAGTTTCATGTGCTACCAGGAAAGCATACTCATAGTTATGTCGTATTTGCAACACAGCTACATATCTTAAGTGCACCCCCTCAGCTGCAGAGACTTGACTGTCACTGCAGCTCTCAAATGGGCACCTTTGGCCTTTGAACCTGCTCTATACCACCTGAAACACCTGCAAAGTAAATGTAACTAGACACGCCTGAAAAGGAAAAGAAACACAGCCTTCCTGATGATTGATGGAGTCAAGAAAATGTTTGGAGGAGAAGACAATTTGTTGCTACAGCAGGAAAACTTGACTGGGAACCAGAGTGTGCACCTTGCCATCATTCTTAACCTTTTGTGAATGTGTGTGTCCTTTGATTCCTGTTCCCAAGACAGACTTCTGATGTGTGACAATCTCTCTGGGAAGGGTGTTACCTGCCCTCCCAAAGGAACACAGAGATGGGAACCCCCAGGCTAAGGTCCTGCTGGCTGCAGCAAGGACAACCTAGCTATGGAGATCACACATAACACTTTCACGGCTGAGCTTCGATTGCAGGGATGACACATGTTTGATAGCACATTGCAGTGGCTTGGATAGTTATGAGAGATGCTGGCCCCATACCTTAAGCTTAGGTATGTCTCATAATTTCAGTTTCATGTGCTACCAGGAAAGCATGCTCGTAGTCATGTCGTTTTAGCAACACAGATACATATCTTAAGTGCACCCCCTGAGCTGCAGAGACTTGACTGTCACTGCAGCTCTCAAATGGGCAACTTTGGCCTTTCAACCTGCTCTATACCACTGGAGAGCAGGAGTTGCATATTATGCCTTTTATACAGCAAGGCACAGGTCAAACCAGGTTTTTACCATGGAGTTTATGAAAGAGGAATCTGATTAGCAGATTACACTTTCAGAGATGGATTTTTTATTAATTAATGAATATCAAAAAGAAAATCCAAGGCTTCTACAACCTTTGCCAGTTGGCAATTCCTCACAAGGAGTGTGCTTGGAGGGATGGTCTTCCTTTGGTTTCCTGTGTTCACTCACTGCTCCAAAAGTGGGTAAAATCATACACACTTCCCCACCAAACCTTTATACTGCTGAAACTCTGTATGTTCCTGCCCGAGGGAGGACCACAGTTGTGCCCTACAGCAAAGAAGATGCATTTTCAATGCATTTTTTCACGAGGGCACATTTTGCTCTTGTGCTTTTACCATGCCAAACTGCACTCGTCACGGTGCAATGGTTTTCTAATATGCCCCATTGCTGGTGTTTATAACATGCCAAACTGCACTTTGGTTTAGCCTTTTCTTATGTAAAGATGATATTTTATTAAATAAATAGTGTGTGGGTAGTCTCTCATTGGGTATAAATAAAAAGTATGCACTGTACCGGTTGAGCATCCCACTCCACCTCCTGTGAGTTCCACCTGGGCTGCTTTGTTCTAACTCCCTCTTAGAGAGTCTGGTGAACAAGAGGGAATGGCTATGTCCAAGTGAAGAAGATACACTAAATACTGGCGCGTACAAGGATCCCCCACCAAAATCTTTGTTAGCCGTTTTCATGATCTATTCCCTAAAACCCTGCTGATTATTATTCGGTTTATTTGTGCTTCACAAAAACACAGAAATACAGCTGTATCTGATTCACAGAAGCACTTTATAATGACACAATCCCATAGGAAAACGCTCTGTGAATCAGGCCCTTTAAAATCTCCTGCCAAAGCCAACCCAGAAGCATCGAACGCGCTTTTAGTTCCGAGAGTCGGTGCAAAGTCAAGCCATTCAAACTACTTCAAATTGCAGAACTGGAAGCAGGTGATTATTAGAAAAGGACGACAAAATGAGCCAGGAAACGCAATCAATATCTGTTCTTCCTTGTTCTCTTCCTTCCCAGAGGTTTAACTCATTTCGTGGAACTAGAAGGTCATTGGTTCAAAATGAAAAGAGCTCAATATGTACAATACGAGTGTTTTGAAGGTTATATATTGATTGTCTGCAGGTATTAACCTGGACTTCAAGATAACGTTCTAAGAGGGGACCCTTTAAAAAAGCTTTAGCTTTTCCCACTCTATAATTAGCTGCACATCTCTACCTTTCTAGTGTTGAGGAAAACATTCTTGCAATGCTTAATTATACCAGTTTCTCATTATGTGACGGTTGCATCCTGGAGAAGGAAAAAAAAACAGCTTTGAATATAATATGTAACCTAGTCTAAATGTTCCAGTTTTATTAAATACATACATTAAAGTGTCTGCATTTGAATCATTATTCTGCTCGGATTCAAGTGTGTTCAGATTATATAGGTCAAAGGAAAAATGTGTTTTTGGCCTAAAACTGTAGAAATCCCAATAGATCACTGCATTAATCATAAACTCGTCAAAAGCTAACCTGGTGAAGTTTAATGATAGCACACCAGATTTGCATGTTGCAGTATCGTTCTTTAAAATGATTAAGAAGACAATGCAGACAAACAGGGATACATAGAAGCTAGCAATACAATCTCTCATTGTTTTATAATTGCCACATTTGTGATCAGCACATCACAATGTGGAACCTTATTTATAGATTTGTTGTGTAATTCAAAGCAATGGTTTGTACTTGGTGACGACTTAGAGATAACAGTCTAGAAGCACGTCAGTAGTACAATCAACAACACAATGCGTGCTACCTTCACGTCAGATTTGTTCAGAAAAGCACAGAGTTTGTTGGGAGTTTGTACACAAAATCACTTTTTTTCTGTAGCCACATCAGGGAATTTGCAAATGCGCAGATACTTGACTCAGTACTGCTGCCAGAAGAGGTGGCATGTATGCATAGTTTGGGTCCATGCAGCACATTGAGGGTTATTCAGAAATGTGCCTCCTTTGTAGCCTCTCATTCTCAATCAATTGATCAGAGCATGTGTGGGATGTGTGCATATTGACAAAATCACCTCATTGGTCTGTTTCATACAGGTCATGTCACCTTCAATTCCAAAGGGGGTTAGCATTTGCTGATCGGGTGGAAGAAAAGGTTGATTTTGAAGTGTGGGGGAGGGGCCGGTTATTGCATGTGCACCTCGGTCTGTTTTCTAAACTAAAGAGAGCAATATCCCACTGGTTCCTGAGATTTGGGTTGATGTACAGAGCTGTGAACATTAGGACCTTGGTTTTCCCAGTGGAGTGAGTGATATTGGAACACGATGGGTGGAGGAGGAGCATTTATTAGTGAATGCCCAGCGAAAAGTGCAAAGTGGAGTACCAAGTGGAAGCTTGTGCAGTTTGCGCAAATTCACCGAGCAGCCAACATGCGGGACATCAAGATTCGGCTGCCAAAGCAAATATTGCAATTAAGGGGGTAATTCATAGAATTTACCGCACAAGTGGCGCACGCGGCTGGTGCACAGTGTATGCGTGCGAATCTCTGCGCCAGCTGTGTGCGCTAAAATCCATTTCCGCGCACACGTATTCATGGATTTTAGCTACCAAAACCAGCCGTGGCACACAGTGGCGCAGCGACCCTGCAGCAGCGCTAGTTACGCCCCCAAGAACGCCCTTCGTGCAGGGAAAAGCCATCAAAATCCCCAATCCAGCGCAAAGGGCTGCGCTAACCCTGTACCAGCACGGCAAGCGGGGAACATCTATTACTGGGGTTCGCGGTAAGTTTCACACACGATTGGCCCTGTGCGAGCGGGGTACGTGTATTACTGGGGTTCGTGGGAAGTTTCACACGTGATTGGAGCACGGTACGTGTATTACGGGGTTCGCGGGAAGTTTCACATGCAAAAGGGCCTGTGCGAGTGGGGTACGTGTATAACTGGGGTTTGCGGGAATTCTCACACGTGATTTCAGCAGGGTATGTGTATTACAGGGTGTGCGGGAAGTTTCACACGCAAAAGGGCCTGTGTGAGTGGGGTACGTGTATAACTGGGGTTCACGGGAAGTTTCACATGCGATTGGAGCAGGGTATGTGTATTACGGGGGTTCGCGGGAAGTCTCATACGCGATTGGAGCAGGGTACGCGTATTACGGGGTTCACCGGGAAGTTTCACACGTGAAAGGGCATGTGCGAGTGGGGTACGTGTATAACTGGGGTTCGCGGGAAGTCTCACACGTGATTTCAGCAGGGTACATATATTACGGGAGTGCGCAGGAAGTTTCACACGCGAAAGGGCCTGTGCGAGTGGGGTACGTGTATTCCTGGGGTTCATGGGAAGTCTCACACGCGATTTCAGCAGGGTATGTGTATTTTGGGGGTGCGCAGGAAGTTTCACACGCGAAAGGGCCTGTGCGAGTGGGGTACGTGTATTAATGGGGTTTGCGGGAAGTCTAACATGCGATTTCAGCAGGGTACGTGTATTACGGGGGTGCGCAGGAAGTTTCACACACAAAAGGGCCTATGCGAGTGGGGTACGTGTATTCCTGGGGTTTGTGGGAAGTCTCACACGTGATTCCAGCAGGGTACCTGTATTTTGGGGGTGCGCAGGAAGTTTCAAACGCGAAAGGGCCTGTGCGAGTGGGGTACGTGTATTCCTGGGGTTTGTGGGAAGTCTCGCACGCGATTTCAGCAGGGTACGTGTATTTTGGGGGTGCGCAGGAAGTTTCACACGCGAAAGGGCATGTGCGAGTGGGGTACGTGTATTACTGGGGTTTGTGGGAAGTCTAACATGCGATTTCAGCAGGGTACGTGTATTACGGGGTGCGCGGGAAGTTTCACACGTGAAAGGGCCTGTGCGAGTGGGGTACGTGTATTCCTGGGGTTTGCGGGAAGTCTCACACGCGATTTCAGCAGGGTACCTGTATTTCGGGGGTGCCGGGGAGTCCTACACAGGAATTGCCAGTGTGGGTCCTCCCAGGTGTTCCGTCTACACGCTCCACGGCCCCTGCAGGCAGCCCACACCACAGGGGACTACCCTGGACCCCTGGTCATGTCCCGCAGGCAGCCCATCCACCATGGGCATGCCCCCCAGCCAAGCCACATGTCAGCTTGCACTACTGATCACCAACGCATGACCCCCTGCACCCCCACCCCCCAGCAGTGCAGGGCACCTGCCAGCAGGCCCCCACTCATGTCCCACTCATGTCCCCTTGCACCCTCCACCCCACAGCAGTGCAGGGCACCTGCCAGCAGGCCCCCACTCATGTCCCACTGATGTCCCCTTGCACTCCCACCCCCCAGCAGTGCAGGGCACCTGCCATCAGGCCCCCACTCATGTCCCACTCATGTCCCCCTGCACCCTCAGCCCCCAACAGTGAAGGGCACCGCAGGCCCCCACTCATGTCCCCTTGATCCCCCACCCCCCAGCAGTGCAGGGCACCTGCCAGTAGGCCCCCACTCATGTCCCCCTGCACCCCCACCCCCCAGCAGTGCAGGGCACCTGCCATCAGGCCACCACTCATGTCCCACTCATGTCCCCTTGCACCCCCACCCCCCAGCAGTGCAGGGCACCTGCCAGCAGGCCCCCACTCATGTACCCCTGCACCCCCACCCACCAGCACTGAGGGGCACCTGCCAGCAGGCCCCGACTCATGTCCCCCTGCACCCCCACCCCCCAGCACTGTGGGGCACCTGCCAGCAGGCCCCCACTCATGTCCCACTCATGTCCCCCTACACCCGTACCCCCCAGCACTGAGGGGCACCTGCCAGCAGGCCCCCACTCATGTCCCCCTGCACCCCAACCCCCCAGCATTGTGGGGCACCTGCCAGAAGGCCCCCACTCATGTCCCACTCATGTCCCCCTGCGCCCTCACCCCCCAGCAGTGAAATGCCGATCTCATGACACAAACCAAAAGTCAACTATGTACATCAACACATATCCGTCACACACATACACTGGTTAGCATTGCTTGTGTAAACCCACATTTTCACATGCATCAACCCAATGAGCGAATCCCACACATGGAACTAAAAACTGAAAATGTATTATGTACATAAAATAAAAATGAAATGAAAGCATACCAAAATATGAAACATGAAATGAAAAGCATGTGAAAAAGACGATTGAATGAAAATGATAACCAATCCAAAAAAATTAGAAAGAAAAACAGTCCAAAGTCACCCTCCAACAACGCAAATCCAAAGGAAATGTAAGAAAAAATCTACATTGCTTCATGTTCATAATAAAAAAAAGAGAAATCAATCCATAGTCCAACTATTTACAATCCATTGTCCGGAAAAAATAAATCCATTGCTCCATGTCCATAATGCAAAAAAAAACAATGAATACATGATGAAACTATGTACAATCCATTGTCCAAGGATGTAAAGGGTCCATGATCCCAACCAAACAAATGAAACCTACCTAACAAACTACCTAAAAATATAACTATATACAAATTTGTGTGGCATTGTCCATTGACCACAAATAAAAGGAAAACGAAAAGGAAACCTAACTCTAAAAACTATTTACAAGGGCAGCGGGCTAGTCCGATGGCTCACTTTTGGATGTCCCGGGCCAGGGCATCATCGAACTCCTGCTCGATGTCCCGGAGGCGGTCCTCTTCCATGGCCCCGAGGGTTCGCAGGGACGATGACATCTGGACCTCCAGGTCCCTGCGAATTGCCTCGAGGAACTTGGCCCGCCTCAGTGCCCTACGCATTGAGTTCTCCACCCTGACCATCGTGAGCTGTGCCTCTTCTGCCTGCTGCCGCTCCGCATCTATAGCATGGCCTAACCTCTGCCACATGGAAGACACTTCCAGTCCTGGGTCCTCCTGCCCTCTGGCTGATGCCTGCCCCTCCGATGTTGAAGGCCCAGAGCCATCATGGCTCCCACCTTGTTGCTGCTGCTGCGCCTCTGCATGTGCCCTGGCTCTTGCTGCCTGCACATCCTCCTCCGGCTGGGGTGCAGTTGTTGATGTGGCCACCCCTGCTGGACGTCCGACTCCCGACTGTGGCAGGGATGTGTCCTCCACCAGCTATGGCCGCAGGGTCAGAGGCAGCTCCACAGGGTACCCATGTGGGAAGATGGAATGGAGGACGACTGGTGCATAGGGGGTTCAGGTGAGGAGGGGGTCAGAACAAGGTCCAGCAAACGGAGGAATCCGGCCCTGGAGAGCTGTCCCAGTAGGTCTACGCGGTCAACGAGGCATTCGAGATGACGTGCAGTGTCCTCACGAAAACACTGCAGGTCACCTCGCATGCCCTGTTGATGCAATGCCATCCCACTCAGGACAGGCTCAACCCTGTCCCGGATAGCCACGTCCGCAGGGAGAGGAAGGCCAGTGTTGTAAGCAGATCCCCTCCCTGAAAACGGGTCTGGAGGTAGGCATCCCTGCTGGTGCAGGATGATGCAGTCACAGGATCGGAGACATGATTACACACAGGCACCTCCGCGGTGGCCTGTGCTGCCTCCCGTCCCTGCCCCTGCACTGCACCACTAGCACCAGTGGAATCCCCACCTCCAGACCCTGTGTCTGTCCCTTGCACGGCCTCCTCCTCCACCAAACCCCCCACCAACCTGGATGACACCGTGCCATCTTCCTCCGTCGGACCCTGTGGGGTCTCAGCTGCCCCTTCTGCTGCCGAGGAGTCCAACTCCGACCTCCGCCTCTTGGACCTACCCTCGGCAGCCACAGCCTGGGACGCGGCACCAGACTCCTCACTCCCTGATGAGATGAGAACCTGGGAGGGGAGCCGGGCCTTGAGTCTCCGGCTAGTGGTGCGATCCCTGACGCTGTGCTCCACAGCACCCTCTCCGCCCTCTTCATCAGTTGACGCTGCAGACAGGGAGAGATAGGATACAGGCATCAGGGCACTGTACAATGGACTGAAACACACTGACAGTTGCACACGAGTGGCAGTGTCAGACTTCAGATATGGCATCACAATCCCCAACACACATGTCATTTCAACTCACACACATGAGCAATTCCACAGCCATATCACAACAGCCAGCACCATCCATACACATACAAAAGCATGAGCATCCAAAGGTGAGCCAGACATCACATGAAACACAGGGAGTGCAGTAGACATGCACACACACCACCACACTTACATGCATGTCTACATCTCGTCCAACTGTTGCAGTGATGAGATCGCCATACATGTCAGATCTGCCATTCAGCCTTCTACATATCAGTGTCAATGCATCCATGTTGCATCGCAGTTGCACGCTTGTCAAGTACACACACATGCACATGTACACAGTGCAGATACATGCATTAAGAACCACCATCCATGCCACAACCATGCCAATGTACATACACAGAAATTCAAACATGTGTGCTCCCACACCTGCATTTGTTCAGCATGCTTACCAACACATACACCATCAATGTGTCTCACACATGAGAGGACACACATGTGGCAGCCTCACTCCCATGTTCATACACATCCCTACATGGCCCCACAAAAACACATGTGCAACCTGCACACTACTGGCACACCACGACACGCACAGCGTCCAATCACTCTGCATGTACACTTACCGCTCGACTCCAGACGGGTCTGCCTCTCAAGGATCTGGACGTAGAGTGCTGGGCATATGCATTCCAGGACCCTCATTTGGTGGTCCGACAGCTGGCCCCGGTGCCCCTCGGCATCCGCAGTCTTTGCGAGGCGCCGGGCCTTGTTGAGGGTCCTGGACCTGAAGTCCTCCCAGCGCTTCTTGACATGATGTAAGTCGCAGACTGCCACCCCCTCCGTGTTGATGGCAGTCACGATGTCCATCCAGATCCTGGTCCATCCTTCATTGTCGCCGCGCGAACTTCCAAAGAGGGCATCATACTGCCCCAGGACTTGCTCCACCAGGACACCAACTTCCCTGGCACTGAAGCTGGTGGCCCTCTGCCTCTCTGGCTGGGGGTTGCCAGTGCTGCCCAATGGTGTTCTGCTGGACATGGCAACCCCAGAGACAGGAGTGGGTGGGCAACTGGGTCCTGGGGCTGGGCTGTGGAGCAATGGAATCCCAGTCGGGAGTCTTCAGTTCCAGCAGGGGTGGTCACAGCAACTGCACCCCTGGCTGACGTGCAGGCAGAAAATGGCAGGGCACGTGGGCAGCAGGCAGTCAGGAAGCAGCAGATTGCAGGTGGGAGCGTGCTCGGGGCTCTGGGGGGCAGTAATTTGGCCTTCTGGGCAGGAGCGTGGTCTTCGGTGTGTTTTCGCGTGGCCAGCTTGATACGGAGTGATTTGGCACATGAAAAAATTGCACGTCAGCGTGTAATTGGAGGAAAGGCCATTAGCGCGTAAGAGCGTCAGCACACGTACGCATTTTCATTGGACCAAAGGCCCTTAGCGCGTAAACGCAAACATGCGCGTGGGTTTCCCTCGTGACGTGGGCATAGTGGTTCAGCGCGCGTGAAAAAACGCCTGTTTCCCTCAGCACGGGTTAAAGGTGAGCAGGGCCAGCAGTTCGCTGTACGTGCCTTTCGTGGAGACCGACATGTGTAGCTGATTCGTGTTGTTTCGCGCGCCATCACATCTTCACAGCGATCGAGGACGTATCTCTTCTTTTGCCGGGGGTATTGGCTACGCGTGTTTTTCTGCATCGCGCTAGTCAGACGATGAGTCACGCACGCTATTTTTCCCACTGCAGGTGCCCCTGTGTATCACGCCCGTTTTCGAGGTCATAGTAGCCTGCGTGTCCCACGTGTACGCATTTTTCGTGTTACTGGGTGCCACCACGGACTACGGGAGGTTGATTCCATGCACGTAGGCTGCAGGGTTGCTTGCACGGTTTTACTGCAGTTTTGGGGTGCCTGAGTGTAGTGTGACCCGTAACTACATCACCAGGGTCACATACAGCCTTGCAGGTGCAGGGGGGCTGTTAACATCTTGAATCCCACCCCTTCACCCCAATTGCCCAGGTCAATTGTGGTGTACACCTCCCATTGGCACTACTCCATCTGTGCCGGCACTACTCCATCTGTGTCATGGTTGGGAGGCCACCAAAGGTGAGGGGCGCCTCAGCTGGGAGTACTCCTCATGGCGGGCGCGGTCAGGGATGTTAGCCGGGGTGACCAGAGAGTAGGGGGACTCCAGGGTGTCCAGAGTGGCCGCAGAGGGGGAAGAGGCAGGGGTGCGCCACTTGAGTACGATGTTCTGCCATGTGTCAGTGCAGTCATGCCACCACCCCCTGTGGTTCTGGGAGATGCAGCTTCTGCATCTGGCACTGGTGCCCGTGTGACCCGGCAGTCCGTTTCACCGACTGCCATGGGCCCAAGGGTAATGGTAGCTGCAGGTGCAGCTGTGGACACCACCACCCAGGCTCAGGGTCTGCCAGCGCAGGCTGCATTGGCAATTGAAGAGCACTTGGAAGATTTCCAACAGGCCCGGAGGGAAACCGTAGGTGCACGTAGGGTTGCCCTGACCAAGACACGTGTCCCTAGGGCAGTAATGTCATCTGCTGCCCCGAACAGCCGGGTGTTGGCAAGTGCAGCGGCAGATGCACCCAACAACACCCCGGTTGTGAGTCTGCCAACCAGGACAGTCGCGGTCAATGACCCTGCCACAGCGGATTTTGCTGCGCAGGGTCCATTAGAGGGCACCCAGCTGCCACTGATGCAAGTCGGCCCTTTGGTCATCCCTCCACCTGCCACTCTCTTGGCTCAATCCACCGGTCCCGCTGGCCATGCTGATCAGGACGGCATCAGCCAGCCAGGGTCTGTGCCACATTCCAAGAGGAGGAAGGTTGCACCTGCAGCACAGGCTGGGACCCCACACACAGCCACGACCTCCTGCATGTCGAGGAAGAAGCCTTTCTGCAACCAGGAACTGGACTACCTCGTGGACTACGTGTGGGACCACAGCCGTGACATGCTAGTGGGTGCCAATTGTCAGACTATGGCAGCCCACCGTGATACCCACTGGAGGCAAGTTGCGGAACATGTGACTGCATTCGGCCAAGAGGTGCGCACGGCGCAAGAGTGCAAAAAGCATTGGAATGACCTCAAACGCAGCGCTAAGGCTAAGCGTGCCTCAAATTACAACTTGACTCTGGTGACTGGCGGTGGGCCTGCACCGGAGGAGGAAGACCTCACTCCGCATGAGTCACTCATGTAACGCTCACCTGACTCCCACGGAGGCGCTGGCCTGGTTCGCGCTGCTGTGACCTCTTCAAAGGTGATGCGCAGGGTTCGGAAGATGGACTGGACCGGGGCCCCAAATCTGGCTTGTCTGGCTCGCAGAAGTATCCTTCTGTAGGCGAAAATAGGGAATTAACTGTCTGCAGGGTAATGCAATCAGCCTCCCACTTTCCCCTCTCACCCTCCTCGAAACCCTTCTGTGATTCCTTGTAGCGTCTCACCTTAGGGTCTGGAAGGACAAGCTCTCCATCCTGCTTCTGATGCAGGGGCGCGTTGGTATCCAGTTACTTCCCTGGATTTTCGGATTGGTGAGAACCAAACTTGCTTGGCTTCCAGGTAAGTTTTTTGATAAGAGGTTCCCCTTGTGTCCATGTATTAATGTACTAATGCTAGTGTCTTTTTCCCCATAGGGGCCGGGGTACGGAATGCCGGGGAACAGGCACCGACCCGAGATGAGAGGTGATATCCTTGTAGAAATCAGGTAAGTCTTTAATGAGCGTTTTTTTGGTAATGTCTTTTCATTCGCTCATTAACGCTGATGTCTTTTTTTCCCCTTAGGGGCCGGGGTCCGGAAATGCCAGGATGCGGCGCGGACCCGAAATGAAGAGGGAATGAATCAACAGGTAAGTCTTAACATGGAGAATTAGCTTTCCTTGTTCCCTTCTCTCTCTCTCACCTTTTGTTCTGGTCTTTTTCTCCCTAGGCGCTGGGGCGTGACTGCGAATCCGGATGATCGCTGCTGAACATGGAGGACGCCCTGTAAAGGTGAGTGGAATGCGGCCCTGCAGCGATCGACGCGATGAGCTTTTAAATAAGTCTTCCTTTTCAGGATTGTCGATGAGATGTCTCCGGGATGCGGTTTTAGCAGGTAAGGACTTTTCCTTCTACTGTTCTCTTCTTCTCTTCCTTTGCAGGTGATCCAGGATGCTGGCAAGCGTGGCAGAAGTG